>NC_092097.1:6507308-7107308 GCF_045679555.1 Salvelinus alpinus | reverse complement strand
TCTGATGGCGCTGGGCAGACGGATGGCTCAGATGGCGCTGGGCAGACGGATGGCTCAGATGGCGCTGGGCAGGCAGGCAGCTCAGACGGCGCTGGGCAGGCAAGCAGCTCAGACTGCGCTGGTCAGACGACCGACTCTGACCTGCTGAGGCGCACAGTAGTCCTGGTGCGTGGTGCCGGAACTGGTGGTACCGGACTGGAGACACGCACCTCAAGGCTAGTGCGGGGAGCAGGAACAGTGCGTACAGGGCTCTGGAGACGCACAGGAGGCTTAGTGCGTGGTGCCGGAACTGGAGGTACTGGGCTGGTGACACGCACCACAGGGAGAGTGCGTGGAGGAGGAACAGGGCTCTGGAGACGCACTGGAAGCCTGGTGCGTGGTGTAGGCACTGATGGTACTGGGCTGGGGCGGGAAGGTGGCGCCGGATATACCGGACCGTGAAGGAGTACACGAGCTCGTGAGCACCGAGCCTGCCCAACCTTACCTGGTTGAATGGTCCCCGTAGCCCTGCCAGTGCGGCGAGGTGGAATAGCCCGCACTGGGCTATGCTGGCGAACCGGGGACACCATTTGTAAGGCTGGTGCCATGTACGCCGGCCCGAGGAGACGCACTGGAGACCAGATGCGTTGGGCCGGCTTCATGACACCCGGCTCGATGCCCAACCTAACCCTACCAGTGCGGCGAGGTGGAATAGCCCGCACTGGGCTAAGCACGCGTACTGGGGACACCGTGCGCGCCACCGCATAACACGGTGTCTGACCAGTACGACGCCCTCTCACTCCACGGTAAGCACGGGCAGTTGGCGCAGGTCTCCTACCTGACTTCGCCACACTCCCCTTTAGCCCCCCCCCCCCCCCCAAGAAATGTTTGGGTGAGCCTCTCGGGCTTCCAGCCGCTCTGCCTTGCTAGGGCCTCATAATGCCGCCTCTCTGCTTTTGCTGCCTCCAGCTCCGCTTTGGGGCGGCGACACTCCTCTGGCTCTGCCCAGGGTCCTTTACCGTCTAGAATTTCCTCTCATGTCCATTCCTCCTGGTACCGCTGCTGCTGTCGCTGCTGCCCGTTGCCACGCTGCTTGGTCCGGGTTTGGTGGGTGGTTCTGTAACGGCAGTCTAAGTCGTCTTCCTCATCGGACGAGGAGAGGCGAGAAGGATCGGAGGACCAATGTACAGCGTGGTAAGTTTCCATGATTTAATGAACATGAAAACAATATACAATTACAAAATAACAAAACAAACTAACCGTCACAGTCCCGTGTGGCACAAACACTGACACAGGAAACAGCCACCCACAAAATCCCAACACAAAACAAGCCACCTATATATGATTCTCAATCAGGGACAACGATTGACAGCTGCCTCTGATTGAGAACCATATTAGGCTGAACACAGAAACAGACAAACTAGACACACAACATAGAATGCCCACCCAGCTCACGTCCTGACCAACACTAAAACAAGCAAAACACATAAGCACTATGGTCAGGACGTGACAGTTACAGGAGCAGGCTATCCCGATACAAACGTTCAGATACTGCCATTTTTTCTTTAAATTATTGTTTTATGTAGGATGCTACCGTTTTGGCCAGTTGCAATTGTAAATAGGCCTAATTTAAAAAAAAATGCTTATATTAGGACATTTTTTTTTGTGAAAGATGCTGTTAAGCCTCATAGCCTACCTCAGCCAGTTAGTTATTTTATTTTATATAGGCCTAGGCTCGGAAGAAAGACTCAGTTAAGCTCTCTTGTTATTTGTAAAGTCAAATTAAAGTGAATAACTGTTGAATGAATTACTCAACTGGTATATGTTTTCTCAATATGTTTCAGTGCAACACTTGCATAACAGGTTAGATATATTTTCAGCACCAGGCGCTGCTCACCTCCTATTGATTGCGCTGCGGTTGCAGCTTTATGTCTAAGCACCACAAAATGGTCTGCTGCCTGCTTTATTAGTTGACTGTCTCCTGCATTCTCTCTCCTCATGAATGAGGTTAAAATGTAACTTTTGCATTATTTAGGTAAGGGTTACTTCCTTCTTGGGAAATTGCATGTTGGAGTTTTTGCATCTCGGGTCTGAGATTTTTTATTATTAGATATATTTTGTTTTTGAATAAAATATTCATAATTCATTTGGGGGGCCAAATAATATTGCTGGCGGGCCATATCTGGCTCGCGGGCCGCGAGTTGGGGAACCCTGCATTAGACTGTCTTATGTTGGTAGAATCCAAATTGTAATTGAATACTTGAGATAAGGAGTTAAGAACTGTAAGCACAATTAGCAAGTCAAGAACTTGAAATTCACGTCTGCATTTTATCACGCACTTTTTGAAATATTAATGAGGTTGGGTAAAAAGTGATCACACTTAGTTAAAGCTGAAAGACAGTTATTGAGTGACTAAACCATCATGTGTTTTTTTTTACTCTGTTTTTATCAACCTGGCTAAGCTCTCTGACGTCACTTCACACACAAAGTGTGAAAGCGAACATATGCAGAGCTGATACACATTTACTTCCGAGCGTTATTATTACTGTGACTGCACAGCCACTAAATAACACCTCCAGAAATAGCAGGATCTCTGTAAGAAGAAGAATTTCAGCCCTATTAATCTGTTACTGAAAACATTACCATTTATGGGACACAAAAAACCATGCATCAATAACCAGTGTGAATTAGGTTCTTTAAATAAACGGTATTCATCGCATGCTGTTATTGGAGAATCCGTGCAATGTGTTTGCTGAGTGATTATTTCCTATCCCTCCTGTTGTACTACATATGTTAGAGAACTGCTCATCAGCAGAGACAAAACTCACTTTGTCAATTAATGACTAGTAAATCACCCTCCCAATAATGATCCCGAAAAACGTGTTTAACACTAATGTTTATTAGCTAATACAAAGAGCAATTACCTTGCAAGGCCTCTCCCCTGTGCTTTGTTTTTGTTGAATTACACTGAAATTACAAGGCAATCTTGACACATAATTGGAATTAATTGTCACTAATTATTTTTTCTACAATAATACAGATTAGACTACAGACTAAAGCACATATTTGGGGAGAGGGCTTTAGCTATTCCATCGGGACCTTCTCTGGTTATCAAACTCATGTCCCATTCTCAAATGTCTAATTTACAATTCAAATATTGCCCTATGAAATAAAGACATTTAATTATAAAATGTGTAAATGTCCTTAGATTAAATGAGATGCAAACAGAGTCATCCAAACCTTAAGTAGGCATGCACTTATTGTGCAGCATCATTCTAAATGTGATGCGTTCACATTTACCCATTAGTCTGAAAATCCCCTTTTATGTGGCATCCAGTGGAGGTGAGGGGCAGCTGGACTGAGATGGCCAATTAACCATTTCTTTGTGGATTTTGATGTTTGCTCGGGGTTATTGTCTTGATGGCACGTCCACTTGCAACCAAGTTTCACACTCCCGTCAGAAGCAACCAGGTTTTTGGCTAAAATGAGAGGAATACCTATGTGAGAATGCAGTTCCTTGACTACAGCTCAGTGTTCAACACCATCGTCCACTCCAAGCTTGCCACCAAGCTTAGGAGCCTGGGACTGAACATCTCCCTCTGTAACTGGATCCTCGACTTCCTGATGGGTCGACCCCGTGGGGGAACTGCAGGGGTATGTGCTTAGTCCACTCTTGTACTCCCTGTACACTCTTCAAATTTGCTGACGACACGGCGGTGGTAGGCCTGATCACCTACGACGATGAGACAGCTTACAGAGAGGAGGTCCGTGACCTGGCAGTGTTGTGCCAGAACACCAACCTCTCCCTCAACATCATCATCTGTCATCCAGGACCTCTAAATCAGGCGGTGTGAAAGGAAAGCCCGGAAAATCGTTAGACTTCAGCCACCCATGCCATAGAGTGTTCTCTCTGCGGCACGGGTACATCAAGTCTAACACCAACAGCCTCCTGAACAGCTGAACAAAAATATAAACGCAACATGCAACAATTTCAAAGATTTTACATATGGAAATCAGTAAATTTTAATTAAATTAATTAGGCCCACGATGAAATCCCTGATTGGTTTCCTTCTTCTCCGGCAACTGAGTTAGGAAAAATGCCTGTATCTTTGTAGAGACTGGGTGTATTGATACACCATCCAAAGTATATTTAATAACTTCACCATGCTCAAAGAGATATTCAATGTCTGCTTTTTTAATTTAACCATCTACCAATGGGGCCCTTCTTTGAGGCACTGCAAAAACTCTGTGGTCTTTATGGTTGAATCTGTGTTTGAATTTCACTTCTCGACTGAGGGATCTTACAGATAATTGTATGTGTGGGGTACAGAGATGAGGTAGTCATTCAAAGATCATGTTAAACTGTCACATCTACTCCTGCCACTCCCTCTAGTGCTCACCCGATGTCTCCTTGACCTGCCGCCACTCCCCCAGTTCTCTCTCCGTCTCTGTGTGTGTGTGTGTGTGGGCAGAGACAGGTGTTCTGGAGTCAGAGCAGATCCCCACCAGCTGCAACCTGTTCCATAACCAAGACCTCTACAAATACTCAGTCCTGCCGCTTCCACGCTGCCAGATCGTAATCTCTGCTCAGTCAGTCTACGTTTCTAGCCGTTTGTTCCTGTTAAGATCCTGTTGTGCCTGACGCTGTTTTCCTCTCCGCTACAATTCTGCCGCTCTGACTCTGGTCCCTGTCTCCAGTCCTACGTCTCGTCATTCCTGCTACTCTGTCCTGGATCCCCCACTCTACGGCTCCCTATGATTCCCCTCCGGACTTGCTCACCCTGTCCTAACACCTCTCGCTTCAGCCTCAGCCTCAGCACCTGGTTTTCTGCAACCCACCTGAGCTTCCCCTGGCCTGCACTCAATGTTCCCCCTGTGTTTCAATAAATACCTTGGTTACCTCATCCCTGTCTCCTCGTCTGAGTCTGCTCTTGGGTTCACCTGTTCCGCTCCGCGTGACATAAACATTATTATTGCACACAGAGTGAGCCCCTACAACTTATTATGTGACCTGTTAAGCTAATATTTACTCCTGAGCTTATTTAGGCTTTCCATGACAAAGGGGTTGAATACTTACCGACTCAAGGCATTATAGCTTTTCATTTTTAATTCATTTGTAAAGATTTCTAAGAACATATTTCCACTTTGACATTGTGGTATTGTGTGTGTGTGTACACTCTTAGAAAAAAAGGTGCCATCTAGAACCTAAAAGGGTTCTTCGGCTGTCTCCATAGAGAACCCATTGAAGAACCCTTTTTGGTTCCAGGTAGAACCCAAAAGTGTTCTACCTGAAACCAAAGAGTGCTCTCCTATGTGTACAGTCGGGAAAAAAAAATGGAATCCTTTTTTCTAAGAGTGTAGGAGAGTGACACATAATCTCAATTTAAACCAATTTAAATTCAGGCTGTAACACAAAATGTGGGAAAAGTCGAGGAGTGCAAATTCTTTCTGAAGGCACAGTAGACACTCAAGCACACTGACACGCCATCGCAAACACTTCATCATTTCCTCACACACATAATGTGCACATACATTTATACTGACTCTACACACACGCACACCACTCACATACAATTATCATATATGACGCAGCTACTCTGTTTATCATATATCTTTATGCTTAGTCACCTTACCCCTATACATAGCTACCTCTATCACTCCATTATCCCTGCACATTGTAAATATGGTGCTGGAACTGACTGACCCTGTATATAGTATGCTTACTCACCTTCTCATGTTATTTCGTATTTTTATTTGTGTGTTTTTGTTCTACCTTATGTTATTTGTTGTATTGTTATTGATTACTGCATTGCTGGGTTTAGAGCTTGCAAGAAAGGCATTTCACTGTACTTGTGCACGTGACATTACATCTTGGAACTTAAAATGTCCTGGTACTGGGTAAAGTTAATGATGACGTTGACCTTAACAAAGGCCCCAGGACCAGTGGAAGCAAAATAGCTCCATAACATCAAAGACCCACCTCCACATTTTACAGTAGGTATTAGAGCAGGGAATTGCCTGGGACCTCACGATACAATATTATCACGATACTTAAGGGCTGGTACGATATATATTGCAATTCTTACGATTCTATACGTATAGCGATTCAATACTGCGATTTTATTGTGATTTGATTTTCCAAACATATGTCTGCTATATGTCTGCTGCAGAGACAGGCGAGAGCATGCGAAAACGTGTTTCATAAGTCAGCAAAATAAAAGTGCTGAAAACATGTTGGCTCACTAATTAAAAAGAAAATGGAGAACAAGCTATAGGATGAAAAATACCAGAGTTTTGGCGCAGGTACAGCCGACTAGTGCTAGCTACCAACAGTAACAAAACAAAAATATATACACTGCTCAAAAAAATAAAGGGAACACTTAAACAACACAATGTAACTCCAAGTCAATCACACTTCTATGAAATCAAACTGTCCACTTAGGAAGCAACACTGATTGACAATAAATTTCACATGCTGTTGTGCAAATGGAATAGACAAAAGGTGGAAATTATAGGCAATTAGCAAGACACCCCCAAAAAAGGAGTGATTCTGCAGGTGGTGACCACAGACCACTTCTCAATTCCTATGCTTCCTGGCTGATGTTTTGGTCACTTTTGAATGCTGGCGGTGCTCTCACTCTAGTGGTAGCATGAGACGGAGTCTACAACCCACACAAGTGGCTCAGGTAGTGCAGTTCATCCAGGATGGCACATCAATGCGAGCTGTGGCAAAAAGGTTTGCTGTGTCTGTCAGCGTAGTGTCCAGAGCATGGAGGCGCTACCAGGAGACAGGCCAGTACATCAGGAGACGTGGAAGAGGCCGTAGGAGGGCAACAACCCAGCAGCAGGACCGCTACCTCCGCCTTTGTGCAAGGAGGTGCACTGCCAGAGCCCTGCAAAATGAACTCCAGCAGGCCACAAATGTGCATGTGTCAGCATATGGTCTCACAAGGGGTCTGAGGATCTCATCTCGGTACCTAATGGCAGTCAGGCTACCTCTGGCGAGCACATGGAGGGCTGTGCGGCCCCACAAAGAAATGCCACCCCACACCATGACTGACCCACCGCCAAACCGGTCATGCTGGAGGATGTTGCAGGCAGCAGAACATTCTCCACGGCGTCTCCAGACTCTGTCACGTCTGTCACATGTGCTCATGTGCTCAGTGTGAACCTGCTTTCATCTGTGAAGAGCACAGGGCGCCAGCGGCGAATTTGCCAATCTTGGTGTTCTCTGGCAAATGCCAAACGTCCTGCACGGTGCTGGGCTGTAAGCACAACCCCCACCTGTGGACGTCGGGCCCTCATACCACCCTCATGGAGTCTGTTTCTGACCGTTTGAGCAGACACATGCACATTTGTGGCCTGCTGGAGGTCATTTTGCAGGGCTCTGGCAGTGCACCTCCTTGCACAAAGGCGGAGGTAGCGGTCCTGCTGCTGGGTTGTTGCCCTCCTACGGCCTCCTCCAAGTCTCCTGATGTACTGGCCTGTCTCCTGGTAGCGCCTCCATGCTCTGGACACTACGCTGACAGACACAGCAAACCTTTTTGCCACAGCTCGCATTGATGTGCCATCCTGGATGAGCTGCACTACCTGAGCCACTTGTGTGGGTTGTAGACTCCGTCTCATGCTACCACTAGAGTGAGAGCACCGCCAGCATTCAAAAGTGACCAAAACATCAGCCAGGAAGCATAGGAACTGAGAAGTGGTCTGTGGTCACCACCTGCAGAATCACTCCTTTTTTGGGGGTGTCTTGCTAATTGCCTATAATTTCCACCTTTTGTCTATTCCATTTGCACAACAGCATGTGAAATTTATTGTCAATCAGTGTTGCTTCCTAAGTGGACAGTTTGATTTCACAGAAGTGTGATTGACTTGGAGTTACATTGTGTTGTTTAAGTGTTCCCTTTATTTTTTTGAGCAGTGTATATAGTTTATGTATATATTTTTCCCGAAACTTCGCTATAACATTGTCCAAAAATAATATTGCAACATGTAACTGTGTCGATTTCACCCCCCCCCATCACAGTAGGTATGGTGTTATTTTCTGCTTATGCATTCTCAGTTCGATGCCAATCCCACCACTGGTGTGCATGGCCAAAGAGCTCTGTTATCATGTCATACAACAAATTTAAAGGCCTGGAGTTTGCTAAAGGGCACATGGATTGGAACCGGTGCTTTGGTCAGATGGCATAAAAATAGAGCTCTTTGGCCACACACACCAGTGGTGGGTTTTGCGTCAAAAGAAAGATGCATATTCATCACATAGCCCCATATGGTGGGGGATATTTGATGTTATGGGGCTATTTTGCTTCCATTGGCCCTCGGGCCCTTGTTAAGGTCAACGACATCATGAACTTTACCCAGTACCAGGACATTTCAGCCAAACACCTGGTTGTCTCTGCCAGGAAGATGAAACTTGGCCGCAAGTGGATCTTCCAGCAAGACAATAACCCCAAGCGCACATCAAAATTCACAGAATTTGCTATTTGGCCACAAAATCAACATTTTTGCAATGGCCATCTCAGTCTCCGGACTTGAACACCATCGAAAACCTATGGTTTGAATTGAAGAGTACAGCGCAGATGAAGGATGCCAAGGATCTGGAAAGATTCTGTATGGACTAAGATCACTCCCAATGTGTTCTCCAATCTCATAAAACATTTTAGAAAAAAGGATCAGTGCCATTTTCCTCACGAGGTGAGGTATTGAAAGGTATTGAAAACAGGGGTGTCAATAATTGACCTCTACCTTTTTGAGAGAAAAAAAAATGACTTGTTAAACAAAATCGTTTTCTCTGAGCAATTGTATCAATATAAAGTAATATACAGTGTCATGACTCGCTCTCCTAGGTGACGATCAAAGGTGCCAGATCAGCTCGGCACATGGCTGACAGATAGCCAGACCCCCCTCTCTCCCACCAGAGGGGGGAGTTGGGCTGGTTTTATGACTTAACAGCCGGTCGTAAACTTTCTTTCTCTTGCCCCGATGTATCGAGAGGTGAAAATACTTTGTTACACAGAGAGACTTTGCTGCCAAAACTCCAACGTCCAAAATGGGAAATGGTCGGTGTGGATTTAAAGAACAATTCTGTCAAGTGATTATTATTTTGTGATATCATTAAGGATGGTATAACTAAATAACTGTATCTCTGAGGGTGTACACATTCCAGTCAGTAACCATGCCCACATGAGCACAGACATTGTGTCGGCGTGTTGGAACGCCCCTAATACCAGAGTGCTCAAAAGGACTTGTTCACAAAATTTACATGAGACCAAAACATGCCGGGTTGCTGCTGGCATGTAAAGTGGTCCTAGCTGTACCCTGAATAATCAACCAATGAGACCAGAGAACGTGAAGCCGTGGTCCACACGTTGAAATGGTGAGAAACTTTGTAAACCAGACCAAAACATGCACCATCTGCAGCTGTGCGTGTAAAGTAGTCTAGAACGTTTGACCAAAGATGAGAGGGAAGACAGATCCCTCTGAACACTGTGTGGTACACCCAAAGTATCTATGCTAACAGACACTCCAGAACAAAAGAAACCTACTACTAATAAGGACATTGTGACCTCTGGTGAACAACCAGAGACTTACATCAAACCACTTCCCATAGACGTATCGAGTGGTTTCACCAGAGAGATGACAGAGACAGACATCTACATGTAAATATATATTGCATTCCTTTTCCGAATGATCGGTCGTTCATGTGCAAAGTATTCATATTCCCGTGAGCATAGCTCCCAAATGTATGTACGAGAAGTTGACTCTTTGTCTCTCCTTCTTCTTACATACCCCTCCCCTTTCCATTGCGTAATCAAAAGGTTAGTCCACTAAGGACCTGTTTTCATTGTATTATGTATGTAATCAATAACCTATGCTATGTGTGTTTACGTATTCTGTGTGATGATTTAGTTAGTTAGTAAATAATTAAGCCAATTTGTGTATCGCCGATTCATCACTTAGGTTAGGGTTCTTGCAGATATCCAAGGATAATGCGGCGTTGTGCTCCAAATCCCGTGGTGCCCCAAATTGCTAATGAGTTAATTGTTACATGATTAATTTAATAATAGAGTAATAATTAAACATAGTAGGTAATTATTCAATAAATAGCAGTCTTCACATTAATGAAAGTCACATCACAACAACAGTAATTGCCTCATTTGTATGAGCATACAATATAGGTCAGTATTTAGAATTAGGCTGGGGAAATGTTAGCTAAGTTGAGGTGAGTGTTGCTCATGATCATCTTGTCTAGTTGGCTCACTTATTTGAACATTTTGCCATGTTATGTAGTTTAACAAGTGGATTATTTTGCTCTTCACTCGCAGTCAGTAGCCTAGGCCTACTCCCGACCAAAAGCCTGTGACTTCACTGACTCTGATAATCAATCAATGTGATTTTGTTTCACCGAATCTCCGTCTGTAGGCTATAGGCTATTTGTTTGATTGGTTTCTAGTTGTACAAATAAGTGGTGGCGGCAGAGCTAATCTATGTGTTTGGTCATCGATCACTGATCAGAAACATCTAGCATGCAATAATGTAGCCTAAATCAAGAGTAGACGTAGTATTTTGCTCGATCGCGTATAGGCAACTCCAAAAGCCCGCAGAGGTTGTGAAATATTGACACGAGACACATGCTTTTGAAGACAGGATTGCTATTGTTTTCTATTGGTATCATGTTGCAGATAAGACCCTATGCCTGGTCCCTAACAAAGTGGAGTGAGGGTAGGAAGGAGATGAAACGTGGATCAAACAAAACATAGGCTTGGGCTCTGTTTCGAAATAACACTTTTTTATGATATTGGTTCCACACATTCCTGTGACAAGTTGTGTAGGAAAAATAGGATTTATTTTATATTCCATTATATTCTTACATTAAAATATATGTCTGTTGACTGTGATCGGGTAGGTCTTGTCTTGTCTGTTTAATGAACAAAATGACAAACTATTGATTTAATTTGGATGGCGCAGCCATGGCTGCACAGAGCTGTATCATAAGGCCTAATTCAACTCAAAATACGTTATTCTATTATTTAGAAAATACATTTTATTAGTCTTATAATGTTTCTTAGTACCTGCCTAAACAAATTAATAACGGATTACTTTTTGATGGTGTATATTTAAAAAAAATAGACGCCAACCCACATCTTTTTAAAAAAAAATTATTTCACCTTTATTTAACCAGGTAGGCTAGTTGAGAACAAGTTCTAATTTGCAACTGCGACCTGGCCAAGATAAAGCATAGCAGTGTGAACAGACAACACAGAGTTACACATGGAGTAAACAATAAACAAGTCAATAACATGGTAGAAAAAAAAAGAGAATCTATATACAATGTGTGCAAAAGGCATGAGGTAGGCAATAAATCGAATAATTACAATTTAGCAGATTAACACTGGAGTGATAAATCATCAGATGATCATGTGCAAGAAGAGATACTGGTGTGCAAAAGAGCAGAAAAGTAAATAAATAAAAGCAGTATGGGGGGTGAGGTAGGTAAATTGGGTGGGTAGTTTACAGATGGACTATGTACAGCTGCAGCGATCGGTTAGCTGCTCGGATAGCAGATTTTTAAAGTTGTTGAGGGAGATAAAAGTCTCCAACTTCAGAGATTTTTGCAATTCGTTCCAGTCGCAGGCAGCAGAGAACTGGAAGGAAAGGCGTCCAAATGAGGTTTTGGCTTTAGGGATGATCAGTGAGATACACCTGCTGGAGCGCGTGTTGCGGGTGGGTGTAGCCATCGTGACCAGTGAACTGAGATAAGGCGGCACTTTACCTAGCATAGCCTTGTAGATGACCTGGAGCCAGTGGGTCTGACGACGAACATGTAGCGAGGGCCAGCCGACTAGGGCATACAGGTCGCAGTGGTGGGTCGTATAAGGTGCTTTAGTAACAAAACGAATGGCACTGTGATAAACTGCATCCAGTTTGCTGAGTAGAGTATTGGAAGCTATTTTGTAGATGACATCGCCGAAGTCGAGGATCGGTAGGATAGTCAGTTTTACTAGGGTAAGTTTGGCGGCGTGAGTGAAGGAGGCTTTGTTGCGGAATAGAAAGCCGATTCTTGCTTTGATTTTGGATTGGAGATGTTTGATATGAGTCTGGAAGGAGAGTTTGCAGTCTAGCCAGACACCTAGGTACTTATAGATGTCCACATATTCTAGGTCGGAACCGTCCAGGGTGGTGATGCTAGTCGGGCGTGCGGGTGCAGGCAGCGAACGGTTGAAAAGCATGCATTTGGTTTTACTAGCGTTTAAGAGCAGTTGGAGGCCACGGAAGGAGTGTTGTATGGCATTGAAGCTCGTTTGGAGGTTAGATAGTACAGTGTCCAAGGAAGGGCCGGAAGTATATAGAATGGTGTCGTCTGCGTAGAGGTGGATCAGGGAATCGCCCGCAGCAAGAGCAACATCATTGATGTATACAGAGAAAAGAGTCGGCCCGAGAATTGAACCCTGTGGTACCCCCATAGAGACTGCCAGAGGACCGGACAACATGCCCTCCGATTTGACACACTGAACTCTGTCTGCAAAGTAGTTGGTGAACCAGGCAAGGCAGTCATTAGAAAAACCGAGGCTACTGAGTCTGCCGATAAGAATATGGTGATTGACAGAGTCGAAAGCCTTGGCCAGGTCGATGAAGACGGCTGCACAGTAATGTCTTTTATCGATGGCGGTTATGATATCGTTTAGTACCTTGAGCGTGGCTGAGGTGCACCCATGACCGGCTCGGAAACCGGATTGCACAGCGGAGAAGGTACGGTGGGATTCGAGATGGTCAGTGATCTGTTTGTTGACTTGGCTTTCGAAGACCTTAGATAGGCAGGGCAGGATGGATATAGGTCTGTAACAGTTTGGGTCCAGGGTGTCTCCCCCTTTGAAGAGGGGGATGACCGCGGCAGCTTTCCAATCCTTGGGGATCTCAGATGATACGAAGGAGAGGTTGAACAGGCTGGTGATAGGGGGTGCGACAATGGCGGCGGACAGTTTCAGAAATAGGGGGTCCAGATTGTCAAGCCCAGCTGATTTGTATGGGTCCAGGTTTTCCAGCTCTTTCAGAACATCTGCTATCTGGATTTGGGTAAAGGAGAAGCTGGGGAGGCTTGGGCGAGTAGCAGCGGAGGGGGCGGGGCTGTTGGCCAAGGTTGGAGTCGCCAGGAGGAAGGCATGGCCAGCCATTGAGAAATGCTTGTTGAAGTCTTCGATTATCACGGATTTATCGGTGGTGACCGTGTTACCTAGCCTCAGTGCAGTGGGCAGCTGGGAGGAGGTGCTCTTGTTCTCCATGGACTTTACAGTATCCCAGAACTTTTTGGAGTTAGAGCTACAGGATGCAAATTTCTGCTTGCAAAGCTGGCCTTTGCTTTCCTGACTGACTGCGTGTATTGGTTCCTGACTTCCCTGAACAGTTGCATATCGCGGGGGCTCTTCGATGCTATTGCAGTTCGCCACAGGATGTTTTTGTGCTGGTCGAGGGCAGTCAGGTCTGGAGTGAACCAAGGGCTATATCTGTTCTTGGTTCTGCATTTTTTGAACGGAGCATGCTTGTCTAATATGGTGAGGAAGTAACATTTAAAGAATGACCAGGCATCCTCAACTGACGGGATGAGGTCAATATCCTTCCAGGGTACCCGGGCCAGGTCGATTAGAAAGGCCTGCTCGCAGAAGTGTTTTAGGGAGCGTTTGACAGTGATGAGGGGTGGTCGTTTGACCGCGGACCCGTGGCGGATACAGGCAATGAGGCAGTGATCACTGAGATCTTGATTGAAGACAGCAGAGGTGTATTTGGAGGGCAGGTTGGTCAGGATAATGTCTATTAGGGTGCCCATGTTTACGGATTTAGGGTTGTACCTGGTGGGTTCCTTGATGATTTGTGTGAGATTGAGGGCATCAAGCTTGGATTGTAGGACTGCCGGGGTGTTAAGCATATCCCAGTTTAGGTCACCTAACAGAACAAACTCTGAAGCTAGATGGGGAGCGATCAATTCACAGATGGTGTCCAGGGCACAGCTGGGAGCTGAGGGGGGTCGGTAGCAGGCGGCAACAGTGAGAGACTTATTTCTGGAGAGATTAATTTTTAAAATTAGAAGTTCGAACTGTTTGGGCATAGACCTGGAAAGTATGACAGAACTTTGCAGGCTATCTCTGCAGTAGATTGCAACTCCTCCCCCTTTGGCAGTTCTATCTTGACGGAAAGTGTTATAGTTGGGTATGGAACTCTCAGAATTTTTGGTGGCCTTCCTAAGCCAGGATTCGGACACGGCAAGGACATCAGGGTTGGCAGAGTGTGCTAAAGCGGTGAGTAAGGCAAACTTAGGGAGGAGGCTTCTGATGTTGACATGCATGAGGCCAAGGCTTTTTCGATCACAGAAGTCAGCAAATGAGGGTGACTGGGGACATGCAGGGCCTGGGTTTACCTCCACATCACCCGAGGAACAGAGGAGTAGTAGGATGAGGGTGCGGCTAAAGGCTATCAAAACTGGTCGCCTAGAGCGTTGGGGACAAAGAATAAAAGGAGCAGATTTATGGGCGTGGTAGAATAGATTCTGGGCATAATGTGCAGACAGGGGTATGGTGGGGCGTGGGTACAGCGGAGGCAAGCCCAGGCACTGGGTGATGATAAGAGAGGTTGTATCTCTGGACATGCTGGTCTCAATGGGTGAGGTCACCGCATGTGTGGGGGGTGGGACAAAGGAGGTATCGGAGGTACGGAGAGTGGAACTACGGGGTCCATTGCAAACCAAAACAATGATAACTAGCCTGAACAACAGTATGCAAGGCATATTGATATTTGAGGGAGACATACAATAAGGCATAAAGTGATTGCAGGTCTTGATTGGGAGAGCTAGCTAAAACAACAGGTGAGATAACAGCAGCTAGTCAGTTAACACAGCAGCAGCAGGTAAAAATGGCGACGGCTAGGCAGAGAGGGTCGGATTAACTACACACAGATCCTGAGTTAAAGCACAGAGCCGACAGATAAAACACAAATAAACGGAATGGAGTACCGTGAATTAATGGACAGTCAAGCAAGCATCAGCTATGTAGCCAAGTGATCATAGTGTCCAGGGGGCAGCCGTAGATGGAGCAGTGAGGCCTCCACTAAGCTAGCCCGCGGCGTAAGATTGTTCGATAGACCTGTTCAGATAGCAGCCGATATGCTCAAGACAGCTAACGATTAGCGGGCCGCAGTTAGCATATGGGCGTTCAGGTTACGTCGCGATGGAGGGGCCAGTTGAATAACTCCCTCGGGCAGATAACGTCGGTATCCCAGTCGTGAAGGCCCGGTGGGGCTCCGCATCGGCAGTAAAACGGGTCCGGATAGGTGATTGTAGCCCAGGAGTGGCTGATGGAACTCTTCAGCTGGCTAGCTCCGGGATAATTGGTGTTTGCTCCGGAATTGATGTTAGCCAATAGTTACTCGGATAGCAGCTAGTTAGCTGCAAGATCCAGGTGTAAATGTCCAGAGCTTGCGGTAAAAATCCGGGGATATGGAGAGAAAATAGGTCTGGTATGCTCTGGTCTGAGTCGCGTTGTACAAAACTGGCAATAGTTTTCCGAGCTAAAGGATAGCTGATAAGCGCTAGCTGTGGTTAGCTGAACTACTCACGTTAGCTTGTGAGCTGGCTAACTTCTGGCTAGCTTCTGTTGTAGATTTCGGATACGAGGTGAATAATACCTTTGAGGAGAAAAAAAAAAACAGATCCGCACCACATTTGGTGAGGTAGGTTGCAGGAGAGTGTTTTGAAGTTGAGTTTTTAAGAAGAAAAAATATATACAGTGGGGAGAACAAGTATTTGATACACTGCCGATTTTGCAGGTTTTCCTACTTACAAAGCATGTAGAGGTCTGTAATTATTATCATAGGTACACTTCAACTATGAGAGACGGAATCTAAAACAAAAATCCAGAAAATCACATTGTATGATTTTTAAGTAATTAATTTGCATTTTATTGCATGACATAAGTATTTGATACATCAGAAAAGCAGAACTTAATATTTGGTACAGAAACCTTTGTTTGCAATTACAGAGATCATACGTTTCCTGTAGTTCTTGACCAGGTTTGCACACACTGCAGCAGGGATTTTGGCCCACTCCTCCATACAGACCTTCTCCAGATCCTTCAGGTTTCGGGGCTGTCGCTGGGCAATACGGACTTTCAGCTCCCTCCAAAGATATTCTTTTGGGTTCAGGTCTGGAGACTGGCTAGGCCACTCCAGGACCTTGAGATGCTTCTTACGGAGCCACTCCTTAGTTGCCCTGGCAGTGTTTTTGGGTCGTTGTCATGCTGGAAGACCCAGCCACGACCCATCTTCAATGCTCTTACTGAGGGAAGGAGGTTGTTGGCCAAGATCTCGCGATACATGGCCCCATCCATCCTCCCCTCAATACGGTGCAGTCGTCCTGTCCCCTTTGCAGAAAAGCATCCCCAAATAATTATGTTTCCACCTCCATGCTTCATGGTTGGGATGGTGTTCTTGGGGTTGTACTCATCCTTCTTCTTCCTCCAAACACGGCGAGTGGAGTTTAGACCAAAAAGCTCTATTTTTGTCTCATCAGACCACATGACCTTCTCCCATTCCTCCTCTGGATCATCCAGATGGTCATTGGCAAACTTCAGACGGGCCTGGACATGCGCTGGCTTGAGCAGGGGGACCTTGCGTGCGCTGCAGGATTTTAATCCATGACGGCGTAGTGTGTTACTAATGGTTTTCTTTGAAACGGTGGTCCCAGCTCTCTTCAGGTCATTGACCAGGTCCTGCCGTGTAGTTCTGGGCTGATCCCTCAACTTCCTCATGATCATTGATGCCCCACGAGGTGAGATCTTGCATGGAGCCCCAGACCGAGGGTGATTGACCGTCATCTTGAACTTCTTCCATTTTCTAATAATTGCACCAACAGTTGTTGCCTTCTCACCAAACTGCTTGCCTATTGTCCTGTAGCCCATCCCAGCCTTGTGCAGGTCTACAATTTTATCCCTGATGTCCTTACACAGCTCTCTTGTCTTGGCCATTGTGGAGAGGTTGGAGTCTGTTTGATTGAGTGTGTGGACAGGTGTCTTTTATACAGGTAACGAGTTCAAACAGGTGCAGTTAATACAGGTAATGAGTGGAGAACAGGAGGGCTTCTTAAAGAAAAACTAACAGGTCTGTGAGAGCCGGAATTCTTACTGGTTGGTAGGTGATCAAATACTTATGTCATGCAATAAAATGCAAATTAATTATTTAAAAATCATACAATGTGATTTTCTGGATTTTTGTTTTAGATTCCGTCTCTCACAGTTGAAGTGTACCTATGATAAAAATTACAGACCTCTACATGCTTTGTAAGTAGGAAAACCTGCAGAATCGGCAGTGTATCAAATACTTGTTCTCCCCACTGTATATAAAAAGAAATGCGAAGAAAAATATATAAAAAATATATACACGGGACAGGACGAGGACAAAGGACATCTGACTGCTACGCCTGCACATCACTACTACCACTTGTCCCCCGGCATACCGGTATAAAAAGCGTATGCAGGAAAGAATGTGGTAAAAATGGGCCTGTTTGTAAGGATGTCAAATAAACATTGTCCAATTACTTTTACAGGCAAAATACCGTAAATCATATTAACTTCCTCCACAACTGTAAACCCTTTCACAACTGCTACCCTGCTGACTGTTGTCAAGCAAAGCCTGCATTCCACTAGCATTCTAGTATTGTAATGTAAAGTCTGTAGTTTTTCCGCTCCAGTTTCATGTTGATTTAAGGATGCATAGCGTTTTGGCTGTAGAGATTACACTCTAGCTAGCCTATGTACTACTTACAGTTCTGAGAGACAACAGAGGGGAAATACACAGCAACACCACTTTGACAACAAAAAAAACATATTCTATTGTTACCTTTTTATTTCCATCATAGAATAGAGAAATATTAGATTAGTACTTTAACAGATTCATTTGGTTGTGGTGCGTATATATATAAACACTACATGGCTAAAAGTATGTGGACTGTAAATGCTGTTATTGTAAAGTGGAAACGTCTAGGAGCAACAACAGCTCAGACTCGAAGTGGTAGGCCACACAAGCTCACAAAACGGGACCGCCGAGTGCTGAAGCACAGTCTGTCCTTGGTTGCAACACTCACTACCGAGTTCCAAACTGCCTCTGGAAGCAACGTCAGCACCAAAACTGTTCGTCGGGAGCTTTGTGAAATGGGTTTCCATGGCCAAGCAGCCGCACATAACCCTGAGATCACCATGCTCAATGCCAAGCGTCGGTTGGAGTGGTGTAAAGTTCGCCGCCACTGGACTTTGGAGCATTGGAAACACGTTGTCTGGAGTAATGCCTCACAATCTGGCAGTCCGACAGAAGAATCTGGGTTTGGTGGATGCCAGGAGAATGCTACCTGCCCCAATGCATAGTGCCAACTTAAAGCTACAGCATACAATGACATATTAGATGATTATTAAATTAAATTAATTACTTAAAAATCATACAATGTGATTTTCTGGAATTTTGTTTTAGATTCCGCCTCTCACAGTTGAAGTGTACCTATGATAAAAATTACAGACCTCTACATGCTTTGTAAGTAGGAAAACCTGCAAAATCGGCAGTGTATCAAATACTTGTTCTCCCCACTGTATATATACAGTATATATATACATATAGAGTATATATATAAACTCAGCAAAAAAATAAACGTCCTCTCACTGTCAACTGCGTTTATTTTCAGCAAACTTAACATGTGTAAATATTTGTATGAACATAACAAGATTCAACAACTGAGATATAAACTGAACAAGTTCCACAGACATGTGACTAACAGAAATGGAATAATGTGTCTCTGAACAAAGGGGGGGTCAAAATCAAAAGTAACAGTCAGTATCTGGTGTGGCCACCAGCTGCATTAAGTATTGCAGTGCATCTCCTCCTCATGGACTGCAACAGATTTTCCAGTTCTTGCTGTGAGATGTTACCCCACTCTTCCACCACCAAGGCACATGCAATTCCTGGACATTTCTGGTTGGAATGGCCCTAGCCCTCACCCTCCAATCCAACAGGTCCCAGACGTGCTCAATCGGATTGAGATCCGGGCTCATCGCTGGCCATGCCAGAATACTGACATTTCTGTCTTGCAGGAAAACACACACAGAACGAGCAGTATGGCTGGGTGGCATTGTCATGCTGGAGGGTCATGTCAGGATGAGCCTGCAGGAAGCGTACCACATGAGGGAGGAGGATGTCTTCCCTGTAACGCACAGCGTTGAGATTGCCTGCAATGACAACAAGCTGAGTCCGATGATGCTGTGACACACTGCCCCAGACCATGACGGACCCTCCACTTCCAAATCGATCCCGCTACAGAGTACAGGCATCGATCGGTGTGACGCTCATTCCTTTGACGATAAACGCAAATCCAACCATCACCCCTGGTGATACAAAAGCACGACTCGTCAGTGAAGAGCACTTTTTTCCGGTCCTGTCTGGTCCAGCGATGGTGGGTTTGTGCACATAGGCGACGTTGTTGCCGGTGATGTCTGGTGAAGACCTGCCTTACAACAGGCCTACAAGCCCTCAGTCCAGCCTCTCTCAGCCTATTGCGGACAGTCTGAGCACTGATGTTGGGATTGTGTGTTCCTGGTGTAACTGGGGCAGTTGTTGTTGCCATCCTGTACCTGTCCCGCAGGTGTGATGTTTGGATGTACCGATCCTGTGCAGGTGTTACCTGTGGTATGCCACTGCGAGGACGATCAGCTGTTTGTCCTGTCTCCCTGTAGCGCCATCTTAGGCGTCTCACAGTATAGACATTGCAATTTTTTGCCCTGGCCACATCTGCAGTCCTCATGCCTCCTTGCAGCATAACTAAGGCACGTTCACGCAGATGAGCAGGGACCCTGGGCATCTTTCTTTTGGTGTTTTTCAGAGTCAATAGAAAGGCCTCGTTAGTGTCCTAAGTTTTCATAACCGTGACCTTAATTGCCAACCGTCTGTAAGCTGTTAGTGTCTTAACGACCGTTCCACAGGTGCATGTTCATTAATTGTTTATGGTTCATTGAACAGGCATGGGAAACAGTGTTTAAACCCTTTACAATAAAGATCTGTGAAGTTATTTGGATTTTTACAAATAGACTTTGAAAGGCAGGGTCCTGAAAAATGTACGTTTCTTTTTTTGCTGAGTTTATATTCAGGTTTTTTACTTTATTTTTTGTATTTTCCACATTGTAGCATAATAGTGAAGACATCAAAACAATGAAATAACACATGAAAAAGAAGTGTTAAATAAAAAAAATCTAAGTAGCCAACCAATCAGCATATGTGGGAACTCCTTCAAGGCCGTTGGAACAGCATTCCAGGTGAAGCTGGTTGAGAAAATGCCAAGATTGTGCAAAGCTGTTATCAAGGGAAAGGGTGGCTACTTTGAAGAATCTCAAATATATTTTGATTTGTTTTAACACTTTTTTGGTTACTACATGATTCCTTATGTTATTTCATAGGTTTGATGTCTTCACTATTATTCTACAATGTAGAAAATAGTACAAATAAAGAAAAACACTTGAATGAGTCGGTGTGTCCAAACTTTTGACTGGTACTGTATATATATATAAATATAATACATATAATATATATTACTCTTTATTGTGTCCCTTTTGGGAATTGTGTCTTGCATCTCAAACTCAACAGCACAACATGACCACATAGAGTGCATAAATACATACAACAATGTAAGTCACAAGCAATATCACATTGTTATATGTTTCTATGCATCTATATCACGTGTCCAGAATTCCAAATGTTGATTTTATAATATAGTTCCACAGTATTCATCCCAATGCAGTAGACTCATTGGTAACTTTGACTACATATCCATAACACAGTTACTACACATCTTTAAGCATTTCATGAACGTGTTATAACAGGTCCTAACCCCATTACGTTAATGAAACATATCCATAGCATATCTATTACGCATTCAGGTCATGCTATGCAAGAGCTCATATTTAGGTATCTTAATAGTTGCGTCATTACAATGACAGTGTAGTGGCTTCATTATGTCTGTTCTCAAAAGTATGCTTCTGCCATACCGGTGTTAGTGAATATGCCGAAAGGCCAAACCACATTTTGAAAATTATGCTGATACATAGCCTGTACCAGCTCCATTTCCCCCACTGGCCATTATAGACCCATGACCTACTTTCTTCTTCTTCTCACCTTGTTAAAGATACACGAAGATTCCCACAGGGTTGAATCCTCATGGTACATTTGACCTTTTTAAAAATGTAACCTTTATTTAACTAGGCAAGTCAGTTAGATCAAATTCTTATTTACAATGACGGCCTTCGCCAAACCCTGAAGACTCTGGGCCAATTATGTGCGGCCCTATGGGACTCCCAATCACGGCCGGATGTGATACCGCCTGGATTCGAACCATGGACTGTAGTGATGCCTCTTGCACTGAGATGCAGTGCCTTAGACCGCTGCGCCACTCAGGAACCCATTAACTCATTAACTAAGGTCAATGTCCGCGCCCCCGCTGAAATCTAATTAGCATAATACAAACATCCCCATGAAAATCCTTAAATTTTAGCTAGAAATATATATATTCTGTTGCATTGGATACTTCTCAGTCCACCGCATCCATCTATGTCGCACTTCCGCATCTGCGGTGAAAGGTGACAGAGCTGTAGTGGTGTTTGTCAGACCATGAGACATCTTCGGTCTTCTCACGAAATCATCTGTAGCGTCCGAACAGTTTGGCCTACAAACTATTATGACCCCTCTATGGAAAGATGAGACTCTCTCGAACACGATGGTGTTCTCCATTCTACCAACGGGTGCTCTTCTTTTGGGATTGGAAAACTTTCCTGGTCTTTGTGGTTGAATCGGTGTTTGAAATTCACTGCTTGACTAAGGGACATTACATATAATTCATTGTATGTGTGGGGTACAGAGATGAGGTAGGCATTCAAAAATCATGGTAAACACTATATTTGTTTACAATAAGTCCATGCAACTTATTATGTGATTTCTTCATGTGAGCATATTTTCACTCCTGAACTCATTTAGGCTTGCTATAACGAAGGGGTTGAATCCATACTGACTCAAGACATTTCAGTTTTTCACTTTTAATTAGTAAAAAAAAAAAACATAATTCCATTCTGACATTATGGGGTATTGTGTGTAGGCCAGTAACCATTTAAAAAAAAAACATTTCATCCATTTTAAATTCAGGCTATATCGGCGTGGAAGAATGTTTTAGGCCTACCAGAGTTACAGTACTCTTTTAATCGAACAATATAATGCTTATCTTTATAAAAATATTCTGATTGAGAATTCACGAATTAGCCTCCTGTATGCCTTCAGAAAATATTAGAAAAAAGTTAGAGAAATGTATCAAACCTGAATAGCGAGTTGCACACAGTACATTTGTCCGTGCCAACCTTCTCATCTTTGTCCACTAGAATATTAAAACACAACACAACACAATAAGCCGACAAGGACATTCCCCTTGTCGGCTTCTTTTCACTATACTCTTTCTACTCTAGCTTTCATTTTACTTAAATGAAAAATACCATCTTCGCATTCAACAGTAGCCTGAGCCAAGGCTCCTTTCACTCTCTCTCCTCAGCAGCAGGCGCGTGTGAGGTGAGCAGCCGGAACCAGTTTCAACTGGACATAAGCTATACATTTAATTGAGTCGCAATTGGCTGACATAAGTTTGCGCTGTTCTCATCACCTCACACATTAAATCAACAGAGGATTGATCCGATCGGGTTCAGTCGGTACATTTTCAATTGCACATACCCGAGACCCGTGGCAATTATATCAGACCCAGATCCGAGACAAATGTCAGAATTGAGGACCCGGACCCACTCGGGTCCCAGGTCGGATCTCGGAATTGAATACCTCTAATGTACATATCTAACTCAACATTTACATTTAAGTCATTTAGCAGACGCTCTTATCCAGAGCGACTTACAAATTGGAAAGTTGATACATATTCATCCTGGTCCCCCCGTGGGGAATGAACCCACAACCCTGGCGTTGCAAGCGCCATGCTCTACCAACTGAGCCACACGGGATCAACTACCTCGTACCCCTGCACATCGACTCGATACTGGTACCCCATGTATATAGCCAAGTTATCATTACTCATTGTGTATTTAAAATTACTACATTATTTCGTGTTGTACTTTTCTATTCTTTCTTTATTTTCTTTCTCTCTGCATTGTTGAGAAGGGCCCGTAAGTAAGCATTTCACCTTTAGTCTACACCTGTTCTTTCCAAAGCATGTGACTAATACAATTGTATTTGAATTCTGGCCATCCTACAAGGGTAAAAACTACAATAACCTTTGAACGGATTATGATGGAGACATGAGGTTTGGACCATTGGTTTTCTTAGAGGATTATCTACACAAATAACGTATTTTATCCATTGGTCAAAATATTTGTTTTTGATTTGGCACCCTAATACTATTGACATTTTTCAGTTTGACTTTTCTTCAATAGATTTAACAAAGATTACAATTAAATTCCCCATTTTAGACTCACAGCTAGCAATAACTATTTTAATGAGTAAAACGTACTAACACAGGCTGGTAAAGCTAGCTAGCATTTCCCTTATTCACTAATGTAACTTTAGTTAGCTAAGTTAGCTAAACCCATGGCGCAGGGTCAATATGTTTTACCACTCGGTCAATAAACGTTACGAAAAAGTTCTGATAAAACTCATTAAACATTTAGTTAACAATGGTAGCTATTTTATTATTTACATTGTACTTTTGCACATCACAAACCTTTTTAATACAGGACAAATTAAGAGACCGACAGAAACCAGTTGCGTTAATTTTGACTGCAGACAAAGATTTATTATATTGACAAAATTACCGCTTTAACAATGGAGATACACCTCCTCAATGAATGAAGGCAAGTGAGTTCAGGTGGGGCCACTGTAGCCAATGAGGCAGATATTCATTTTAACAAAAGGCACAAGTCATTTTTCCTCAAAGTTGCCATAATGTCATGTGCATCCACTTATATCAGTACTTTTGTAACAGTCTAAACATTATGAAACTTCTATACAACCAAATAAGCCTAATTTAATTTGATACTCTTTCATAGACTTCCATACAAAAAAGGGCTTATCACGCGCGGACAGATTTTGGGCGGAGGAAATCCTCTCACTCGCTTTGGCTCCCCCTCCTGTCCAGCTCAGGCGTTCGGTGTTGCCAGCCATCTAGCTGCTGCCGAACCTGCTGCTGCCGAACCTGCTGCTGGCAAACGCCCTTCACTCATCAACCCTGGACTTGTCTCATCATCATTACACACACCTGGTTCCAATTCCCACTCTATCACTGTATACAGTGGGGCAAAAAAGTATTTAGTCAGCCACCAATTGTGCAAGTTCTCCCACTTAAAAAGATGAGAGAGGCCTGTAATTTTCATCATAGGTACACTTCAACTATGACAGACAAAATGAGGAAAAAAAATCCAGAAAATCACATTGTAGGATTTCTAATGAATTTATTTGCTAATTATGGTGGAAAATAAGTATTTGGTCAATAACAAAAGTTTATCTCAATACTTTGTTATATACCCTTTGTTGGCAATGACAGAGGTCAAACGTTTTCTGTAAGTCTTCACAAGGTTTTCACACACTGTTGCTGGTATTTTGGCCCATTCCTCCATGCAGATCTCCTCTAGAGTAGTGATGTTTTGGGGCTGTTGCTGGGCAACACGGACTTTCAACTCCCTCCAAAGATTTTCTATGGGGTTGAGATCTGGGGACTGGCTAGGCCACTCCAGGACCTTGAAATGCTTCTTACGAAGCTACTCCTTCGTTGCCCGGGCGGTGTGTTTGGGATCATTGTCATGCGGTGTGTTTGTCATTGTCAAGAGATCAGGAAGCAGCAGGACATCCCGACCTCTCGGCTATAGGAGCGAAGCTGACAGGTCGGGCTCTAGAGTGGGCGCACGCCGTCTGGGAGAGGGACGGTCCAGAAGTGCAGTCCAAAGAGCACTTCACCCAACTCTTCCGTGCCGTTTTCGACCACCCTAAAGAGTGCCGAGAGGGAGGTGAGCATCTCCTCCGTTTACGCCAGAGGTCCAGGACAGTGTGTGTGTACGCTCTGGATTTTCAGACGATGGCTGCATCCACTGGCTGGTACAACCAGGCCCTGTTGACGGTTTTCCGCAGCGGGCTACAGGTGGACGTCCAGACCGAGCTGGCCTGTCGCGATGAGGACCTCACGCTGGACCAGCTCATCGTCATAGCCATCTGCTTGGATAATCTCCTGCGTGCCCATCGTCGCCCATCCCGGGGGTTCGGGTCTCTCCCATGAAACTCCAACGAGACTGAGCCCATGGAGGTGGGCACGATGCACCTTCCCCAAGAGGAACATCAACGCCGCTGTCAACAGGGTCTCTGCTCCTACTGCAGGAAGTCGGACCACCCCTGGAACACCTGTCCCAGAAGGAGAACCAGGCGAGGAAGCGACAGGCCGAGGAGCGCTCCTGCACCTTCCCAGGTAGGCGTGGACGTGCCTTCCTCCTCTTTGTCCACCCAGCCTGTCCTCCTTCCTGTCACCTTCCCGGACTATCCTGGGCCCCCACTGAGTCCTGCCCTAGTGGACTCAGGTTCTGCAGGCAATTTCCTAGACTGGTCAGTGGCCTTATCATTACGCATTCCTCTCGTCCCTACGACCCCCTATCCAAGTCCATGCCCTAGACAACTGTCCCCTATGAACAGGACTGATGTGCCAGACCACGATTCTCATTTCCCTCACCGTTTTCTTACAACCACCATGAACGCATCACTTTCCTCATCTTAGACTCTACTGCACACCCCATAATCTTAGGTTTCCCTGATTACAGTTGCATAACCCCAGGATATGGTGAACAGAGAGTAGTTTGTTGGGTTGGTCTCAGGAGTGTCAGGGGAGATGTCTCTCTGTGTCTATCTGTGCCACTTCCGTGGAAAGTCCGGACCATGCCACCCACATCCCTAACCCGGAGGAATACTGGGACCTACAGGTGGGTTTTTCGAAGACTCGTGTCACGTCCTTGTCCCCTCATCGCCGATGGGACTGCACTACTGCACAATCAACCTACTGCCTGGTTCTACCCTCCCGCGGGGGCACATCTAGCCTCTCTCGCATGCAGAGACCAAACCATGGAGGTCTACGTCCAGGAGGCGCTGGTCCAAGGATTCCTCCGTCCGTCCACCTCCTTCAGCTTCTTTTTCATGAAGAAGGACGGAGGTCTCCGCCCCTGAATTGATTACCAGACACTGAATAAGGCAACTGTTAAATTCAGTTATCCCTGCCTCTCATACCCACTGTGATCGAACAGATGCACTGTGCTCAGTACTTTACCAAATTGGATTTACGCTGTGCCTACAACCTGGTGTGCATCAGAGAGAGGGATGAATGGAATACCGCCTTACCCGAATACAGGGTAATGCCCTACGGCCTTACAAATGCACCCTCAGTTTTTCAATCCTTCATTAACGAGGTGTTTAGAGACATGTTGGGTCACTGTGTAGTGGTGTACATAGACGACATCTTGGTGTACTGCACTACAGGCGAGCAACATGTCTCATGTCAGGTCCGTTTTGGAGAGGCTGATAGGGCATCACCTGTACGCCAAGGCGGAGAAGTGCCTTTTCTTCCAGCAGACGGTCTCCTTCCTGGGCTATCGGATATCCACCGTGGGAGTGGAGATGGAGGAGCAAAGGGTCAATGCAGTACAGTTGTGGCCTGTTCCATCCAAAATAAAGGCGGTGCAGCGCTTCCTAGGTTTTGCCAACTATTTCAGGTGTTTCATTAGGGGTTTCAGCACAGTGGTGGGTCCTCTCACCTACCTCCTGAAGGGAGGTCCTAGACAGCTGTGTTGGACTGAGGCCAACAAAGCCTTCCGTGCGCTTAAGGAATGTTTAGCAAATGCACCTGTTCTGCCTCATCCTGACCCGTCTCTGCCCTTCATCGTGGAGGTGGACACCTCCGAGGTTGGAGTAGGGGCAGTTTGGACAGAGCACCGGAACCTAGAGTAAATTCGAGCAGCGAAGAGGCTGAACCCGCGTCAGGCCAGGTGGGCCCTATTCTTCGCCAAGTTTGACTTTACCCTTTCCTATCTAAGAACGTCAAGGCCAATGCGTTGTCCCGGGTGCATGACACAGCGGATCGGAGGGAGAAAGTGACACCAATTATTCCCCTGTCCCGTATTGTGGCTCCTGTCGTGTAGAATGTGAACGCTGACATCCACTGAGCCCTGCCACAGGAGCCCTCACCGGCCCACAGTCCCGAGGGGCGTACCTACGTGCCCTCTGATGTGGGGGACCGTCTCCTCACCTGGGCACACACAGCACCTGTGTCGGGGCCCCTGGGTATAGCCCTTACTATTGACTGTCTCTCTACCAAGTACTGGTGGCCCACCTTGGCCCAGAATGTCCGGGTTTACGTTTCTTCCTGCTATACCTGAGCACAGAGCAAGACACTGAGACACCTCCCCTATGGCAAACTCCACCCGCTGCCGGTTCCACAACATCCCTGGTCCCATTTCTCTGTGTACTTTGTCACAGACCTTTGCCTCTCGGAGGGGCACACCACCATCCTGGTTGTGTGATTCCTCTGCCTGACCTCCCTACGGCCATGCAGACCACGGAGGCTCTCTTCTCTCACGTCTTCCGGCACTACGGGATCCCGGAGGACATTGTGTCTGACCGTGGTCCTCAGTTCACCTCCCGTCCCCAATTTAATGGGTAGGTGGAAAGGGTCAATCTGGAACTGGATATGTACTTCTGTAGTTACTGTCAGGACCGGCCGAGGGAGTGGGCTGAATTTCTGCCTTGGGCAGAATACGCACAAAACTCCCTCCGTCACTCCTCCACTAACCTCACACCCTTTCAGTGTGTTCTAGGCTATCAGCCGGCCCTGGCACCCTGGCACCGGAGTCAGATCGAGGCTCCTGCGGTGGACGATTGGTTCCAGCACTGCCGAGGAGGTATGGAATGCAGTGCACACCCGTCTCCAGAAGCCGCAGGTCTTTCACCCCGGTGACAGGGTCTGGCTTTCTACGAAGGACCTGCCCTCGCCCTGCCGGAAGCTGAGCCCGTGGTTTGTGGGGCCGTTCAAAGTCCCGAGGAGAGTCAATGAGGTGACGTACAGATTACAGCTCCACATCAACTACTGTATCTCACCCTCATTTCATGCATCTCTCCTCAGGCCAGTGGCAGCTGGTCCCTTGGCAGCTAGTCCCTTGGCTAGTGCTGGACCCCACAACGCACCTCCCCCTCCCTTGGACACCGAGGGGGCCCCGGCGTACTCTGTCCGCAGCCTGTTGGACTCACAGCGTCGTGGGGGGTCTCTTGAGTACCTGGTCGACTGGGAGGGGTACGGTCCCGAAGAGCAGTGCTGGGCTCCACCTGCTGCGCCCTGCGCTTGAAACCAGCTCTCTGTCTCCCCTCGTGTTCAGTACAAGCCCAGCGTACTTCTGGCTTCTTATTAGCTATTTATGTTAATTTAAATGCACAAACATATACTTTCAGTCATTAAATAGTTTACTGAAAGGTTAACTAAATGTTTCATTTGTTAGTTTTTTTAATGTTTTTTGTAGGTAGGCAAAGTAGTCATCCGTTTGGAGAAAGGGATTGTAAATACTGTACACATAACAATTGTTTTAGATTATTTTTCTAGATGATCCCTGGGGACGAATGTGAAACCAGCCATATGGAAGCAAAGTGAAAATAATATCTACATGGCATGTATTGCGGCCCCTTTTCCACAGTGAAGTAGGATATAAATAGCTGTTGCCGTTATTCAGAATTCTAATTGTGTGCCCTCATAATTTGAGTGGGTGAAATTTGGAAAACCCAAGCTATAGGCTTCTGTAGGGCTGAACCTGATGAGTTGATGGATGCGCTTTAGAATGTATTGATTATATGCCTGGGATTTTCTCTGTTTTATTTTACAATTTGTATCATGTTACATATTATCCACTATCAGGAGCCACCATCAGTAATACTAACATACATGATTTTTTTGCATCATTCCATTCCGTTTACCTTTCTTTTCTCTGTCACGTCTTTGTAAATTGTTCCGGACGGTCGCTAGCATTACTGGATCATGTTACACTAACCTTGTGCAATAATTTGAGACATGTAGCCTATTTGAATCATTATGGAACTCAGACCACACGTAGCAGGTTAAACCAGGAGCTTGGGCACACGGTTCCCGACGACTGGACTGTTGTCAAACAGTTCAATGATTAGTGAGAACTAGAGTAGATTTATAGGATTATTGTTTAATTAAACCCAATTAGACGTTTTTTTCTACCTTCCAATATTTCACAGATTGAACTTGAATATGACAGCTTTCAATATACAGTATTTTGTGCCTAAAGGCTCTCCAAACAGTTTTCCCCTTAGTGAATAAGGGGACAATTCTAGCTTGCTTTACCACCCTGTGTTAGTATGTTTTTCTCACTAAAATAGTTATTCCTAGCTATGAGTCTACAATGTGGGGATCTTCATGCACCATTGACCTCAGTGACAAGGAGAAGGTAAGTACCTGGCCTATACTGGCCGGTGGGGGAAATGGGGCTGGCACAAGCTATATATCAGCATCATTTTCTAAACTTGGTTTGGCCTTTTGGCATATACATATTCACCAATACTGGTATGGCAGAAGCACACTTTTGAGAACGGCCATAATGATGACACTATGCTGTAGTTTAATGATACATCTATTAAGACACCTAAATATGAGCTATTGCATAGCATGACATGATTGCACTACAGATATGCTATGGATTTATTTCATTAACCCTTAATAATGCGGTTGGGACCTTAAATGCGTGTAGATGTGTATTGAATGCGTTATGAACATGTAGTCAAAGTAAATATTTACCGAATAATTTAATTTGTCTCACCTTTAAGACCTGAACATGTCAGTTAGATTGTTTTCTATCTAGTAACTCAAAGTTCTCAAAGTTTTCAGCCAGTAAACTAATCTGCCCCAGTTCTGTATCCAATGCATCTCCTCAATTGGTATCAGCTGGTGTTGACACTAAGACAGGATGAAGGTTTTCACTTTGTTACTCTCAGCCTAAGTGGAGCAGCAAATGGCTGAGCCTGAGGAATAGGAAAACAAAGGGTCTGCATAATGACAGAACAAAACAGATTGCCACCGCTCACGGAAGGAGCGTATACTAACCAAGTGGATCTGTGACAGAGACGGAGAGGTGTATCCCCGCTTCGCATCATTTGATGCAATATGACGGATTGAGGTGACAACTTGTTTAATTATTTAAAAAAATGACAAACTCTCGTTCACTTTGATGCATCATTCAGATGTCACAGCACCGATGAAGTGCCGCAGTAAAAGTATCATAGTCAAATTGAAATAAAACAGAGAAGATTTCAAGTTTATTTATTTTTTTACTCCGCTGCAATTGCCATAGCTCTGGTGGAGTACAGCTATCAGATAGAATCGAAATTTCGAGTTTGAGAGTAAAGGTTACTACCGTAATTTATTTCACAATTCCGATTGAGACATTCATTGCGCCACTGTCTGGCTAGTTTAAAACCCTTGCTCTAAGAGACTGATAATACATTCTCAAACCGTGCATTAGACCTTTTCATAGTATTTCCATCTCTCAAATTTGACCTTCAAAGTTTTGCCACTCCATTGCATTGAGACAAATGGCAGTGCCAATAACGTCTAGCCCATCCCCTCAGCTCCCAAAGAGACTGACATCACACTATGGTCCAATCATGCAGATCATTTCAAGTAACAACTAGCATAGGCTCCCTCCGCTGCATTAAATAACTGTAGTAAAACTGTCTCAATCCTTGTGAACTGGACTGAATCTGTATAATGACACTTCTCTCCAGAGATCTGTCATGGTGAAGGATAAGGGGCCCAGAGTTCCTGGTCGGGAAAAACTCATGGTCTTAAACGTGAATATTACAATGGGAGAAACATGAATGATTCTAATAATAATTAGGTGGTTCCTATTTCACACATGTACAAGTGTGTATTAGCCGCATGTGTGAATGTGCTTTTTGCATATCCCAACTCCCCCTGAGACACCCTCGGGGAGAGTGGGGTCACGACCGGAGTTGATGGCTCATCAGGGTCTAGTGTTTGTAACCCTTGTCCGGGCCAGAATGGCCCATAGCGGCATCCTGTTTCTGTAGCGTGAGGCAGCTTGATGTACAAGTACACCCCCTGGACAGGACACATGTTGAAGGCCAATAGAATTTCTGGTACGGAGCACTGTATCCCACATCCCACAGCAACACATAGCTAATGTGTCCATTAGCTGTGGGATGTGGGATACAGGCATAAATCATCTCAGCTATTAGTCACATTGAGCTCTTCCTGTAGTGGTTCTGTTATCCTGCTTGTTTCCAACCAATGGAATCTGTTCCAGGTATTAATTTGTTTGTCTCATACCTGCTGTTTGCAAGCTCACAGTCTGACACTAGTCTCGTGAACGTGATTGCTTGATGTTGTCGTCTGGAATGAATGAGAAGAGACACTCCCACCCTCCCTGTGCTCTTTACGTCATTGTTGCAGTGTTTCACTCAGTACCTTTCTCTAGGCGGATGGGGTGTCCAATTGGATTTGCACATCATTCAGGGAACGGGGAAGACTATATTTGAACGTAGTAAAGCCGTAATAAACCTGAAATAAGGCTTCTCATGTAGGTCTGAAGTTGTAATTGGGTGTAAAGGTTAATGCATTAGGTATAAGCTGGTTCAGGCCTCTTTTCTCTCTGTAATTGATTATGGTGACTTGTTGTATATGCATGCAACCTCCTCCGTCTTAGAGACTGGACTCTGTTTATCATGCATCCTTGTGCTTTATTACAAATACCAAGTCACTCACCCACCATTGCACATTGTGCCAAATGGTAGGTTGGACCTCACTTTATATGCGCAGAAAGATACATTTGTATGTGTTCATCTACAAAGCCCTTTTGGGTAAACTCCCTCTTTACCTCTGTAGTCTGGTCTCCTTCACCACCAGCAGGTAAACTCCCTCTTTACCTCTGTAGTCTGGTCTCCTTCACCACCAGCAGGTAAACTCCCTCTTTACCTCTGTAATCTGGTCTCCTTCACCACCAGCAGTTACCATACCCGGTCTGCTAGGTGGTTGCTACTTAAAGTCCCCAGGACATTCACAGTATTAGGCAAGACTGCCTTCTCTTCTTGTGCACCAGACGCATGGAATAATCTACAATCCATGCTTCATATAGATATGGTAGTGCCAATGAATTAATTTCAAATATTGATGGGAGACTCTGTTACAGAGGAGTGTAAATGCTTTTTTTTAGGCTGGATCATGTTGTTGTATTGTTGTATGTTTTAATTATGTAATGTATTGATTGTTTAAAGGCCATAGCTATTATATAGTATTTTTTTAATTGATCCCAACCTTGGCCTCAGAGCCTTTTACAATAACTCAAGAGTGCTGATGGCAGCAGATTCCTCTTTGTTAACGACATCCCCATGGAGATGGCTAGGCCTAAGAAGATGCTCCGAAAGACATACTAAACACACTAATGGGCTGTCCGTAACAAAGGCTTTGGTCTATTTTGGGGGGTTGTCTCTGATTGTATAACTTCGTTATCCATGACTAGAGTATGGTCCTTGTGCATTTTGTGGCGTCTTTGCCTTGGTTATGAGGTGTTATGAATGTCTGTTAAACCTCAAGTGATTCAATAATTCCCAATTACCTGCATGGAAATAGGCAATGGTTTGGCACTATGCAGGATTATAGTATGGTTTGGAAAGAACAGGGGACACCAAAAATGTTACTTTTTCCAACTTGAAATATTAAGCATCTTCTATAACGAAGGTTCATATGATCATGAACATTTGCCTGTGCTAACAATGTTCCTTTATTGAAATGAACTAATAAGGATGATAAGCTCTTGTATTTTAATGTTAAGTGACGTTTGGGTTTAACCTGCTGCCTAATTTGGCGCTAATAGCATCTTCATTCCTTATATGATAACTCACCAACTACTAATGAAGAATACAATTTTATTTGCTGATTGAGCATATTTAATTTCTAACATCCATCTTAATGTAGATTATTAATCGAAATGTAATGGCGGGGAGGGGTCGTCCAAAATAGGGGAGGGTTGTCAAACTTATTTGTTTTGCTTTAGGGAGGGTTGTGTTTTTTTTTATTGGGCACAGGGGATGGTAGTGCATTTTTTCCCTGGTTTACATTCGCTCTTCTGCTTGTATTGTCCCTATAAACAATGGCTGGACTTACTTTTGATATTACCCTAATAAAGTTTAGAAACGTTTGTGAAGGTTTAGTATGGTGTGGCTATTATTAAGCTACTGCAGGCTTATGATATGAAGGCAGTGCGCCACAGTGCTGCAACTGACTCTGACAGTTGAACTTGAGGTGAGGAAGAATGTTTTAGGCCTACCAGAGTTCAAATCAAATAACATTTTATTTGTTACTTGAGCCGAATAGACCTTACCGTGAAATGCTTATTTACAAGCCCTTAACCAACAATGCAATTTTAAGAAAATATTTACTAAATAAACTAAAGTAAAAAAAAAAGAAGAAGAATAAAAAGAAAAAAAATGTAATCAAACAAGTAACAAAATTACAATATATGAAGAAGAAAATAAAAAATAAAATAGAAACAGAATAAAATAACAATAATGAGGCTATATACAGGGGGTACCGAGATAATGTGCGGGGATAGAGGTTAGTCGAGGTAATTTGTACATGTAGGTAGGGGTAAAGTGGCTCTGGATAGAGAGTAAACAGCGAGTAACAGCAGTGTAAAAACAGGGGGGGGGGGGGGTCAATGTAAATAGTCTGGGTGGCATTTTGATTAATTGTTCAGCAGTCTTATTGTTTGGAGCTATAAGCTGTTAACTTCTTGTCAATACGGGGGCGCTATTTCCACTTTGGAAAAAATCGGGCCCAAATTAAACTGCCTCGTACTCTATTCTAGATCGTACAATATGCATATTATTATTACTATTGGATAGAAAACACTCTCAAGTTTCTAAAACTGTTTGAATTATATCTGTGAGTAAAACAGAACTCATTTTGCAGCAAACTTCCAGACAGGAAGTGAAAAATCTGAAAACGATGCTCTGTTCCAGGGACCTGCCTATTCAATTGCCTAATATGTATCGATATGCATGCACTTCATATGCCTTCCACTAGATGTCAACAGGCAGTGGAAGATGGAATGGGCTTGATCTGAGGTCGAACAAGAGCTCTTGGAATGACGTGTCCAGAATTTCCTTTCTCTACCTAGGCGCGGGAAGCGCCTCCATATTGTCTTATGATAAGCGTTCGGTATACACGGCTAATATCTCCGGCTCTGTTTTTATTTGATACATATTAGAAAAACATCATAAAGTAGGTTTTTTCAACCGAGTTTCATCAGTTTATTCAACGTTTAATGGGACTTTTGGAGTTTTCCGTTCTCTGCGTCGAGAGAAATTGGGAACGTCATCAACATTGGCTAGCCTTGTGGAGCGAATTCGACAGGAGAAAAGGACATTCTAAAACCAAACAACGATTTATTCTTGACCAAGGATTCCTTGTACAAGATTCTGATGGAAGCTCAGCAAAAGTAAAAACAATTTATGATGTTATTTCGTATTTCTGTGTAAAATGTTGAGTCCTATTATCCGCCGTTTTGGCGGGCGCTGTCTCGCTATAACGTAAGCTGTTTGTTATGGTAAAGTTATTTTTAAAAATCTAACACAGCGGTTGCATTAAGAACCAGTGTATCTTTCATTTGCTGTCCAACATGTATTTTTTAGTAAAGTTTATGATGAGTTCTTTGGTCAGATTAGGTGAGTGTCCAAACTAGCTCCGGACATTCTGGTGAATCGATGCTACATATTCACAATGTATAACCACGGTTTGCAGCTCTAAATATGTACATTTTCAAACAAAACATAAGTGTATTGTATAACCTGATGTTATAAGACTGTCATCTGATGAAGTTGGTCAAGGTTAGTGATTAATTTTATATATTTTGCTGGTTTTTGCGATCGCTACCTTTTGCTGCTAATAAATGCATTTGTGTGTTTGGCTATTGTGGTAAGCTAATATAATGCTATTGTAACGGCAGCCTTCCTCCTCTTCGTCTGAAGAGGAGGTGTAGCAGGGATCGGACCAACACGCAGCGTAGCCAGTGCTCAACATGTTTAATACGAACGATAAACGTGAACACTTAACAAATACAAAATAATAAATGTGGCAAACCGATACAGTCCTAGCTGGTGCAGAGAAAACACAAAGACAGGAAACAACCACCCACAATCCCCAACACAAAACAAGCCACCTATATATGATTCCCAATCAGAGACAACACAAAACATCTGCCTCTGATTGAGAACCATATTAGGCCAAACATAGAAACAGACAAACAAGACACACAACATAGAATGCCCACCCAGCTCACGTCCTGACCAACACTAAAACAAGGAAAACACATAAGAACTATGGTCAGAATGTGACAGTACCCCCCTCCTGAGGTGCGGACTCCGAACGCACCCCCTAAAACTCAAGGGGAGGGTCTGGGTGGGCATCTGTCCACGGTGGCGGCTCCGGCGCAGGACGAGGCCACCACTCCACCATTGTCTTTGTCCCCCTCCTTAGCGTCCTTTGAGTGGCGACCCTCGCCCCCGACCTTGGCCTAGGAACCTTCCCAAAGGTCCCCCCTAGATTGAGGAGACAGGACAGAGAGGTAGCTCAGGACAGAGAGGTAGCTCAGGACAGAGAGGTAGCTCAGGACAGAGAGGTAGCTCAGGACAGAGGGGCAACTCCGGACTGAAGGGCAGCTCCGGACAGAGAGGCAGCTCTGGACTGAATGGCAGCTCTGGACTGAATGGCAGCTCCGGACTAATGGCAGCTCCGGACTGGAGGGCAGCTCATGACTGGAGGGCAGCTCATGACTGGAGGGCAGCTCATGACTGGAGGACAGCTCATGACTGGAGGGCAGCTCATGACTGGCAGGCGGCTCTGGCAGCTCCTGACTGGCGGGCGGCTCTGGCGGCTCCTGACTGGCGGGCGGCTCTGGCGGCTCCTGACTGGCGGGCGGCTCTGGTGGCTCCTGACTGGCGGGCGGCTCTGGCGGCTCCTGACTGGCGGGCGGCTCTGGCGGCTCCTGACTGGCGGCCGGCTCTGGCGGCTCCTGACTGGCGGGCGGCTCTGGCGGCTCCTGACTGACGGACGGCTCTAACGGCTCGGGACAGACGGGCGGCTCTGACGGCTCGGGACAGACGGGCGGCTCAGACGGCGCTGGGCAGGTGGGCGGCTCAGACGGCGCTGGGCAGGCACCGGAGAGCTGGTGCATGGGGCTGCCACAGGAGAGCTGGTGCGCTGAGCTGGCACAGGACGTGCAGGGCTAGGAAGGCGCACAGGAGGCCTGGTGCGTGAGGCTGGCACAGTCTTCACCAGACGGCCAGCCCGCACCTCAGGACGAGTATGGAGAGCTGACTCAGGTGACATCAAATCCCCGACATGTTCCGTCGGGCGGATGCCGTGCCTCATGCACCAAACCAGCAAATCCCTAATTTCTCTCTCCTCCAATTTCCCCATTAGATCCTTCACAGTCTCTACTTCGCTCACCTCCAATACCGCCCTCACTGGCTCTGGTTCCATCCTTGGCTCCTTACGGTAAGCAGGGGGAGTTGGCTCAAGTCTCCTACTTGACCCAGCTACACACCCCTTTAGCCTCCCCCCCCCAGGAAATTTTTGGGGGAGCCTCTCGGGCTTCCAGCCGCTCTGCCTTGCTAGCGCCTCATAATGCCGCCTCTCTGCTTTTGCTGCCTCCAGCTCTGCTTTAGGGCGGCGACATTCCTCTGGCTCTTAAAAAATCGGAAATATTGGCTGGATTCACAAGATGTTAATCTTTCATTTGCTGTACACCATGTATTTTTCATAAATGTTTTATGATGAGTATTTAGGTATTTCACGTTGCTCTCTGTAATTATTCTGGCTGCTTTGGTGATATTTTTGATGGTAGTTGCAATGTAAAACTATGATTTATACCTCAAATATGCAAATTTTCGAACAAAACATACATTTATTGTATAACATGTTATAAGACTGTCATCTGATGAAGTTGTTTCTTGGTTAGTGACTAATTATATCTCTATTTGGTCGGTTTTGTGATAGCTACCTATGCGGTAGAAAAATTGTGAAAATATGCGGTTGAGTCTTTTGCTATTGTGGTTAGCTAATAGAAATACATATTGTGTTTTCGCTGTAAAACATTTTAAAAATCGGAAATGATGGCTGGATTCACAAGATGTTTATCTTTCATTTGCTGTATTGGACTTGTGATTTCATGAAAATTATATTATATGATATCCCAGTCCCGTTAGGCTAGGCTATGCTAGTCAGCTTTTTTGATGAGGAGGATCCTGGATCCGGGAGAGAGAAGCGGTAGATTAAGGAGGCTTTTGGACCTAGACTAAAAGCTTGCGGTAAAGCTTGCCGTGCGGTAGCAGAGAGAACAGTCCACGACTTGTGTGACTGGAATCTTTAAAAAAATGTGGGGCCTTCCTCTGACACCGCCTGGTATATAGGTCCTGGATAGCAGGAAGCTTGGCCCCAGTGACGTACTGTGCTGTATGCATTACCCTCTGTAGCACCTTACGGTCAGAAACCAACCAGTTGCCATAACAGGCGGTGATGCAACCAGTCAGGATGCTCTCGATGGTGCAGCTGTATAACTTTTTGAGGATCTGGGGACCCATACTAAATCATTTCAGTCTCCTGGGGGGGGAAAGGCATTGTCGTGCCCTCTTCGCAGCTTTCTTGGTGTGTTTGGACCATGATAGGTTGTTGGTGATGTGTAGTCAATGAATAGCATTCTCACATAGATGTTCCTTTTGTCCAGGTAGCAAAGGGCAGTGTGGAGTGCAATTGAGATTGCGTCATCTGTGGATCTGTTGGGGCGGTATGCGAATTGGAGTGGGTCTAGGGGTTTTGGGATGATGGTGTTGATGTGAGTCATGACCAGCCTTTCAAAGCACTTCATGGCTACCGACGTGAGTGCTATGGGGCGGTAGTCATTTATGCAGGTTACCTTCACTTTCTTGGGCACAGGAATTTTGGTGGTCTGCTTGAAACACGTAGGTATTACAGACTTGGTCAGGTGGAGGTTGAAAATGTCAGTGAAGACACTTGCCAGTTGGTCTGGAAATGCTCTGAGTACATGTCCTGGTAATCCGTCTGGCCCAGTGTGAATGTTGACCTGTGTAAAGATCTTGCTCACATCAGCTATGGAGAGCATGATCACACAGTCGTCCGGAACAGCTGGTGCTTTCATGCATGCTTCAGTGTTGCTTGCCTCGAAGCGAGCATAAAAGACATTTAGCCTGTCTGGTAGGCTCGCTTCACTGGGCAGCTCGCGGCTGGGTTTCCCTTTGTATACTGTAATAGTTTGCAAGCCCTGCCACAACCAACGAGCGTCAGAGCTGGTGTATTAGGATTCAATCTTAGTCCTGTATTGATGCTTTGCATGTTTGATGGTTCGTCTGAGGGCATAGTGGTATTTCTTATAAGTGTCCGGATTAGTGTCCCGCTCCTTGAAAGCGGCAGCTCAAACCGCTAGCTCGGTGCGGATGTTGCCTGTAATCCATGGCTTCTGGTTGGGATATATACATACGGTCAATGTGGGGACGACGTCATCGATGCACTTATTGTTGAAGCAGGTGACTGAGGTGGTATACTCCTCAATGCCATTGGATTTAATTATAAATGAGCAAACATTTCTAAACAGATGTTTTTGCTTTGTCCTTATAGAGTATTGTGTGTAGATTGATGAGAGGGAAAAACAATTTCATCCATTTTAGAATAAGGCTGTACCGTAACAAAATGGGGGAAAAGTCAAGGGGTCTGAATACTTTCCCGAATGCACTGTATATACTCTCTATATATATATTTATTAAAATATTAATACCATACAGTGGACACCTAAGCCTATAGGCCTATGCATGAAATGCCCTGATACTGTCACGATCGTCATAAGGAGTGGACCAAAATGCAGTGTGGTATGTTTCAATCCTTTTTATTAGGAAGAGAAATCTCAAATAACAAAAACAATAAAGCGAACAAACGAACCGTGAAGCTCAGAGTAGTGCTCACAGGCAATTATACCTAGACAAGATCCCACAAAGCACAAAGGGGAAATGGCTGCCTAAATATGATCCCCAATCAGAGACAACGATAAACAGCTGTCTCTGATTGGGAATCATACCAGGCCAACATAGATATATAATTACCTAGATGACCCACCCTAGTCACACCCCGACCTAACCAACATAGAGAATAACAGGCTCTCTATGATCGGGGGTGACAGATACTGCACATTTAGTGCTCAAATCTCTGACAGTTGAACCGTGAGGTGGACAACTATTGTTTTAGGAAAGTTTAGGAAAGTTGTGTGGTGCATTGGGACAGAAACCTGTTGGTGGAAAATGTACTGCATGCATTTTATATAATTATAAAAATGGCATCAAAATGTTGAAAATCTGATTTCCCCTTGCTGATCATTGTCTGCAGCCGGCTCTGATCGTACTGTAATGAACCAGACAGGGAGAGTAGTGAGCTCGTCTGTGGTGGTCGGCTAACCCTCAACCTTCTGGACCATAGCCCTGCATGCTGAAATGGCAAAGTCAATATCCACGTTTATAAACTAAGGGTCTCTACAGTTACTGCTATTTGTGGTTGTAAATAATATTTTGAGTTCATCCTATGAGCGGGGATGGTGTTCAATTTATTTTACAGTACAAGGGGAAGGTAATGGGAAAATATTTGTAACATTGGAGAGGGGGGGGGGTGCATTTTTTTTAATAACACCTTGAGTTGGACCAGCCCCTCCCTCCCAGTACATTTTGATCTGTCCCTAAGGAAACTGTAAGTAGCGCACAGTAAGTTACACATTGACATCAATAAGAACTGTCCCTTTCTCCTTGGTAAATCCATTCACAAAGACCATCCTGTTCTCCCATTATTCCTTGGAACAAACTTGGAAAGAGGCTTCTTCAATGACATTTCCCCTGTTGCTCTCCCTCTGTTGTTCAATTAATGAACTACAAAATGATTGATGATCCCCAGGACCATTAATTATTCAAATGTGCCTGTGGTTGAAAGATGTGCTTTAGGTAATGTGGGTGATGTATCGTCAGAAAAGAAGACCTTAATTGTGGTGATTATCATTGGGCTGTCGTGGTTCCTCCTGGCACCAGTGGGCGGCAGAGACCGCCCTAGAGACTTTAATTGGACTCAGGTGTGTCTTAGTACTTCATAACTGTATCCTTGTTAAAATAAGTGTGTTTTCCGTGGTCCTTTGCAGAAGCTTGAATTGTGTTTAGTGTTTGTTGGTTTTTCAAGTGTACTGTGTTCCTGCGGCTGCCGTATCTCAGTAAAGTATCATGTTTTTCCTTTAACCACTGATTCCTCATCTGGTCTCGTCTCTGCACCTGGGCCCAACCTTACCACGTCACATGGGCACCTACTGATTTACCTCCCCTCCCAGTTTGTGATGTCAGAGGAGCTGATGTCCTTAATGGGAGAGAATAAATAGCTGCAGATCTGTTTTGAGCCAGAGAAAAGGTGTGAGAGGAGAAAACGCATCTCACCACACAGAATCATGGATATGCAGTGACCTGTATATATATGGATGACGGTTTAATTCTATAACAGTTAATGTCCCAGACCTGTCTGGTAGAAACATATGTGACATTTGACTTAGATATACATTTGACATTTTAGCCATTTAGCAGACGCTGTTATCCAAAGCGACTTGCAGTGGTGAGTGCAGACATTTTTCATACTTTTTGTACTTTTGTACTACAATGCAATCAAAAAGTATTCAGACACCTTTTAATTTTTCACATTTTATTACGTAACAGCCTTATTCTAAAATGTATTAAAACATGTTTTTCCTCATCAATCTACACACAATACCACATAATGACAACGTGAAAACAGGTTTATAGACATTTTTGCACATTTATTAAAAAACAGAAATGCCTTATTTATATAAGAATTCAGGACCCTATGCGATGAGACTTGAAATTGAGCTCATGTGCATCCTGTTTCCATTGATCATCCTTGAGATGTTTATACAACTTGATTGGAGTCCACCTGTGGTAAATTCAATTGATTGGACATGATTTGGTAATACATACATCTGTCTATATAAGGTCTCAAGGTTGACAGTGCATGTCAGAGCAAAAACCAAGCAATGAGGTTGAAGTAATTGTCCGTAGAGCTCCGAGACAGGATTGTGTCGAGGCACAGATCTGGGGAAGGGTACCAAATAAATTCTGCAGCATTGAAGGTCCTGAAGAACACAGTGGCCTCCATCTTCTTAAACGGAATAAGTTTGCAACCACGAAGACTCTTCCTAGAGCTAGCTGCCCGGCAAAACTGCGCAATCGGGGTAGAAGGGCCTTGGAAGGGAGATGACCAAGAACCCGATCATCACTCTGACAGAGCTCCAGAGTTCCTCGGTGGAATTTGCACATTTGTGGCCTGCTGGAGGTCATTTTGCAGGGCTCTGGCAGTGCTCCTCCTTGCACAAAGGCGGAGGTAGCGGTCCTGCTGCTGGGTTGTTGCCCTCCTACGGCCTCCTCCACGTCTCCTGATGTACTGGCCTGTCTCCTGGTAGCGCCTCCATGCTCTGGACACTACGCTGACAGACACAGCAAACCTTCTTGCCACAGCTCGCATTGATGTGCCATCCTGGATGAGCTGCACTACCTGAGCCACTTGTGTGGGTTGTAGACTCCGTCTCATGCTACCACTAGAGTGAAAGCACCGCCAGCATTCAAAAGTGACCAAAACATCAGCCAGGAAGCATAGGAACTGAGAAGTGGTCTGTGGTCACCACCTGCAGAACCACTCCTTTATTGGGGGTGTCTTGCTAATTGCCTATAATTTCCACCTTTTGTCTATTCCATTTGCACAACAGCATGTGAAATTTATTGACAATCAGTGTTGCTTCCTAAGTGGACAGTTTGATTTCACAGAAGTGTGATTGACTTGGAGTTACATTGTGTTGTTTAAGTGTTCCCTTTATTTTTTTGAGCAGTGTATTTCTCCGTTCAGCCCACACAATCTCTCTTCTTCCTGGATTCTAAGTAAACAAGTAAACAAATATCACTATGTGATATTGTTGCCTCTCAGAACTTTTAAACATTTTCTATTAATATTTTTGGATATCTCCTTTTTATGACACTGTGACCACATTTCATCCCAAATGTAAACCGAGTCAGAATAAATGCCTGAAATACTTTTAGTCCCACAGTTTGTTGGCCGGAAGCTAGGGTCTGTATTTTCAGTTTATTCGATTTTTGTCACCAAACTGCATTACAGTATGCATCAGGCTGCATCAGGCTCTAGCAGCTTTGACAGGTAATTAGATTGGGGTGCCACCAAGGCAACAATGCATGTTTACTCTCTTATGACACATCGGGCACCACTGCCCAAGCAGAAAAAAAACTCAATCTTTCATTCGCAGAGGCGGAAAAATCAACCCAGGACACACAACAACAACACCACCAACACTTAAACACCTTGGAAGAAGCCAAGGAGGGATTTGAGGGTCTTGGATTTATCAGGCTGTGTACGGTGCAATTTGGCATGACCCTCTTTGAGTTGAAACACAGTCCTTTGATTGCTTTAGCCTCTGTGACATGAGCTTTCAATTGGTCTCTTTCAGACCAATTCTCCAAGTGGGGTTCAGTCATCTATATTTTCGAAATTGTTTGTGGAGGTGCAACGCAAGATTGTGACAAGCTCAGTTTTTTACCCTCATCTCTGCCTTTGGACCTTCTCTATCAAACAAGTAGCACCGTTGGTGTGCTTTCATGTAATGTCATAGCATATTTTGGAAATCATCAAGATCTTGAACACGGTTAGAGTCCAATCTTAAACTGTATAAGGTACGTTTTCATCATCATACAAATAGATGGTGGATGAATAAACTGAATCTTATCATAGATAACTGCCGTGAAATGTATTTTCTACGTTTCTATTCAAGAAGGTAGGATATATTAGGTTTTGCTGTTACAAGATTACCTCCCCGTCTGGTGTGATTTTGTTAAAAACTCTTGACCGTGCATTTTCACTAATTCATGTCTACATTTTAAAGAAAGAAGAGAAGCCATCTTAAACTGCAAAGAAAGATAAAGGAAGAGCCATGAAGTCAGGGTAGGCATGTTTAGGGTAGATAAAGTGAAACCAATTGACGGCAGCAGACATTTCATTGGCAAGTGAGTAAATAGTCTTCCCAGTCCCAATGAATGAGCCCAAGCACATCAACAGCTGGAGAAAATGTGCTTGGTCACAGCAAGTCACGAACATGTTTACATGCGCACAGTATTCCAGATAGCAGCTTATGTCCTTAAGGTCTTATTCAAGATAAGCTGCTTACATGCACCTTTGATATTCCGCTCATGAGTATCCCTATATCCATGAATAAACTGAATATTCCAAATGTAAGTATATGGGTTAAATGGAATAGTAACTGAAATAATGACAGTAGACCTATAACCTCTCACATGTCGAGTAATATAATATTAACTCCTGCAGAATTATGCATTTCTTGCAGTGAAATTATACAACAAATGTTAATTTTGTGTCGGGAACAGGGGTGGAGAAATTAGATTTATTTCCCTTCAGCACCTCTTGAGAAAAAGTGAATGCGTGTGTAATGTGTTATCTTTGACACTGATATGCAAGCAGACAGTATTTCCACCACATAAAATATGCACCCAAGATGAACTGAAGTCTTATCAGAAATGTGTTATGTCGTTTTCTCAGCCTTTCATTTCATTAAAACCGGAAAAACTGATGACATTTGGACATTTTGCACAGGACCAACCTTTCCACTGTTTTTGGAGTTATTGCCTTTTGTACCCCGTCCCTAAACAAAACAGATAACTTTACCGGTGATAACTAGATTACTAATGCATTCATTCTATCGATGTAAGACATTCTGGTGAGCGCTACTTTATTTAGTCTTCTGGGCCAACAAGTTATGACAAGAGAAGCTGCATGAATCAAACTATAGTTGACAAACAAATGACCTACTAAATATTGGAAATTATAAACAGAAAACTGTCTAAATTAGGGGTGAAAGTAGCCCAAAGTAAATTATAGTAAATTCATTAGAGGCTAAATGATTATGGAAATATTATGATGGATCGAACTGAGCAGGTAGCCTACTTTTCGAAGTCATTTGTTTGACAATCAGATGAAAACATAATCATATAACACCCATGACACCGTAAGATGGCGCCGGAGCAGAAGGCAGCCGTTTCACGCGCTTCCGACTGATTTTTTAAAACTATTTTTGTACATAATGTTGCAGCTACCGCCTCTTATGACTGAAAATAACTTCTAGGCATCAGGACTGCGATTACCCACCATGGACTAGCAGAATCCTTTTTCTTCTTTCACGAATCTGACGAGCCCGAGATGGAGGATATACGGCTCCCTCGGGAACAGGCCCCGAGCCCCGTGATCTGCGTGGAGAGGAGGCGGCGAAAGAGAGGCCGGAGAGCATGCTGCCTGCTGAGAAGTCGGAGGCGATCGAATAAACCCCCATTTCTGTCAATTCTGCTAGCAAACATACAATCTTTGGACAATAAAATGGACGAGTTATTGGGAAGATTAAACTACCAACAGGATATTAAAAACTAACATCTTATGCTTCACGGAGTTGTGGCTGAACGACGACAATATCAACATACAGCTGGCTGGTTATACGATGTACCTGCAGGATAGAACAGTGGTGTCTGGTAAGACAAGGGGTGGCGGTCTATGTATTTTTGTAAACAACAGCTAGTGCACGATATCTAAGGAAGTCTCGAGCTATTGCTCGCCTGAGGTAGAGTTTTTCATGATAAACTGCGGACCACATTACATACCACCACAGTCAGAGGCTGGCACTAAGAGAGCATTGAATGAGCTGTATTCCGCCATAAGCAAACAAGAAAATGCTCACCCAGAGGTGGTGCTCCTAGTAGCCGGGGACTTTAATGCAGGTAAACTTAAATCAGTTTTACAAAATTTATATCAGCATGTTAAATGTTCAACCAGAGGGAAAAGAACTCTGGACCACTTTTACTCCACACACAGAGATGCATACAAAGCTCTCCCTTGCCCTCCATTTGGCAAATCTGACCATGATTCCATCCTTCTGATTCCTGCTTACAAGCAAAAAATTAAAGCAGGAAGCACCCGTGACCAGATCAATAAAAAAGTGGTCAGATGAAGCAGATGCTAAGCTACAGGACTGTTTTGCTAGCACAGACTGGAATATATTCCGAGATTCCTCCAATGGAATTGAGGAGTACACAATAAGTACACTGATGACGTCATCCCCACAGTGACCGTATCTACATATCCCAACCAGAAGCCATGGATTACAGGAAGCATCCGCACTGAGCTAAAGGCTAGAGCTGCCGCTTTCAAGGAGCATGACTTTAACCCGGAAGCTTATAAGAAATCCCGCTATGCCCTCCGACGAACCATCAAACATGCAAAGCGTTATTACAGGACTAAGATCGAGTCGTACTAAACCGGCTCTGACGCTCGTTGGATGTGGCAGGGCTTGCAAACCATTACAGACTACAAAGGGAAGCACAGCCGAGAGCTGCCCAGTGACACAAGCCTACCGGACGAGCTAAACTACTTCTATGCTCGCTTCAAGGCAAATAACACTGAAACATGCATGAGAGCACCAGCTCTACCGAAATACTTTTTTGATCACCCTCTCCGCAGCCGATGTGAGTAAGACCTTTAGACAGGTCAACATTCACAAGGCCGCAGGGCCAGACGGATTACCAGGACGTGTACTGCGATCATGCGCTGACCAACTGGCAAGTGTCTTCACTAACATGTTCAACCCCTCCCTGTCCGAGTCTGTAATACCTACATGTTTTAAGCAGACCACAATAGTGCCTGTGCCAAAGAACAATAAGGTAACCTGCCTAAATGACTACCGACCCGTAGCACAAAGCCGACCCGTAGCACAAAGCATGAAGTGCTTTGAAAGGCTGGTCATGGATCACATCAACACCATCATCCCAGAAACTCGAGACCCACTCCAATTTGTATACCGCCCCAACAGATCCACAGATGCACTCCACACTGCCCTTTCCCACCTGGACAAAAGGAACACCTATGTGAGAGTGCTATTCATTGACTACAGCTCAGCGTTCAACACGATGGTGCCCTCAAAGCTCATCAATAAGCTAAGGACCCATGACTGCACAGCCAGACACGACTGCAAAACCATCATTAAATTTGCCGATGACACAACAGAGGTAGGCCTGATCACCGACAACAACGAGACAGCCTATAGGGAGGAGGTCAGAGACCTGGCCGTGTGGTGCCAGAACAACAACCTCTCCCTCAACGTGATCAAGACAAAGGAGATGATTGTGGACTACAGGAAAAAGAGGACCGAGCACGCCCCCATTCTCATTGACGGAGCTGTAGTGGAGCAGGTTGAGAGCTTCAAGTTCCTTGGTGTCCACATCACCAACAAACTAACATGGTCCAAGCACACTATGATGGTCGTGAAGCTGGCACGACAAAGCCTATTCCCCCTGAGGAGACTGAAAAGATTTGGCATGGGTCCTCAAATCCTCAAAAGGATCTACAGCTGCACCATCGAGAGCATCCTGACTGGTTGCATCACTGCCTGGTATGGCAACTGCTCGGCCTCCGACCGCAAGGCACTACAGAGGGTAGTGCGAACCGGCCAGTACATCACTGGGGCCAAGCTTCCTGCCATCCAGGACCTCTATACCAGGCGATGTCAGGGGAAGGCCCTAAAAATTGTCAGACTCCAGCCACCCTAGTCATAGACTGTTCTCTCTGCTACCACACGGCAAGCAGTACCGGAGCGCCAAGTCTAGGTCCAAGAGGCTTCTAAACAGCTTGAACATCAAATGGCTAACCAGACTATTTGCATTGCCCCCCCCACCCACCCACCACTGCCACTCTCTGTTGTCATCTATGCATAGTCACTTAACTCTACCTACATGTACATACTACCTCAACAAACCACCACCGCACATTGACTCTGTAATGGCACCCCCCTTTATATATGGTTATTTATTACCGCTGCTCTTTCATTTCTTGTTACTTTTATTTCTTATTCTAATCTTTAGTTTTTGAAACTGCACTGTTGGTTTGGGGCTCGTAAGTAAGCATTTCACTGTAAGGTCTCTACACCTGTTGTATTCGGCGCATGTGACTAATAACATTTGATTTGATTTGATACCGCAAAAACAACAGTAAACGGGATACGGTGTTTACATGCCACAGTATCTCATCTTAGATCAGCCTATCCCAGGCATCTTATCCAGGTTTCTCGTAACTGTGACACAAGCATTTTCGTGTAATTGTAAGCGGGTTATGATGTCCATATGTGTCAAATCAAAAACAGAATTCTTGAGTAATAATATTGGGATATTGGTGTGCATGTAAATGCGGTCATTGGAAACGGAGGTTCTTTCAGCAGTGAGTTTCCTGCATGAAATGTTCCTTTCCCTGTCAAGGAGATGCGGTACCTCCCTCCCTAATGAAGGCGTTTCATCACTATCAAAAGTCTGTCAGGATTCACAATGTAATTATTATCACAGGTCTCTGACGTGCATGTATAGACATTTGTTGCGTTGGCATATGATGTCCTGGCATTTTTTCATATTTCCTAAATATACAGTGGGGTTCGAAAGGATTGACAGCCTTCATAAAGATGAGCGAAAATGACTCTATGAAATAAATAATTCAAATACTATATTGTATGCTAAAGAAAATTGGGCAATTATATTATTTTATACTAATACAATTACTCAGATAAAAAATATTCTGTTTAACAAGTAATAAAAAAAATCGTATTCATACCCGTTTTCAATACCTAACCTTGCGAGTATAATGCCACTGATCTTTTTCTAAAATGTTTTAGAGAACACATTGAGAGGGATCTTAGACCATTCCTCCATACAGAATCCTTACAGATCCTTGATATCCCTCGTCTGTGCTTATACAGTATACTGCCCTCTTCAATTCAAACCACATGTTTTCAATGGGTTTGAAGTCCGGAGACTGAGAAGGCCATTGCAAAATGTTGATTTTGTGGCCAATTAACAATTTCTTTGTGGATTTTGATGTGTGCTTAGGGTTATTGTCTTTCTGGAAGATCCACTTGTGCCCAAGTTTCAAACTCCTTGCAGAAGCAACCAGGTTTCTTGGCTAAAATGTACTAGTTAAAGTTCATGATGACGTTGACCTTAAGGGCCTCAGGACCAGCGAAAGCAAAATACTGTAGCCCCAAAGATACACCACCAAATTTCACAGTAGGTATGGTGTTATTTTCTGCCCATGCATTCTCATTTCATCACTGTGCGTGGCCAAAGAGCTCTATTTTCACATAATCCTTTAAATGTAAATGCCTGGAATTTGCTAAACGGCATTGGCACTTTGATTTGAAACCGTTGCTTCGGTCAGATGACATGAAAATAGAGCTCTTTTGCCACGCACACCAGGTTTGGCGTTGAACTGAGATTGCATGGGCAGAAAATAACACCATACCTACTGTGGAATTAGGTGGTGCATCTTTTATACAGGGCATCTTGCCAAATAAGGGGGAGTAACAGTCCATAACTTGCCTTGGGGGGGTTGAGTGCCTCAGCTTAAACAGGCCGACAGGGCAGCTTTAAAAACACTTTGTCACCAACTGCTGCGGGGCTGCTCTGCTCCTGAAAACCACCAGATCAAATCAAAGAGATACACTGGGGATAATCGGTTATGACGGGCAGTCGAAAGTGAGTTAAAATGTAATCTATTCATGATCACTACAGTGGAATGAATATTGAATCTGACGTGTTGCAGTGGAATCAGTGAAATCCAGAAATCGCTATAATTCACATGGGCTATTCTAGTCCATTAACTACGATGACAAAATAGTTGCTAAAGGGCAAAGAAGCAACTGTAGATTGCATTGGGAAACCATGGAAATGACTTCCTCATGCAGACAAAACCAGTAGGTTATGGCGAATTTATATATTTCCCAGAGAATAAAAGTATCCTAATCGTTCAAACGTAGCGGTCATACCTTCCCCAGGATTGCTTTGGGAAAGCAATAATGCAGCGTTTCCCATGTGGGGTCCCCTGATTTGAAAATGGGGTCGCGAGAGAAACTCTGAAATAAAACATCAGCAAGCTCCGGTAGCCGATAGATGCATTAAGCAGAGTGGTTCCTGTTTTATTACTACATCTGTGTCTATCTTTTGAATTGTTAAAGATACAAAATATTGGACACATATCCCACTAGTCACAAACGTTGTTTTAACTTAACTTGTTAACATATTGTGATGTGGAATCTACGTGGAAAATGTACTGGTTTTGAAAAAAGTAGACAACGTAAACTGTTGTTTTGAGAGTGACATTTCAACCACAGGAGTATGTGCATTATGGACTATGTCATAATTCTAACCCATTTTCAACATAGACAAATCTATGAAAATAAATCAAATATGTTGATTTTGTACCTTTGAAACAACGTCAGATCTTCTACGTTATATCCACTATCAGAAAAAGAAACAATAGGCTGGGCAGCACCTTCTTCCTGAGAGTTCTCTGTCTAGAGCTATTCATTTGGTCTCCCATCCAGGGTTTTAACCAAGCCCAGCTTTGATATTTGTCACTCCTACCACTGTGGTATCGTAAGAATTATTGACAGATCTCTTAATAACTAAATATATTCACTGTTGCTTGCGAAGTCATTCCAAAGAGTAGGTTGAACAGATGCATCATTCCAAAGAGTAGGTTGAACAGATGCAATGTAATCATACTTTATAAGTCATTTATCATCAACACCTATTGTTTTAATTCAACCCAGCGTTCAACTAAAAATAGACAATACAGATAGGCCTAGGCTTCAAATCTAATCTTCAAGCTTAATCACATTTCCATCTCAACCAAAAATCTAAGTGAAAGAATAGGACAAAATGAAAGAATAGGACAAAATCAAATCAAAGTTTATGCAAAGTGCATTTAAATGTGCATTACATTCGATTTAGTCCTATTATTTAACGTAAATGTTTTGTTGAGATGGATACCTGAATCCAACATATAAATTAGTAAGTCATATTCAAACTCAAATCAAATTGTATTAGTCACATGAGCCGAACACAACAGTGACCTTACAGTGAAATGCTTACTTACGAGCCCCAAACCAACAATGCAGTTTTTTTTTTTAAAGCAAGTAATTAAAAAGCAATGCAAATAGTTTGGGTGGCCATTTGATTAGATGTTCAGGAGTCTACACCGGAATGAGTGGCTATTGAATTGTGTTTGGTTGTCAACGCAACTAAATACATGCATTTGAAAGAGATTTATCTTCTGCTTGGATAGTTCCATCTGTGCCACTGACTTAGTCTGGCTTTAATTCCAGTTTGTCAACAAATTAATAGGGCCCGGGAAAACAGTATGGCAATATTTTTTTCCATGGCAAAAAAATGAAAACACGAAGCAGACCAAACCTTTAAAAACGTTCTGTATGTAAAATAATGTGTGCTATAGCTTGGGAAATGAATGTGACTCTGGATGACAACATAATGATGCTGGTTTCCAACATTAGGGCTGTTTTCCTCAAGAAGTGAAATCCGATTCGTGTTTTGTTTCCTTGTCATGATACTAACGAGTATCGAGATACTGGTATCATCCTGGCTCGACAATTTAATAATTGATATGTTGCATTCACGTCTACATCTCAACCCAAAAATGTTTTGTTAAAGAATAGGACTAAATCAAATCAAACTTCACATGCATTTTAAATCAAGTTTGATTTGATTTAGTTCTATTCAACTTTGAATCTTGGTTGAGCTGGAGACGTGAATCCAACCCAATCAATTATTGATTTGGAGACAAACTGGAATTAAAGCCAGACTAAGTCACTGACACAAAATATACATCTCCCTCAAATGTTGATATTCTACCCAGATTGCTCTGTTTGGCCAGGTGGCCAGCTCTAAGAAGAGTCTTGGTGGTTCCAAACTTCTTCCATTTAAGAATGCTGAAGGTCACTGTGTTCTTGGATACCTTTAATGCCGCAGACATTTTCTGGTACCCTTCCCCAGATCTGTTCCTCGACACAATCCTATCTTGGAGCTCTACGAACAACTCCTTCGACCTCATGGCTTAGTTTTTGCGCCTTTCCGAACCATGTCCTATCAACTTAATTTACCACAGGTGCACCCTAATCAAGTTCTAGAAACATCTCAAGAATGGTCAATGGAAACAGGATGCACCTGATCTCAATTTCGAGTTTCATAGCAAAGAGTCTGAATACTTATGTAAATAAGGTATTTCTGTTTCCGCTTCATCATTATGGGGTATTATGTGTAGATTGCTGAGGATTTTATTTTTAGCATCCATTTTTAGAACATGGCTGTAACGTGGAAAAAGTCAAGGGTCTGTATACTTTCCGATGGCACTGTATATCACTGGTTAGAGGACAAGTTGTAGTGGACAGCCAGCTACATTTTGGATTGTTGCATTTTGTGGGTCGTCAACGTGGAAGTGGGTCGTCAACGTGGAAAGGTAAATGTAACACTATTTTGATAATCACTCATATATTGACATAAATTTGAAATCAATAGAGCGGGTGCAAACATTTGGGGTGTATGCGCTGTTTAAACTAACACTATTCAAAGGCCAAACTGAATCTGAGAATAGTTTCCTTATCACTGGTTAGAAGAGATTTTGCTGAAGACAGTCATCTAAAATAATGTTTTGAGGCTGCTTTGTTATTTAACTTCAACCAATCACGACCTGCTATAGCATATCAACAGTGACAAGGGTTGGCTGTTATTTGAGTGATAGTTGACTCTCAAATCCATTTATAGGCAGTGGTGTAAAAATACTTTAAAGTATTGCTTAAGTCGTTTTTTTCTGGGGAATCTGCACTTAACTTTACTATTTATCTGTTTGACTACTTTTACTTTTACTCCACTACATTCCTAAAGAAAATAATCTACTTTTTACTCCATACATTTCCCCTGACACCCAAAAGTACTTGTCACATTTTGAATGCTTGGCAGGACAGGAAAATGGTCCAATTCACACACTTATCAAGAGAACATCCCTGGTCATCCCTAGTACCTCTGATCTGGCGGACTCCCTAAACACAAATGCTTAGTTTGTAAATTATTTTTGAGTGTTTGAGTGTGCCCCAGGCTATCCATAAATAAAAATACAAGAAAACCATGCCATCTGTTTTGCTCAATATGAGGAATGTGAAATAATTTATACTTTTACTTTTGATATTTAAGTATATTTTGGCAATTACATTTACTTTTGATACTTAAGTATATTTAAAACCAAATACTTTTAGACTTTTAATCAAGTAGTATTTTACTGGATGACTTTCTCTTTTACTTGAGTCATTTTCTATTAAGGTATCTTTACTTTTACTCAAGTATGACAACTGGGTACTTTCTCCAATACTGTGTATAGGTATAAGGCCAGCAGCTATTATACAGAGAGTGCCCCAATTTGCCCTGCCATTTTAGTTTGAAAATGATAGTAGAAGCCCTAAGACCACCAGCATGTATGACAAAATCAAAGGTAAAACCAATGATATTGATGTGTTTTAAGCAATAGATTGTGTCATTGTATTACTAACTTTTATACTAAAATCACTAATCTGAGGTAAAAGGATGTGTAATTACCCTCAATTCGATGTGGTCAAAACGTAAGGTTATGACTAGGGTTAAATGACAACTAAACAAAATATGACATTGTTTTTACATTGGAATTTGGTTGTGCTTTTAGATGGTTGAAAGCATAGTGATAACACATTGGAAATTGAACAAACTTCTGGCTGTCTTTTTGAGTGAGTGAATAAAGGTTGAAATCTTATTGATCAACGTCTCAACCAAATATTAACCACATTTCAACGTTGAAATGACGTGGTGTACCCAGTAGGGTTGTATATTTTCACGGTATTTTAAGAATATTCCATCCCGAGAATAAATCACTTTTCTCCCGGGTAACCCAGTATTTCCAACCAAAACCGGAAGTGTCTTTCAAAAGCATTATAATAAAGCATATCAATAGGCCTATGTCTGGATTTGATTAGAGCTTTGATCGAACATTAAAGCCTGATGCTACCTGAACCTGATGAGCCATACATTCAATGAGCCCTAAATTAAAGACATTTAATGAGCCAAACCCCCCAAAAAACTAATAATTGGGCCGTTATCCAATACATATATGATATAGGCTTCTGCACATTATGAACGACAGAAAAACTATAAAAGCCCATAGATCTAGCTAGCTATATGGTCTCTTGGGTAAATAAATGAAACTAGCTCAAGTAGGCAACAAAAAAAAATTATGTGAACTGTATTACTGTACAGTATTGTATTTTACGGGTTTATATGGACTGGAATTACGTCCATATTGTTACTTCATTCCTTCCTTGCTTTCAACAGTTAAATAAAAAAAGTTTTGTCGTCCCTATCTTCATCATTCTAATGACATCCTTGAATAACATAGGACTAGAATTAGATGCAGAAGGCTTTCACTTCTCTTTACGAATATTGAATGGTTATGGGTCTGAATAAATAACTGCTATAGCCTACTGCCATCACCCGTTCGCTCTTCTTTCAAACTACCTGTGAGTTCTATTGGCCGGTGTGTATAACATTCAGCAAACAAGAGCGTGGGTCCCTCTTCGAATGGTCTATTGGTATAAGAAAGGCAACAAACAAAAATAAAATATGTCCAGCAAGCTATTCTATTCTAGCTTTTCCTGCATGGGACTCCAAGAGCTAAAGAGCGTTTTTTTAAGGAGAGAGGCCAGCGGAGCACAGGTGCATGTAAGAGTGCAATAGTATGGTCTCTATTAATCAAGAGTGCAATAGTATGGTCTCTATTAATCAAGAGTGCAATAGTATGGTCTCTATTAATCAATCCACGTGGTGAGTCCAGAAAAACATTTAGAATTATTATTATCAATTCTTGATTATCAGATAACCTGAAAGTAAGTCACAATTAAAATTGTCACTAAAATAAAATAATAAAGTTGATTTTGTTTCAACTAAGTCCCGTTTAACTAAATGAACCAGCGACTCAAGAGCTAAACTGTCTTCAATGGTAATGTCCTTTCAGCTCCCTTCATGGAACACTTTTCTCCCATGATAGAATAATGTTTTTTCTCTTACAGTCACTGTGAAATCACAAGTCTGCTTCTCTCATATCAGTTACCAAACGAATGATCTTCACCTAGAATGAGTTAGTAATCTGCTTCTATAGTCAGAGCTAGCGATATGCTCCAGGTCATGAGTTTCCAGAATAGCTGTATTTGAGTTAGCTGAACTGTCTGCTACTGTGGCTAATCATTATTCATGCCAATTTCACACCATCATTGTCCGTTTACACTGCTACGATCCCGTTCTATGAATGACGTTGAGCCTAAATTCAATAGTGAAAGTTTTTACTTCCCTTTGCTGTAGTTCAATGTCCGCTTTCCTCGAGCTGTAACTTCTCGCGCTATTCAGTGTCCCGATCCTCGACTTTGCTGGTCCTGATCCCATGCTGCTAATAACTCGCCTCTCTGTACTTGAAGTCTCTCCAGCCCCTGTGCCATTAGCAAGCTAGCCAATCTCTGTGCCCCAGCCGAACTTTGGTGGTCTCTCGCTCCACTTAAGGCACCGAAAAATCTGAAAAGTATTACACATAAAGTCTCTCTTCCGTTCTCCAGTAAACTCCGCTGATTTCAGGTAAGTCACATTATTTCTGTTTTTGTTATCTTTGTTCTGTAGGCTTTGTATCCTGACACTCTATTCAGCATCCCTTTACATCTCTCCCGCATCGCACCAAACTTGATTGTTAGTCCCCAGCTAGCAATGAGGAATCGTCCCAGAAGCGGCCCTCTTCCGGGGGGCCGGAACTGGTTGAATCGGCCCTGAATCAGATGTCGGACTCGGCCCAGAATCAAAATGAATGACTGCCCAGAATCGGCCCAAGTACATCAGGCCGTTTCCGTCTACCGGAACAAAGCCGACTTTGCCGGCATCTTACCAGAATCGTCCCAATGCAAATTTAATTAAATGTATACAAAATTATCCGATTTTGTAAATTTAAATATTACTATTATATATTTTAAACAAACAAATTATACCCATCCACAAAAAAAATAGCGTCGGAGGAAACACCGTACACCTGGTGACTGTATCAGCGTGCATGCGCCTGGCCCGCCACAGGAGTCGCTACAGCGCGATGGGACAAGGACATCCTGGCCGGCCAAACCCTCCCCTAACTCGGACAAGGCAGGGCCAATTGTGCATCGCCTCATGGGTCTCCCAGGCGTGGCCATCATGGGTATCTAGCCAGCATCTGTAACAACGCAATTTTCACTGCGATGCAGTGTCTTAGACCACTGCGCCACACGGGACGCTCCATCCACAAAGTTTTTTATGCTTATCAATTGCCTTGCACAAATTATCAAAATACTAAAATACTACATAAACAGGATCTTAAAGAATTTAATTTAAATGTTAATTGTATTTTTTGATCATAGAAACAATGAGAAAATATGGAAAAATCAACATGTAATGTTAATTCTAGAAAGCAGGCTGTGTAAACAGACAGTAGCCCCCATCGACCCGGGCACCAAGTAATACATTTGGGCCAGATAATTCACACCGGAATCGGCCCGTGCTTATCCTAGCCATAAGTAATACTGCCGAAGGCGGCCCAGATTCAGGCCACATGACGTCAGCCGTATCTGACTCTCAGCCGAGTGCCCCAACTCTCAGCCGGAATCGGCCCAGATCCACTAGCTGGGATAGCTGGGTCCCACCTCCTCAAATCAAATCAAATCAAATTTTATTAGTCACATACACATGGTTAGCAGATGTTAATGCGAGTGTAGCGAAATGCTTGTGCTTCTAGTTCCGACAATGCAGTAATAACCAACAGTAATCTAACCTAACAATTCCACAACTACTACCTTACACACACACACAAGTGTAAAGGGATAAAGAATATGTACATAAAGATATATGAATGAGTGGTGGTACAGAACGGCATGGCAGATGCAGTAGATGGTATAGAGTACGGTATATACATATGAGATGAGTACTGTAGGGTATGTAAACATAAAGTGGCATAGTTTAAAGTGGCTAGTGGTACATGTATTACATAAAGATGGCAAGATGCAGTAGATGATATAGAGTACAGTATATACATATGAGATGGGTAATGTAGGGTATGTAAACATTGTATTAAGTGGCATTGTTTAAAGTGGCTAGTGGTACATTTTTACATAATTTCCATCAATTCCCATTTTTAAAGTGGCTGGAGTTGAGTCAGTATGTTGGCAGCGGCCGCTAAATGTTAGTGGTGGCTGTTTAACAGTCTGATGGCCTTGAGATAGAAGCTGTTTTTCAGTCTCTCGGTCCCTGCTTTGATGCACCTGTACTGACCTCGCCTTCTGGATGATAGCGGGGTGAACAGGCAGTGGCTTGGGTGGTTGTTGTCCTTGATGATCTTTATGGCCTTCCTGTGACATCGGGTGGTGTAGGTGTCCTGGAGGGCAGGTAGTTTGCCCCTGGTGATGCGTTCTGCAGACCTCACTACCCTCTGGAGAGCCTTACGGTTGTGGGCGGAGCAGTTGCCGTACCAGGCGGTGATACAGCCCGACAGGATGCTCTCGATTGTGCATCTGTAGAAGTTTGTGAGTGCTTTTGGTGACAAGCCGAATTTCTTCAGCCTCCTGAGGTTGAAGAGGCGCTGCTGCGCCTTCTTCACAACGCTGTCTGTGTGGGTGGACCAATTCAGTTTGTCCGTGATGTGTACACCGAGGAACTTAAAACTTTCCACCTTCTCCACTACTGACCCGTCGATGTGGATAGGGGGGTGCTCCCTCTGCTGTTTCCTGAAGTCCACAATCATCTCCTTTGTTTTGTTGACGTTGAGTGTGAGGTTATTTTCCTGACACCACACTCCGAGGGCCCTCACCTCCTCCCTGTAGGCCGTCTCGTCGTTGTTGGTAATCAAGCCTACCACTGTAGTGTCATCCGCAAACTTGATGATTGAGTTGGAGGCGTGCATGGCCACGCAGTCGTGGGTGAACAGGGAGTACAGGAGAGGGCTCAGAACGCACCCTTGTGGGGCCCCAGTGTTGAGGATCAGCGGGGTGGAGATGTTGTTACCTACCCTCACCACCTGGGGGCGGCCCGTCAGGAAGTCCAGGACCCAGTTGCAGGGGGCGGGGTCGAGACCCAGGGTCTCGAGCTTGATGACGAGTTTGGAGGGTACTATGGTGTTAAATGCTGAGCTGTAATCGATGAACAGCATTCTCACATGGGTATTCCTCTTGTCCAGATGGGTTAGGGCAGTGTGCAGTGTGGTTGCGATTGCGTCGTCTGTGGACCTATTGGGTCGGTAAGCAAATTGGAGTGGGTCTAGGGTGTCCGGTAGGGTGGAGGTGATATGGTCCTTGACTAGTCTCTCAAAGCACTTCATGATGACGGAAGTGAGTGCTACGGGGCGGTAGTCGTTTAGCTCAGTTACCTTAGCTTTCTTGGGAACAGGAACAATGGTGTCCCTCTTGAAGCATGTGGGAACAGCAGACTGGGATAAGGATTGATTGAATATGTCCGTAAACACACCAGCCAGCTGGTCTGCGCATGCTCTGAGGACGCGGCTGGGAATGCCGTCTGGGCCTGCAGCCTTGCGAGGGTTAACACATTTAAATGTTTTACTCACCTCGGCTGCAGTGAAGGAGAGCCCGCAGGTTTTGGTAGGGGGCCGTGTCAGTGGCACTGTATTGTCCTCAAAGCGGGCAAAAAAGTTGTTTAGCCTGTCTGGGAGCAAGACATCCTGGTCCGCGACGGGGCTGGTTTTCTTTTTGTAATCCGTGATTGACTGTAGACCCTGCCACATACCTCTTGTGTCTGAGCTGTTGAATTGCGACTCGATTTTGTCTCTGTACTGAGACTTAGCCTGTTTGATTGCCTTGCGGAGAGAATAGCTACACTGTTTGTATTCGGTCATGCTTCCGGTCACCTTGCCCTGGTTAAAAGCAGTGGTTCGCGCTTTCAGTTTCACGCGAATGCTGCCGTCAATCCACGGTTTCTGGTTTGGGAATGTTTTTATCGTTGCTGTGGGTACGACATCGTCAATGCACTTCCTAATGAACTCGCTCACCGAATCAGCATATTCGTCAATATTGTTGTTGGACGCGATGCGGAACATATTCCAATCCGCGTGATCGAAGCAGTCTTGAAGCGTGGATTCAGATTGGTCGGACCAGCGTTGAACAGACCTGAGCGCGGGAGCTTGTTGTTTGAGTTTCTGTTTGTAGGCTGGAATCAACAAAATGGAGTCGTGGTCAGCTTTTCCGAAAGGGGGGCGGGGGAGGGCCTTATAAGCGTCGCGGAAATTAGTATAACAATGGTCTAGTGTTTTTCCAGCCCTGGTAGCACAATCGATATGCTGATAGAATTTAGGGAGTTTTGTTTTTAGATTAGCCTTGTTAAAATCCCCAGCTACGATGAATGCAGCCTCAGGGTGTGTGGTTTCCAGTTTACAAAGAGTCAGATAAAGTTCGTTCAGGGCCATCGATGTGTCTGCTTGGGGGGGAATATATACGGCTGTGATTATGATTGAAGAGAATTCCCTTGGTAGATAATGCGGTCGACATTTGATTGTGAGGAGTTCTAGATCAGGTGAACAGAATGACTTGAGTTCCTGTGTGTTGTTATGATGATCACACCACTTCTCGTTAATCATAAGGCATACCCCCCCGCCCCTCTTCTTACCGGAAAGATGTTTGTTTCTGTCGGCGCGATGCATGAAGAAACCAGCTGGCTGCACCGACTCCGTTAGCGTCCCTTGAGTTAGCCATGTTTCCGTGAAGCAGAGCACGTTGCAATCCCTGATGTCTCTCTGGAATGCTACCCGTGCTCGGATTTCATCAACCTTATTGTCAAGAGACTGGCGAGTAGTATGCTAGGGAGTGGAGCGCGATGTGCCCGTCTCCGAAGCCTGACCACGAGACCGCCTCGTTTTCCCCTTTTTCGGCGTCGCACAGGGTCGCCGGCTGGGATCAGATCCATTGTATTGGGTGGAAGGCAAAACACTGGATCCGTTTCGGGAAAGTCATATTCCTGGTAGGAACGATGATGAGTTGACGTTAATCGTATATTCAGTAGTTCCTCCAGACTGTATGTAATGAAACCTAAGATTACCTGGGGTACCGATGTAAGAAATAACACGTAAAAAAACAAAATACTGCATATTTTCCAAGGAACGCGAAGCGAGGCGGCCATCTCTTTTCGGCGCCGGAAGTGGCGAATGACCTCTCTGAATGACAAGGAGGTTTACTGGACCTTCCTTAGAATGTCTTGGTTCTGTTTACTGATTGACTGGGTCAGCGAAGAGGCAATGATCTTAACCAATCAACTATACTATGCTGCAGCAAATGCAGGCCTTGCGGTCACATTTTTTTTAAATGACCATGATGAGATGATAGGTCTACATTCATTTTGAACTGCGCTCCATACTGAGATGGGCTGTCTGTCCCCACTGTGAGCTTGATGATTCATCATGCAAAGGCCGTAGCGAAGACAGATTTAGGATTTAGACACTGCATACAATTTAACAGTTACATTTCACACCATGCTGTTCATATGAATAATGTATTATAATTGACCTGTTTCTCGCAGTTATTTATCCTGGGAAAGGGGAGTGGTTTCGGGCGGTTAATCCCGGTAAATCTCAGTAACCAGGTTCCCGCCAGTCAACCCTAGTGCCCAGGGATGTGTCTTCTGTTTCTCTCTACAATGGCCACAAGCTGCACATGACTCATTAGATCAGAGAGGACAGGATAAGACACTAAAACAGACTCAAGGAAAAATGATTATCAATGATAATGCTCTTGTCTATATAGAAATCATACAACAGTATTGCCTGATGGTCTTCCGAACTTCCCAATGACTTTCTGATGCATTTTGGTTAACATACTTGACTGAATTACTGTCAAAAGTACTGTCAGACTGATTTGTAATAGACTATCATAGCCCCAATTAAAAAATAAGTTGTATTTAGACGATTACCACACCAGAGAGTGAGAGTGGAAAGAGAGAGAGTGAAAGAGAGCGTGACAGAGAGAGAGGGACAGAGAGAGAGAGAGAGAGAGACAGAGACAGCGAGAGAAGAGAGATTGAATAGCCTCTCTATGGCAGTTATCTTAGCCGTTACAAAGAGAAATGTACTGAAAACGTGAAGTGGGTATGTATCTGCACATTTAATTTCAAATCATAACTCCGCTCTGGTTACGATAAATAAGTATTGAAAGCAATTCCTGTCTGGAACTTTGGATTTCCATCAGGTCATTAGTGATCATATAGGTCCACAGACCAGAGAAGGCAGCTTCAACAAGAAATATGTTAATCAATAATGCTTGTTTAGTTCCACCCTCCAAACACTGACGTATGGCTCAGTATGACTATTGATAAATCGGGCGTGCACATCTCCTCTATCAAATACATCTATAAACATCTTACAATATAACTGTAGTTGTCTGTGTAAACATCATCAGAACAGGCATTGAATGATAAACAGAACAAAACATGACTGATTCAAAACATGACAACATCTCCACCCCACTGATCCTCAACACTGGGGCCCCACAAGGGTGCCTTCTCAGCCCTCTCCTTTACTCCCTGTTCACCCATGACTGCGTGTCCATGCACGCCTCCAACTCAATCATCAAGTTTGCAGACGACACTACAGTGGTAGGCTTGATTACCAACAACGACGAGATGGCCTACAGGGAGGAGGTGAGGGCCCTCGGAGTGTGGTGTCAGGAAAGTAACCTCACATTCAATGTCAACAAAACAAAGGAGATGATCGTGGACTTCAGGAAACAGCAGAGGAAGCAGCCCCCTATCCACATCGACGGGACAGTAGTGGAGAAGGTGTAAAGTTTAAGTTCCTCGGCGTACACATCACGGACAAACTGAAATGGTCCACCCACACAGACAACGTTGTGAAGAAGGCGCAGCAGCGCCTCAGGAGGCTGAAGAAATGTGGCTTGTCACCAAAAACACTCACAAACTTTTACAGATCCACAATCAAGATCATCCTGTCGGGCAGTATCACTGCCTGGTATGGCAACTGCTCCGCCCACAACCGTAAGGCTCTCCAGAGGGTAGTGAGGTCTGCACAACGCATCACCGGGGGCAAACTACCTGCCCTCCAGGACACCTACACCACCCAATGTCACAGGAAGGCCAAAAAGATCATCAAGGACAACAACCACCCGAGCCACTGCCTGTTCACCCCGCTATCATCCAGAAAGCGAGGTCAGTACAGGTGCATCAAAGCGGGGACCAAGAGACTGAAAAACAGCTTCTATCTCAAGGCCATCAGACTGTTAAACAGCCATTACTAACATTGAGGCCAACATACTGACTCATCTCTAGCCACTTTAATAAAGAAAAAATGTATGTAATAAATGTATCACTAGCCAATTTAAACAATGCCACTTTATATAATGTTTACATACCCTACATTACTCATCTCATATGTATATACTGTACTCTATACCATCTACTGCATCTTGCCTATGCCGTTCGGCCATCGCTCATTCATATATTTTTTATGTACAAATTCTTATTCATTCCTTTACACTTGTGTGTATAAGGTAGTTGTTGTGAAATTGTTAGGTTGGATTACTTGTTAGATATTACTGCATGGTCGGAACTAGAAGCACAAGCATTTCGCTACACTCGCATCAACATCTGCTAACCATGTGTATATGACAAATAAAATGTTATTTGATTTTATGAGAGTTTTCGCTTTCGATGGTGGGATCATATTAGTTTGTAGCCCAAATTGTTCGGACGCTACAGATAGAAGTTGGCACATCGGTGGTACCAACTTTAGACAAGTCTCGTGATGCTTGTGGGGGTCGTAGAGACAAAACCGTTCCGACTATGCAGAGGTTTTTATGAGAAGATTTTTAGGATGTCTCCTGGTCTGGCAAACACTACTGTAGCTCTGCCACCTTCCACCGCAGATGCGGAAAGCCAACTTGGGCGGATGAGGTGGATAGAGACTCACCCCGTGCTGAGTGTCTAAGCTAAGTGAATGTCCTAATGAAGTTATTTTGTTAGATACCGGAGGAGATGGCTGCCATTTTAATTAGCTATTTTGTATCTTTTTTCTGGTTGTTTGTAACTTAATTGTACATAATGTTTCTGCAACCGTCTCTTATGACAGAAAATACCTTCTAGATATCAGAACAGAGATTACTCACCCCAAACTGGATGAAGATTGTTTCTTTAACGAGTCAGATGCAAAGGATTTACTCCGGATAGCCGACCAGGCCCAAATCCCCATCATTCGCATGAAGAGAAGACGCCGATACAGGGAACACAGGTCTGCGTGCCTTGTAAGAATTTGTTGGCGAGTGGGTAACCCGCCTCTACCAGCCGTCTTATAGGGCAAGTAGAAATCATTGGAGAATAAACTGGATGAGCTATCCTACAAACAGGACATTAAAAACTGTAATATCTTATGTTTCGTGGCTGAACGATGACATGGATAATATACAGTTGGCTGCTTTCTCTGTGCATCGGCATGACAGAACTGCTGCCTCCGGTAAGACAAGGGGTGGCGGTCTGTGTCTATTTGTAAATAACAGCTAGTGCACAAAATCAAATATTCATGAAGTCTCAAGGTTTTGCTCGCCTGAGGTAGAGTATCTCATGATAAGCTGTGGACTATACTATTTACCAAGAGAGTTTTCATCTATATTTTTAATATATGTTATTTACCACCACAAACCGATGCTGGCACTAAGACCGCACTCAACGAGCTGTATAAAGCCATAAGCAAACAATAAAATGCTCATCCAGACATGGCGCTCCTAGTGGCCGGGGACTTTAATGCAGGGAACCTTACATCCGTTTTACCTCATTTCTACCAGCATGTTACATGTGCAACAAGAGGGGAAAAAACTCCAGACCACCTTTATTGCACACACAGAGATGTGTACAACTGTGTGATCACGTTCTCCATAGCCGATGTGAGTAAGACCTTTAAACAGGTCAACATTACCAGTACGTGTACTCCAAGCATGCGCTGACCAACTGGGAAGTGTCTTTCAACCTGTCAACCTGTCCCTGGGACATTTTCAACCTGTCCCTGGCTGAGTCTGTAATACCCACATGTTTCAAGCAGACCACCAAAGTCCCTGTGACCAAGAACACCAAGGTAACCTGCCTAAATGACTACTGATCCATAGCACTCACGTCTGAGGCCATGAAGTGCTTTGAAAGGCTGGTCATGGATCACATCAACACCATCATCCCAGAAACCTGAGACCCACTCAAATTTGCAGGCACCCCAACAGATCCACAGATGATGCAATCTCTATTGCACTCAACAATGCCCTTTCCCACCTGGGCAAAAGGAACACCTACGTGAGAATGCTGTTCATTGACTACAGCTCAGCGTTCAACACCATAGTGCCCTCAAAGCTCATCACTAAGCTAAGGACCCTGGGACTAATCACCTCCCTCTGCAACTGGATCCTGGACTTCCTGACGGGCCGCACCCACGTGGTCAGGGTAGGCAACAACACATCCGCCACGCTGATTCTCAACACGGGGGCCACTCAGGGGTGCGTGCTTAGTCCCCTCCTGTACTCCCTGTTCACCCATGACTGCGTGGCCAAGCACGACACAATGGTTGTAGGCCTGATCACCAACAACAATGAGACAGCCTATAGGAAAGAGGTCTGAGACCTGGTAGTGTGGTGTCAGAACAACAACCTCTCCCTCATCGTGATCAAGAAAAAGGAGATGATCGTGGACTACAGGAAAAGGAGGGCCGAGCACGCCCCCATTCTCATCGACGGGGCTGTAGTGGAGCAGGTTGAGAGCTTCAAGTTCCTTGGTGTCCACATCACCAGCAAACTATAATGATCCAAACACACCAAGACAGTTGTGAAGAGGGCACAACAAAGCCTATTCCTCCTCACGAGAGTGAAAAGATTTTGCATGGGTCCTCAGATCATCAATAATGTCTACAGCTGCATCATCGAGCACATCCTGACTGGTTGCATCACTGCCTGGTATGGCAACTGCTCGGCCTCCAACCGCAAGGTGCTACAGAGGGTGTTTATTATCTATGCATAGTCACTTTACCCCACCTACATATTACCTCAACAAACCTGTACCCCTGCACTTTTATATCATTTAGTTTTACCTTTATTTAACTAGGCAAGTCAGTTATAAACAAATTCTAATTTTCAATAACAGCCTAGGAACAGTGGGTAAACTGCCTTGTTCAGGGGCAGAACAAAATATTTTTTCCTTGCCAGTTTGGGGATTTGATCTTGCAACCTCTCGGTTACTAGTCCAACACGCTAACCCCTAGCCTACCTGCCATCCTGTGTGTATAGCCCAATTATTGTTACTTTTCTTTTTTTAACCCTTATTTTTCTTAAAACTGCATTGTTGGTGTAAGCATTTTACGGTAAGGTCTACACCAGTTGTATTCAGTGCATGTGACACATACAATTTGATTTGATTGAAAAAATTCTAAGCCAGTTTAGTTGTTGCGCTAGCTGTTCGGTTCGAAAAGATTCACAAATAATGGGAATATGTCGCGCGATGCTGATGTTGACTCCCTCCGAGGCACTAGCTGGCTACCACCCGGTTACTCAACCATGTACCTTAGATTGCATTCTTTTACTTTAGATTTGTGTGTATTGTTGTGAATTGTTAGATACTACTGTGCTGTTGGAGCTAGGAACACAAGCATTTCGCTAGACCCGCAATACCATTTGATTTGATTTGATAGGGGCTTAAATTATGATTTTTCACTTTCCTTGTTTCTATAATGTTGTTGCCTTGATTTTTGGGGTATCATTACTGTGTAGCATCCCAGTTTTTTGTTTATAGCTACACCCACTTTGCCCTGTTTATTCACTCCTCTATCTCCACTTTACATTATCCTTCCTTCACAACAATACTGCAGAGTAGGTTGGATCATATGACTACTATACCACAATCCTTCTGGGCCATTTTGACACAATTAAAGGTGAAATCAATACATTTGATTCCATGTCTTAAAGTCACCCTAAATGATGACACACTGTCACTCCCTCCAGAGAGGAAGGAGGGTATTTTTTAAGGTATCTGCCAGGGAAACCAAAGAAGAACAGCACTCACAACCATTGGTGTAAACAGACATGTTGTGTCGCTCAAAGTCTTGCAGTAAGTGTTTCAGTCATGTTAGCTAATTCAGTACATTACAAGACTGTGCATGTGTTGATGGAAGGGGAATGTCAGTGGCTGTGGCCTCCCTCCCCAGGTTCCACAGCGATGTGTGGGAAGCAGCGCCATTGATCCGAGCCTGAACATTTGAAATGGAGAAGATGAATCAGGGTTATCAGATTATATGAAATCGAATAATAGGAACTTCACGAGGCATGCAGGGCTCTCAGCACCAGTGTAAGTCATTGATTGCCTTCTCAGGTTGCCGTTTCATTTAGACGCTTTCACCTGTCCCGCATAACAGTTTTAGGTGCAACACTTACCAAGCACAATCAGTCGTCATGAAGCACAATCAGTTGTTTCGCTCCACCGGACGAATCAACGTTGAATCCACGTCATTTCAACAACAAAAATGTAATGTGATGACGTTGAGTCAACGTGGGGAAAAAGTTATGAACGTAAGGGAATTTCGTATTTTTTTCTCCCAACTTTTAACCTAAATCGAATGAAATGTTTTGTTGATTTCATGTTGAATTCACATTAGTTGACAACTGAACCAAATGTAAATCAAAACTAGAAGATGTGCCCAATGGGCCGTCACTGCATTCTCTATCATGAGGTCTATATTGAATTTGCGAGAGGGCTCTAGCAGGTATGTACCATTCTGACATTCTACGTAAGAATTAAATAGAAGGATGGAAATCCGTATTGTGAATAGCAGCAGAGTAGATGGCCTGAAATTCCCATCTAATGTGACCTTCTAATGTTTTCATGGCAAAGGCATGAGTCACAAGTGGGACATCTCAAATTTCATTATCTGGGCAGCTTTGGACATGAGCTAAATGGAAAAGGGTAGCAGCACCAGACAAATAGGTTCCAAGAGTAATTAGTTTGATTTGAATTACAAAGGATGCAATTGAGAACTGTAGGGGAAGAATATATTTCTGCACCCTAAGCATCAGTCTCTACCAGGGTTTTACACGTAAACCTTATGTATCTGCCATATCATGCCATAATGTGGCATTGAGGTCTGGGTTGAAGTCAAGATTGGATTGGAGGGATTGATAGCTGACGTGGTAGTGGATGAGGTGACTATTCCCCGTTTTTTTTCCCCCTGGTCAACTTACAAGCATCAACATTTCTTAACTGATATCATAAAAATGCTGAGGAAATAAATGTACATGCTTTGATTAAACCAGACTGGGAAAATATCTCTCCAGCACTAAATCTCCTCCCTTTCCCCCTTTCCTCTGGTGTCATTCTGGGGCCAAACATGTTATCAGTTTTGTAGGGCTTTGCTGGTTAAAACAGACCATGACTATCAGTGTTGCATAGAAACGTATGACTTACACAGAGCCGTTAGTTACCTGTCGTTCTGTCTTTCATGTGTGCAACCGCTCTGCCCTGTCCTTATCAGTCCAACATGCAGTGTCGTCACAGTAGTAACACACACACACTGACAACAGGAACAATAAAAACGTCATGGGAATCAATTTATCACTCGTCAGACATACATGGTCAACTTTCATTACAGACGCTTGTCTTGAATAGCCAGTGTCAGGGGTCAAGCTCTAAAGGTCAGGCTTAACGATGCGAGCGACTGCATGGTAATTATAGGTTAATAAAGGAGGTTGAATGAGATAAATGAACGCACTCCTCTGGATGATTGAATTACCACACTAGCCACAGCTCACCAGTCTGTCACAGCAGATACATATGTACTGGTACATTGAATGTATCGAAACGTGGATCATTTGCTGATTCTTGCACAGTGTTACAGAAAAAACTAATCTGAGAGATGGAGAGAATCTAGCCTCCGCTACTGAATGTATCGAAACGTGGATCATTTGCTGATTCTTGCACAGTGTTACAGAAAAAAACTAATCTGAGAGATGGAGAGAATCTAGCCTCCGCTACTGAATGTATTGAAACGTGGATCATTTGCTGATTCTTGCACAGTGTTACAGAAAAAAACTAATCTGAGAGATGGAGAGAATCTAGCCTCCGCTACATAGAATATATTTCCCAGGTTACATCATCAAGGACTGAAAATAATGTATGCATTATACAATTATTTGATTTGGCAGAAGCCCTCGATTATTAGCAGAGAAATCTATGTGTAGTATTGAATCTGTTCAAGAGGAGATGTTTATGTTGAAGACGTGGGAGGACATAGCAAGTCTAAATGACTACCACCAGGGCTCTAAGGTGTGACCGTTTTGGTTGAATATGCTCATAGATACAGTATTTTGCTGTGCAAACTGACATTTTATTTTGGGAACACCAGTGTAACCAGGGGAAAAAAATCACACAGATAATAATTGTTGTAATAATAGGCCGTAGAGAAAAAAGCGAGAGCAGATTCATCCAATCCAAAGCCTACGTGTAAAGAATATTAAAGAACGCACCAGTGATATGTATTTCTTGCAACTTTCTGAAGAAGCAACGCCATGGGAATGCCTGTGACTACCACTTTGTGTAGCCAGTTTGGGATGCAGAAACAGTAATTTGTAAAGGCTTTCTCATAAAACTATCCAAATGATGTCTTAACTGCAAAATAGGCTTACCTGGCAAAATAACAGTACCAGTCAAAAGTTTGGACACACATTCAAGGGTTTTTCTTTATTTTTATTAGTTTCTACATTGTAGAACAATAGTGAAGACATCCAAACATTGAAATAATACATATGGAATCATGTAGTAACCAAAAAAGTGTTAAATTAAACAAAATAACCTACCGTTCAAAGTTTGGGGTCACTTAGAAATGTCCTTGTTTTTGAAAGAAAAACACATTTTTGGTCTATTAAAATAACATAAAATTGATCAGAAATACAGTGTAGACATTGTTAATGCAGTAAATTACTATTGTAGCTGAAAACGGTAGGATTTTTATGGAATATCTACATAGATGTACAGAGGCCCATTATCAGCAACCATCACTCCTGTGTTCCGATGGCACGTTGTGTTAGCAAATCCAAGTTTATCATTTTAAAAGACTTGATCAACTAGTACCCGCAAAACACCGTTCTCAACATCAACAGTAAAGAGGCGACTCTGGGATGCGGACCTTATAGGCAGAGTTTCTCTGTCCAGTGTCTGTGTTCTTTCGCCCATCTTAATCTATTATTTTTATTGGCCAGTCTGAAATATGGCTTTTTCTTTGCAACTCTGCCTGGAGTCGCCTCTTCCCTGTTGACGACTGATGTTTTGCGGGTACTATAATGAAGCTGCCAGTTGAGGACCTGTGAGGCATCTGTTTCTCAAACAAGACACTCTAATGTGCTTGTCCTCTTGCTCAGTTGTGCACTGGGGCCTCCCACTCCTCTTTATATTCTGGTTAGAGCCACTTTGCGCTGTTCTGTGAAGGGAGTAGTACACAGCATTGTACGAGATCTTTCTTGGCAATTTCTCACATGGAATAGCCTTCATTTCTCAGAACAAGAATAGACTGACGAGTTTCAGAAGAAAGGTCTTTGTTTCTAGCCATTTTGAGCCTGTAATCGAACCCACAAATGCTGATGCTCCAGATACTCAACTAGTCTAAAGAAGGCCAGTTGTATTGCTTATTTAATCAGAACAACAGTTTTGCAAAACATACTTGCAAAAGGGTTTTCTAATGATCAATTAGCCTTTAAAAAAAATTAACTTGGATTAGCTAACACAACTTGCCATTGAAAAACAGGAGAGATGGTTGCTGATAATGGGCCTCTGTACACCTATGTAGATATTCCATTAAAAACCAGCCATTTCCAGCTACAATAGTAATTCACAACATTAACAATGTCTACACTGTATTTCTGAACAATTTGATGTTATTTTAATAGACAAAAAAACACTTTTCTTATCTTCCAAACTTATGAACGGTGGTGTATATTTTAGATTTTAGATTCTTCAAAGTAGCCACGCTTTGCCTTGATGGCAGCTTTGCACACTCTTGGCATTCTCTCAACCAGCTTCATGAGGCAGTCACCTGGAATGCAATTAAATTAACAGGTGTGCCTTGTGAAAAGTTAATTTGTGGAAATTCTTTCCTTCTTAATGCGTTTGAGCCAATCAGTTGTGTTGTGACAAGGTAGTGGTGGCATACAGAAGATAGCCCTATTTGGTAAAATACCAGGTCCATATTATGGCAAGAACAGCACAAATAAGCAATATGGAAGGACCACCAGAGGGCAGGCTGGGCTCACGGATAGTAGCCCAGCCAGGCATGTGAGTCAAAGTGATCAAAGGCAATTAAGCACAGCTGACGGTACTAATGACCTATTCTCTTTCCCCTACAACAGAGAGGAGGGAACCGTCAGTGATAGGGGGGAAATAAAGAGTAGAGTGTTTGCTCCTCCAAAGGAGAAGACGTACCTTTCGGAAGGCGAAAAGAAGAAGAAGAAAAACTACCTCTGGGGGATGGCCACCAAGAGAGGGGAGCTATCCATGAACGAACCATTAAGACGGTGACAAATCCGTGATTTATGTTATAGTTTAAAGATACTCGTCTTGCTGCTTTTTCGTGTAAAGAAGAAGATTTATGTTTTCCTTGGGATATCATCGTTGATTGTGTTGGAGTGTTTGAGTTGAAAGAAATCCCTCAATAGAGAACTTTGTTCAATTAAGAAAACCTACTCCTGACTTGTTTATTCCACCTTTCCGCTTTAAAGTAACACCAAATTACTTGGTCTGCTCACAGCAAAGAGAAATGACAGGCCATCATTACTTTAAGACATGAAGGTCAGTCAATATGAAACATTTCTTCAAATGCAGTAGCAAAAACCATCAAGCTCTATGATGAAACTGGCTCTCATGAGGCCCGCCACAGGAATGGAAGACCCAGAGTTACCTCTGCTGCAGAGGGTAAGTTCATTAGAGTTACCAGCCTCAGAAATTGCAGCCTAAATAAATGCTTCACGGAGTTCAAGTAACAGACACATCTCAAAATCAACTGTTCAGAGGAGACTGCATGAATCAGGCCTTCATGGTCGAATTACTGTGAAGAAACCACTAGGAGACCAATAAGAAGAAGAGACTTGCTTGGGCCTAGAAACACGAGCAATGGACATTAGACCGGTGTCATTTGGTTTGATGAGTCCAAATTGTAGATTTTTGGTTCCAACCGCCGCGTCATTGTGAGACGCAGAGTAGGTGAGCGGATTATCTCCGCATGTGTGGTTGCCACCGTGAAGCATGGAGGAGGTGTGATGGTGCTTTGCTGGTGACACTGTTGGTTGTTTATTTAGAATTCAAGGCACACTTAACCAGCATGGCTACCACAGCAATCTGCAGCGATACACCATCCCATCTGTTTTGAGCTTATTGCGATTATCATTTATCAAAACACACCCCTAGGCAATGTAAGGGCTATATGACCAAGGAGAGTGATGGAGTGCTGCATCCGATGACCTGGCCTCCACAATCACCCGGCCTCAACCCAATTGAGATGGTTTGGGATGAGTTGGACCGCAGAGTGAAGGAAAAGCAGCCAACAAGTGCTGAGCATACGTGGGAACTCCTTCAAGACTGTTGGAAAAGTATTCCTCATGAAGCTGGTTGAGAGAATGCCAAGAGTGTGCAAAGCTATCATCAAGGCAAAGGGTGGAATCTAAAATATTAAATACATTTTGATTTGTTTAACACTTTTTTGGTTACTACATATTATTTCATAGTTTTGATGTCTTCACTATTATTCTACATTGCAGAAAATAGAAAAAAAATTAAGTAAAACCCTTGAATGAGTGGGTGTGTCTAAGCTTTTGACTGGTACTGTATATATTATCATAATGACTGCTATAAATCGGGTGGTCTTTTGTTTTGCAAATACTGCTATTGTGCATTTGAAAAAATTTCTGGCCCCTTGAATTTTTCCACATTTTGTTACGTTACAGCCTTATTCTAAAATTGATTACATAATTTTTTCCCTTATCAATCTACACACAATAACCCATAATGACAACGCAAAAACCGTTTTAGACATTTTTGCAAATTCATTAATAATAAAAAAAAAAAATGATATCACATTTACATAAGTATTCAGACCCATTATTCAGTACTTTGAAGCATATTTGGCAGCGATTACAGCCTCAAGTCTTCTTGGGTATGACTCTACATGCTTGGCACATCGCTATTTGGGGTGTTTCTCTTCTCTGCAGATCCTCTCAAGCTCTTTTAGGTTGGATGGGCAAAGTCACTGCACAGCTTTTTTCAGGTATCTCCAGAGATATTCGATCGTGTTCAAGTCCGGGCTCTGGCTGGGCCACTCAAGGACATTCAGAGATTTGTCCCGAAGCCACTCCTGTGTTGTCTTGGCTGTGTGCTTAGGGTTGTTGTCCTGTTGATAGGTGAACCTTCACCCCAGTCTGAGATCCTGCGTGCTCTGGAGCAGGTTTTCATCAAGGATCTCTCTGTACTTTGCTCCATTCATCTTTCCCTCGATCTTGACTGGTCTCCCAGTACCTGCTGCTGAAAAATATCCCCACAGCATGATGCTGCCACCACCATGCTTCACCGTAGGGATGGTGTCAGGTTTCCTCCAGACGTGATGCTTGGCATTCAGGCCAAATAGTTCAATCTTGGTTTCATCAGACCAGAGAATCTTGTTTCTCATGGTGTGGGATTCTATAGGTGCCTTTTGGCAAACTCCAAGCAGGCTGCCATGTGCATTTTACTGAGGAGTGGCTTCCGTCCGGCCACTCCACCATAAAGGCCTGATTGGTGGAGAGCTGCAGAGATGGGAGAACCTTCCAGAAGGACAACCATCTCCACAGAGGAACTCTGGAGCTCTGTCAGAGTGACATTCGGGTTCTTGGTCACCTCCCTGACCAAGGCCCTTCTCCCCCGATTGCGCAGTTTGACCAGGTGATGGTTCCAAACTTCTTCCATTTAAGAATGATGGAAGCCACTGTGTTCTTGGTGACCTTCAATCCTGCAGACATTTCTTGGTACCCTTCCTCAGATCTGTGCCTCGACACAATCCTGTCTCGGAGCTCCACGGATAATTCCTTCGACCTCATGGCTTGGTTTTTGCTCTGACATGCACTGTCAACTGTGTGACCTTTATATAGACAGGTGTGTGCCATTCCAAATCATGTCCAATCAATTTAATTTACCACAGGTGGACTCCAATCAAGTTGTAAAAACATCTCAAGGATGATCAATGGAAACAGGATGCACATGAGCTCAATTTCGAGTCTCATTGCAAAGTGTCTGAATACTTATTTAAATAAGGTATTTCTATAAACCTGTTTTCGCTTCGTCATTATGGGTCGTGTGTGTAGATTGAAGAGAGAAAAAAATCATATTTAATACATTTTAGAATAAGGCTGAAATGTAACAATTGTGGAAAAAGTCAAAGGGTCTGAATACTTTCCGAATGCACTGTAAATGTCTTGCCCATTCACCCTCTGAATGGCACACATACTCAATCCATATCTCAATTGTCCCAAGGCTTAAAAATCATTCTTTAACCCCCTAGAGTCGATTGACACACCAGTGCGTCAATCTAAGTTACATAATAAACAAATCCCCACCCAAATCCGTCAGTTTAAGCCAGATATCTGTTGTTTGCATAGGTTGCATCTCAATACAGTACAACAACCACCAGTGTCACACTTCTGCGGTGAAAGGTGGAGTCAGAGCCATGTTTGTAAGACCATGAGACATACAGAAAGTCAGTCTTCTCACAAAAACGTCTGTAGTGGTTTGTAGTGAACGATTTGACCCACAAACTGTTATAGTTGTGGTCAGTAGTTGTGTGGTTGTTGTCTGCAGATGTGTGGTTGTGGTCAGGAGTTGTGGTCAGTAGTTGTGGTCAGTAGTTGTGTGGTTCAATAGTTGTGTGGTTCAGTAGTTGTGTGGTTGTGGTCAGTGTTTAAACTACAGTAGTTGCTTGTGAAAACTGAAAAAGTGTGATGAGAAGCAGGTCAGGTGGGTGTCTTCAGGTAATATGAAGCGAGTTAACAGAGACACTACATGACCAAAAGCATATGTGGACATCTGCTCGTCGAACATCTCATTCCAAAATCATGGGCATTAATTTGGAGTTGGTTCCCCATTTGCTGCTTTAGAAAACAGTGCATGTGGTGGGCTATGCAAAGAGATGGGTGAAGTGACATGCCTCGCAGAGTTTAGGGACTTTAAATGTATTAATGTATGTTTGCAAGAGTCTATTGTCCTGCTGATAGCCCATCGAGGGTGGACAGCTTCTTTTGTATTCCAATTCATTGGAAAGGCTGCTATACCATTTACACCTGGCCCACAGCGTTGTTGTGTCCTCACAGTACAGTGCACTTTCACTCCATTATCCGCCTGACTCTCTACCAATTCCATCAGATTATTCTTTCTATTGTTGTTATCTATTTGGTAACATTCCACAAGTAAATGTAATAAGTAAAACACCTACATTAAATAGCTCAGGTCTTTAAAATATGAGGAACCTTTTTTTTGTGCTTATTAGCGGAGGCTTTCAATTTGTTAATTTAGCAGACATCACTTGCGTATATTGTCAACACATATATTTTAAGAATATAATGGAATATAACATACCATTTTTGTATTCTTAGAATGAAAACCTTAGTGTAAGAACAGTTTTAGTAAGTAATAAGTTACGGTCCAGTTACATCTTCTTCTGACAAAGTAGAAACACTTTTTTTTTTGTGTGCGCACGGAAAAGAGGAAGATAAATTCTTACACTTTTGTTCTAAATTCAGTCACTCTCTTCTTCCTCATCATTCAGTTCATTCAAATTCAATTGTAATACATGTTGTCACTCCCGTTCAGCAACTCCAAATCGCTTTGCATGTGCTCTAAAGGGACAACTTGATATAACATGATATAGATAAAATTAACTAATCAAAAGGAAAAATTTGATTATTTATTAGCCTAGTGGATAGACACTACCGGCCAAAAGTTTTAGAACACTTACTCATTCAAGGGTTTTTCTTTATTTTGACTATTTTCTACATTGTAGAATGATAGTGAAGACATCAAAACTATGAAATAGTACATACGGAATCATGTAGTAACCAAAAAAGTGTTAAACAAATTGAAATATATTTTATATTCTAAAATGCTTTTCCAACATTTTGTGATTGCATGAGGCTTGGTGATAGTAGGATATTAAACAAACACTCAAATAGGCAACAGAAGCATAGGGCTAAGTGACTCACTCATTCTTTGCTTTCGTTCAAAATAAGTTATATATAATGCAGGGTTAAAGGACACATTCTTTCTGATTGCATGCTAAAGACAATCTCCTTTTTGCTACAGCAAATTTCATTTGAATTATTATGTGGATTATAATAAATGTATGTATTTTTAGAGGTTGATTCATTTTTTTGTTAGGGTTAATCTGGTCTGTGATATTGAGCTAGAAATGTAAAACTTGAGTACTCAAGCATCAAATATATTGCAAGTTTGCCCTTTTTTAGCCATTAGGCTACACTTCACAATAGGACTCAACTCTGACAGACCACAGCATCTGTCGGTAGTCTAAACTGTGGCACAAATTGGGGGATTTTTCACACCTAGGTGAGCTATTAGACTATCATTTTCTAAAATAATGGAAGTGTGAATGCTCGCCAGTCTCTCTCTCCTAGAGTCCTGCATCAAGCAACAACAAAAAATGCCTGATGCCTGGAGTTGAGAGAGAACTTGGGTAAATAAAATGGCGCAATTACACTTGACATGTGGACCGACAATTTTTGAAAAATTGGATACTTATGCCTTACAGCCCATTACATAAACGGAGAGTGGATGTTATCCACCACGGAGTGGGACAGTGGAGCTCAAAACTGCAGATAACATAAGGCCAGCTATTGTGAAAGAATACTTGTGGATCTTAATGATTTCCTTTTTTTCCTTCAAAAGGCCTGCTGTTCACCTGGTAATTGTGTGGTCCCAGAGGATATAGCGTCACCTTCAAATGGGTGCGTGGTTTCATATAGAAGCTAGCTGCACATTCTTTTCTTGCACAGCAATTTAAAGAAAGCCATTTACGAATGGACTGTTTTTGAAGTCATTGTTTTAGTATATTTAATTGTTGGCTCTTAAAAGCGATTGGAGTTGTCAATGTGCCGCATTGCATTGTGGGAAGAAATATATATCTGTTCTTAATTCATGGCATGGTTTCTTTTTAGCCAAATGTTAAATAGACATGCAGACAAATTAATGAATGCAGGAAAAGAGGAATAATAGCCTACTCTCTGTAGTCATAAAAACAATTAGGCTAAATAAATGGACATTATTTTGTTGGGTAACGGATCGGCTCTCGGAACTCATTAAGAGGTGGGTTCTATCTTCAGTATAATCATTCATTCAGAAAGTTAAACCCATAGGTCTTAGGCCTGCAGGAAATTAAATTAGGTTACCAGGTTCATTTTTCACTACGTTGTAACAATCCATGCCTTCTGGGTATGTCATAAAGTCCGTAAAAAAATAATTTAAAAAAAACATGAGCTGGCGCACACCCAGAATAATAGTTTGTGTGGAGGTGCTGACTAACGGCGAATAAACTATAAACTATCAAAATAAAGAAAGTCGCACACTCCATGTATAATCTCCCAGCAATTTAATGGGTATTTACCAACATTTCGGCATCACTGTGCCTTCCTCAGGGTGTTATAAAGTCCAGAAGTTATTGGTGGAGTTAGAAATTTGTCTTTCAGAAGTATTACATTGGAAATGTACTTTTAATCCGTCTGCATATTTCAAGAGATGGCATATAAGGGTGCAGTGAGATAAATTGGACGATACTTTTCTCGTCAATCATCTTGAAAAAACGTAGAAATACTTATCTCCTTCCAGACCGGTATGATGGCTGCGTGGTCCCATGGTGTTTATACTTGCGTACTATTGTTTGTACAGATGAACGTGGTACCTTCAGGCGTTTGGAAATTGCTCCCAAGGATGAACCAGACTTGTGGAGGTCTACATTTTTTTTTTAGGTCTTGGCTGATTTCTTTGGACTTTCCCATGATGTCAAGCAAAGAGGCACTTATTTTGAAGGTAGGCCTTGAAATACATCCACAGGTACACCTCCAATTGACTAAAATGATGTCAATTAGCTTATCAGAAGCTTCTAAGCCATGACATAATTTTCTGGAAATTCTCAAGCTGTTTAAAGGCACAGTCAACTTAGTGTATGTAAACTTCTGACCCACTGGAATTGTGATACAGTGAATTATAAGAGAAATAATCTGTCTGTAAACAATTGTTGGAAAAATGACTTGTGTCATGCACAAAGTAAAGCACGAAGTAGATGTCCTAACCGACTTGCCAAAACTATAGTTCGTTAACAAGAAATTTGTGGAGTCGTTGAAAAACAAGTTTTAATGACTCCAACCTAAGTGTATGTAAACTTCCGACTTCAACTGTATGCACGCACCACTTTTCTGTTTTTTATTTTGTATAATTTTTTTAAACAAATTATCTTTTAAATTTCACTTTACCACTTTGGACTATTTTGTGTATGTTCATTACATGAAATCCAAATCAAAAACCATTTAAATTACAGGTTGTAATGCAACAAAATAGGAAAACACCAAGGGGGATGAATACTTTTGCAAAGCACTGTACCAGTGTCCTTTCCCATCTTCCTTTTTCTCAAGTTCTATTTCCTAGTTTTCCCAGTTCTTTCTGCCTATTCTGCCTGCACTGATCACGAGCCTGCCTGCCGTCCTGTACCTGTCTGACTGACCTGATCACGAACCCCTGCCTGTCCTGACCCTGAGCCTGCCTGCCGTCCTGTACCTGCCTGACTCTGACCTGATCACGAACCTCTGCCTGCCCTGACCCCGAGCCTGCCTGCCGTCCTGTACCTGTCTGACTGACCTGATCACGAACCCCTGCCTGTCCTCGACCTGCCCTTTGCCTGCCACTTGTTTCCAATAAATCATCTGAGAACCGTAATATCCGCCTCCTGTGTCTGCATCTGGGTCATATCCTGAGTCGTGATGGTACAGGCTTCCTGATTTTCACTCTGTCATTAAGGTTAGTGTTGTGGAGTAACTACAATATTGTTGATCCAGCCTCAGTTTCCTCCTATCACAGCCATTAAACTCTGTAACTGTTTTAAAGTCACCATTGACCTCTGAATCCCTGAACGGTTATCTTCCTCTCCGGCAACTGAGTTAGGAAGGACGCCTGAATCTTTGTAGTGACTGGGTGTATTGATACATTATCCAAAGTGTAATTAATAACTTCACCATGCTGAAAGGGATATTCGGTAACATTGTCATAACACGTTATGATAACGTGTCACACCGTCATAACCATGTCATAACAGCTGTCATGACAGATATATTTAGATCTGTTGTGACTTATATTGCATTATTTTATGGTTGGTTATGACACCTACATAAAAGTGGCAAGACTCGCAAAACCTACCACACAAGGCAAAACATTCCATTGCACCATAGCCTACGTGTTAACAGTATGTTTATGTTATTGAAAAAAGTATAATTGTAATTGCACACACATTGATGTCAGACATGCACCTACCCCAATCCTCTGTTGCTGATGACTGGGATGAATGCAGGAGCAGATTTCCGGAGCAGGACAAGAAGACACCCTCTTTTTGACTGATGACTTGATATAAGGGCATGTATGTGATAGGCCTATCTGGCTTACATGATTATGACGGTCATACAGTGTACTTTCTTAGTCCATGTAAAGTGACACAGGATGGCCATAACACTCCACGTCAGTGTCATAAGTTATTTAAAATATGATGTAAAAAACATTACTGTGAAGCTGTGGTCACCTACCTTTTCTGAGTCAAGATCACTTTCACAGGCAAAAAGCAAGCCAAGATCTACCACTAAGATTTTTTTTAAACATGACTTAAATGTAGGCAAATGCAAAATGTATCTAAAAAAAAGTCATTTCGGAATATGTGCAGTAGGCCGAATACATTATCACAGCATATTGGCTACATGATTGGCCTGCCAATATTGTTGTTCTCAGACCATATTAAAAAAAAATTTTTAAATAGATCACTTGTATCAATTGTGATGCACAGCAAAGCATACATTTAAAAAATTTGTTTTTTATTTTACTGGACTGATGGCACCTGCATTGGATGCTCAGTGTCACCGGAGAAAAGGAGCGAGCAGCAGAGGGTCTGCCTCTCAAGGTCCCCACTTTCTCCTTTCCTCCGGTGACACTGACCAGAGAGAGGGTCCACCTTCTCCCACCGATGGCGAAACTTGCGTCGCACTGCATTATTTCTGCCTCATGCACAAACTCATGTCGTAGCTATGACCAGAGAAAATGAAATATTACTTGATATTAAAATAGACAGGAGGAGCTGCTGAGCTGCTAACAACAAAAATGTATGCCCGTCTATACACTGTTAACTCATTGCAGCAGCAGCACGAGGAGTAGGGAGAAGCGCGTTTTAGGTTTTGTAAAAGAATAACTTAAACATGAACTCACTCATAAAAACAGCAGCTCGTTGCTGTGTTCTTCGATCGTTTCTCTCTGGTAATGGTTTAAAAAGTTATAAAATCTCACGTGGCTAATATCAAACTTGGCTGTGGGGTCGTGGAACCTGTACTCGTGCACGGTGATTCGAGCTATCTGATCGAAGACTGCAGTAGGCACACCTGAATAAGCCACAGCTCCCCTGCTCCACCGGGTAGGCAGATTTTGTACCTTCAGACAAATGCAATGGTTAAAAATGGGAATACTTTGCCTACCCGGCACACAAAGTGTTCCCATTTTTAACCATTTAACCAAAGAATTTATAAAGGAGCGCAAGCCTCTATCGTTGGCTTTTCTACATAAATATTTGGTGATCAACTAGGAAGGCCTAGAAGATCGACCAGTCGATCCAAAAGGTTGGTGACCGCTGCTGTAAATAATTAATTACAACAACAACAAAGGGATTGAAGAAACAAACATTAAAACGAAAGGAAACTTCTTGGCAGGAAATAAAATTATTGTAATAAATTAGGGTTGTGTCACTCTTATGTAGGGTCATAATGTCACGTTCCTGACCTTATTTCCTTTATTGTGTCTTTGTTTAGTATGGTCAGGACGTGAGCTGGGTGGGCATTCTATGTTATGTGTTTCTATGTTTAGGTTCATTGTTAATTAGCCTGATATGGTTCTCAGTCAGGGGCAGGTGTTTTACGTTTCCTCTGATTGAGAACCATATTAAGGTAGGCTGTTCACACCGTTTGTTTGTGGGTGATTGTCTTCCGTGTCAGTGTTTGTACCACACGGGACTGTTTCGTTTTGTTTAGTCTGTACCTGTTCGTGCGTTCTTCGTTATATGCAAGTTCTCATGTTCAGGTCTGTTGACGTCGTTTGTTGTTTTGTATAGTTTGTCAGTGTTCGTCGTTTCGTCTTCTTTAAAATAATTAAATCATGTATTCTCCACAAGCTGCGTTTTGGTCCGATCCCTGCTCCTCCTCAGACGAGGAGGAGAACATTCGCTACACATAACCAGTCATAAAATAACGCAATACATGTCAGATGTAAATATATGGGTCATGACAGTTTTATGACTATGTTAATGCAGGTTATGACATATTATACCGTGTTATGACACTAGTTGTCAAGTAAAGCGTTACCAAATATTCAATGTCTGCTTTTTAAAAAATCCATCAATAAGTGCCCTTCTTTGCAAGTCATTGGAAAACCTTCTTGGTCTGTGTGGTTGAATCTGTGTTTGAAATTCACTGCACGAATGAGGGACCTTACAGATATTGTATGTGTGGGGTATGTAGATGAGGTAGTCATTAAAAAATCCTGTTAAACACCATTATTGCACACAGAGTGAGTCCATGCAACTAATTATGTGACTATTTAAGCACATTTTCACTCCTGAAGGCTTGCCATAAGAAAGGTGTTGAATACTTATTGACTCAATACTTATTTTAATTTTTCATTAATTTGTAAAAATTCCCCTTTGACATTATGGGGTATGGTGTGTAGGCCAGTGACACAAAATCTCAATTTAATCAATTTTAAATTCAGGCTGTAACACAACAAAATGTGGAAAATGTCAAAGGGTGTGAATACTTTCTGAAGGCACTGTATATGCCATTCAGCAGATGCTTTTATACAAGGTGACTTACAGTCATGCATGCATACATTTTACATATGGATGGTCCCGGGAATCTAACCCACTATCCTGGTGTTGCAAGCACCATGCTCTACTAACTGAGCTACAGAGGATCAAATAGAAAATGTCACTGCCCCCTGATAAAGGTGATGTGAGAAGAATAGGCATGACAGAAGAGGAGAAACATTTAAAAGAAGGCAATATGAATTAAAAGAACAACATACATTCACACCTCCCCAGTCCAGTACTTATTGAACATTTAAATGCATAAATATCTTAGTGTACTACCGGTCAAAAGTTTTAGAACACTTGTTCATTCAAGGGTTTTTCTTTATTTTTACTATTTTTTACATTGTAAAATAATAGTGAAGACATCAAAACTATGGAATCATGTCGTAACCAAAAAACTGTTCAACAAATCAAAATATGTTTTATATTTGATATTCTTCAAATTGCCACATTTTGCTTTGATGACAACTTTGCACACTCTTGGCATTCTATCAACCAGCTACACCTGGAATGCTTTCCCAACAGTCTGGAAGGAGTTCCCGCATATGCTGAGCACTTGTTGGCTGCTTTTCCTTCACTCTGCAGATCCAACTCATCCCAAACCATCTCAACTTGGTTGAGGTCGGGTGATTGTGGAGGCCAGATCATCTGATACAGCACTCCATCACTCGCCTTACACAGCCTGGAGGTGTTTGAGTCATTGTCTTGTTGAAAAACAAATGGTAGAACCCACTAAACCCAAACCAGATGGGATGGCGTATCGCTGCAGAATGCTGTGGTAGCCATGCTGGTTAAGTGTGCCTTGAATTCTAAATAAATCACAGACAGTGTCACCAGCAAAGCACCACCCACACCATAACACCTCCTCCACCGCTTTACGGTGGGAAATACACATGCGGAGTTCATCCGTTCACCTACTCTGCGTCTCACAAAGACACGGCGGTTGGAACCAAAGACCTCCAATTTGGACTCCAGGCAAGTCTCTTCTTATTATTGGTCTCCTTTAGTAGTGGTTACTTTGCAGCAATTCGACCATGAAGGCCTGATTCACGCAATCTCCTCAGATCAGTTGATTTTGAGATGTGTCTGTTACTTGAACTCTGTGAAGCATTTATTTGGGCTGCAATTTCTGAGGCTGGTAACTCTGATGAACTTATCTTCTGCAGCAGAGGTAACTCTGGGTCTTCCATTCCTGTGGCTGTCCTCGTGAGAGCCAGTTTCATAATAGCGCTTGATGGTTTTTGTGACTGCACTTGAAGAAACTTTCAAAGTTCTTGAAATGTTCCATATTGACTGACCTTCATGTCATTTGCCCCACCTCTGGATTACTGACATCTGCCTGACCTGGCCCTGAGCCTGCCTGCTGTCCTCTACATTTGCCCCTGTTGCTGTAATAAACATTGTTACTTCGACATGGTCTGCATCTGGGTCTTATCTTCATTTGGATAATAATATGGACTTGGTCTTTTACCAAATAGGGCTTCTGTATACCCCCCTACCTTGTCACAACACATTAACTTTTAAGAATGCACATCTGTTAATTGAAATGCATTCCAGGTGACTACCTCATGAAGCTGGTTAAGAGAATGCCAAGAGTGTGCAAAGCTGTCTACAATGCAAAAGGTGGCTATTTGAAGAATCTCAAGTATAAAATATATTTTGATTTGTTTAACACTTTTTTGGTTAATACCTGATATCATGTGTTATTTCATAGTTTTGATGCCTTCACTATTATTCTACAATGTAGAAAATGGTAAAAAGAAAAGAAAAATCCTTGAATTAGTAGGTGTTCTAAAACTTTTGACCGGTAGTGTATGTGGACACCGCTTCAAATTTGTGGATTCGGCAATTTCAGCCAAACCCATTGCTGACAGGTGTTTAAATCGAGCACACAGCCATGCAGTCTCCATAGACAAACAATGGCAGTAGAATGGCCTTAATGAAGAGCTCAGTGACTTTCAACGTGGCACCGTCATAGGATGCCACCTTTCCAACAAATCAGTACGTCAGATGTCTGCCCTGCTTGAGCAGCCCCGGTCAACTGTTACTGTGAAGTGGAGACTTCTAGGAGCAACAAAGGCTCAGCCGCGAAGTGTTAGGCCACACAAGCTCAATGAACGGGACTGCCGAGTGCTGAAGCTGGTATCGCGCATAAATCGTCGGTCCTCGGTTGGAACAGTCACTACAGAGTTCCAAACTGCCTCTGGAAGCAACGTCAACACACAAGCCTAAGATCACCATGCGCAATGCCAAGCGTCAGCTGGAGTGATGTAAAGCTCGCTGCCATTGGACTCTGGAGTAGTGGAAATTCGTTCTCTGGAGTGGTGAATCACGCTTCACCATCTGGCAGTTCGAAGGACAAATCTGAGTTTGGAGGATGCCAGAATGCTACCTGCCCCGATGCATAGTGCCAACTAAAGTTTAGTGGTGGAGGAATAATGTTCTGGGGACGTTATTCATGGTTCGGGCTCGGCCCTTTATTTACAGTTAATGGAAATCTTAACGCTACAGCATACAATGACATTGTAGATGATTTTGTGCTTCCAACTTTGTGGCAACAGTTTGGGGAAGGCCCTTTCCTGTTTCAGCATGACAATGCCCCCGTGTACAAAGTGAGGTCCATATGTAACAGTATAACTTTAAACCGTCCCCTCGCCCCGACATGGGCGCGAACCAGGGACCCTCTGGTCAACAACAGTCGCCCACGAAGCGTCGTTACCCATCGCTCCACAAATGCCGCGGCCCTTGCAGAGCAAGGTGCAACACTACTTCTAGGTTTCAGAGCAAGTGACGTAACTGATTGAAACGCTACTAGCGCGTACCCGCTAACTAGCTAGCCATTTCACATCCGTTACACTCACCCCCCTTTCAACCTCCTCCTTTTCTGCAGCAACCAGTGATCCGGGTCAACAGCATTAATGTAACAGTATAACTTTTAGTACGTCCCCTCGCCCCGACCCGGGCGCGAACCAGGGACCCTCTGCACACATCAACAACAGTCGCCCACGAAGCATCGTTACCCATCGCTCCACAAAGGCCGCGGCCCTTGCAGAGCAAGGTGCAACACTACTTCTAGGTTTCAGAGCAAGTGACGTAACTGATTGAAACGCTACTAGCGCGTACCCGCTAACTAGCTAGCCATTTCACATCCGTTACACATACAGAAATAATTTGTTGAGATCGGTGTGGAAGAACTTGACTGGCCTGCACAGAGCCCTGCCCTCAACCCCATCAAACACCTTTGGGATGAATTTATATGCCGACTGCGAGCCAGGCCTAATTGACCAACATCATTGCGCGACAACACTAATGTTCTTGTGGCTGAATGAAAGAAAGTCCTTGCAGCAATGTTCCAACATCTTGTGGAAAACCTTCCCAGAAGAGTGGAGGCTGTTATAGCAGTAAAGGGGGGACCAACTCCATATTAATGCCCATGATTTTGGAATGAGATGTTCGATGAGCAGCTGTCCACACATTTTTAGTCATGTAGTGTATAACCTATGGAGGCTTAATTAAACCTTCATAAGCGCTTCACAAATCATTTCTAAGCCACTGCCTCACCTTCTAAGTTGTAGTTCGTTTAAAGACTATGTGGGCGACTTTTTACTCCACAGGAAAAACAGTAGTTCACCATAGACTATCCATCTGCGAAATGTGGTGGTCTCCTGCAGCCTTCTGCCCCCCAAAGAAACACGTGTTGTAAGGGACACAGTCAGAGAACGGAGAGGGGATAAGGAGACTGGCAGAGAGACAGCTAGTGGGAGATCTCATTAAGACACTGCAGGGTATCCACAATAGGGCGGGAAAATAGCAGTAAACAGAGAGAAAGAATGAAAGAGATGCTCTGGAAATAGCATTTCAATTAAACTATTCCCAACAAGGAGTGATGATGCAAAGACATTGGCTGAAACGGAACATAGAGAGCTGAAGACAAAGATAATCATGGAGATATTTCAGGAATAAAGTATATTTTTCCTGCTCTATAGCCTACCTGAAATCTAATCCTTAGCTACAGTTTTCTTACTTGAACAAATACATAAAAGTTTAAATGGAACGGTAACCTCATCTTGTACTCCCCTCTGAGCTCAATCTTTTGGACCAAAGATGTCAAAAACACAATTATTACAATTCTTCCCTGCCATATTCATTATCATCAGACACATGAAGTCACAATCACTTACTTTAAACAACCTAACATCTCCAATGGCCAGAGACTGTAAACATTAAGAGGTCAGATATAATTCATTATAGAAAATGATTACTTAAAAGAGCTTAACCATCAGAAATCTGGGAGAGAGAGTTAATTTTGACTTAAACCAGTAGTAAAACTGACTGAGTACTTTACGGTCCATACAAGCCTTGATGGGTGGTAGGGAAAGATATCATTCCCATCATTGACACTGATGGGGAAAAGTTGCCAGTCTAAGAAGGGACTAGAATAAATATTCTTCCTCACCACAACATCACACTCAGATGTGATTTAGTGGGGCATGTATCTGCACGGAGCCGATCAACATGGGGGGATCCATGTCCCCTTCCTCAATAAAGAAGTAATCAGCAAAGTCAATGGTAGTAGGACTTAAAAAAAAAAATGTATGTCTTATTTAAGATACTCTTTGAAGAGATAGGGTTTCAGACATTTTCAGAAGATGGGAAGGGACTGTTGTACTAGCATCAGTAGGAAGCTTGTTTCACCATTGCAGTGCCAGGACAGAGAAGAGCTTTGACTGGGCTAAGCAGGAGCATGTCACTGCTTTGAGGTTTGGAGTGGACGACAGGCTGTTGTCCCTGGTCATGCCAAGGTTTTTTTCACTCTGGAAGGTGGACACCGTGGAGTTGTCAACAGTGATGGAGCGGTCTTGGAATGGGCAGGCCTTTTCCAAGGGGAAGAGCTGCTCCGAGGTTGAGCTGGTGGGCCAACATCCAAGCTGAGATGTCTATCTGCCAGGCACGCAAAGATGCGTGTCACCACCTGGGTCTCAGAAGGGGGAAGGGGAAAAGTAGTTGATTGTGAGGATATGACGGAGCCGAGTGACTTGGTGTACAGAGAAAATAGGAGAGGGCCTAGAACCAAGCCCTGGGGGATACCAGTAGTAGAGAGTAACATTGTGCAGACACAGATCCTCTCCATGTCACCTGGTGGGAGCAGCCAGCCAGGTAGGATGCAATCCAGGAATATGCAGAGCCTGAGATGCCCAGCCTTGAGATGGTGGAGAGGATGAGAACAGAGGAGAGAGAGTCAGCTTTGGAGAGTGGAGAGCCTCTGTGACGCAGAGGAGAGCGGTCTCAGTTGAGTGAGCTGTCCTGAAGCCTGACTGGTTAGGTTCAAGAAGATATGAACTTGAACAATATGGTGAGAAAATTGGTAAGCAAAGGGGATTTCTCGGGACTTGCAGGTTTGGCACACCGATGCTCCAAAGATCGACACTTTCAAGTTGTTGCGTCTAATTTCCACGTGTCAGTATCAGGCTCTGATTATCATGTTTTGTTTACATGGTTGGGTTAGGCTGAGGACACAAAGGGGTAAAATGAGTTCCCTAGTGCATTATCTAATCCTGATCTTAATTATTAGGAGTAGAAGAGGAACTGTCAACATATGAACAGGTTGGTAGATCAAAATTGGTAGATCAAACAGGACATCTAGTGCAATGATTATGATATCTGCAAAGTTGACGAGTTTTGGAAGCCCCTTGCACCTAGCTGAGGGTGTAATCCAAACTTCAAAGTCTCCCAAATAAACACTCTGTCTCATCAGTATTGATATGTCTACAGAACATGGCAGGGCTGGGTTTTGGCCTGTATCAACTACACATTTTATTTTAGCCAGGGGCTGTGAGGATGAAAGAATGGGCTGAGAGGAGATGCACCATCTGAGATCTCATTATCATTCAGGCACAGAGTGCCAAGCATGTATGTAATGGTCCTTGCCATGCCTCAGTGCCCAGGCTCCAGCCCAGGGAGAACTACACACAGAATTGCACACACAGCGCCTTAATAGGGATGACAAACAAACAGAGTACAGAGTTTCCCAGTAGGATTGGTGGCCTTTTACCCCACACACAATCACACTGGCACAGACACAGACACACACACTAGGTTGACTCATAACCTGCAGTCTCCACGGCAATATCCGTAGGGCTGGCGGGTTTAGGGTCATGTAATATTGTGTGGATAAAGGGCAGGTGGTTGGTGGTCAGGTTTAATAAATCAAAAGCAATACATAAAAAAATCCATAAATGTATCATTCTTGTGCAATTTATATTTACAGTGCCTTCAGAAATCATTCACACCCCTTGACTATTTCCCCCAAAAATTGTGTTACACGGTGGGACTAAAATTGATTTAATAATCATTTTTAGTCAATGATCTCCACAAAATACTCTGCAATATCGAAAGTGGAAGAACATTTCTAACATTTGTAAAAAAACATATATACAGTATATACAAAAAATAAAACACTAATATATATTGATTACAGAAGTATTCAACCCCATGAGTCAATCCATGTTAGAATCACCTTTGGCAGCTATTACAGCTGTGAGTCTTTCTGGGTAAGTCCCTAAGAGCTTTGTACACCTGGATTGCAAAATATTTCCCCATTATTTCATTCTTCAAGCTCTGTCAAGTTGGTTGTTGATCATTGCCAAACAGTCATTTTCAAGTCTTGCCATAGACTGAAGTCTGTTTTGACTGTAACAAGGCCACCCAGGAACATTCGATGTTGTCTTGTTAAGAAACTCCAGTTCATATTTGTCCTTGTGTTTTAGGTTATTGTCCTGCTGAAAGTTGAATTTGTCTCCCAGTGTCTGTTGGAAAGCAACCTAAACCAGGTCTTTAAAACCAGGTTTTCCTATAGGATTTTGTCTGTGCTTAGCTCTATTCAATGTATTTGTATCCTAAAAAACTGACTAGTTCTTGCCAATGACAAGCATACCCATAACATGATTCAGCCACCACCATGCTTGAAAATATGAAGAGTGGTACTCAGTGATGTGTTGTATTGGATTTGCGCCAAACATATTGCTTTCTATTCAGGATATAGTTCATTTCTTTGCCAATTTTTGGGGAGTTTTGCCTTATTGCAAACATGATGTATGTTTTGCAATATTGTTATTCTGTACAGGCTTCCTTTTCATTCTGTCATTTAGTTTATTATTCCCTAATAACTGTAATGTTGTTGATCCATCCTCAGTTTTCTCCTATCATGGCCATTAAACTCTGTAACTGTTTTAAAGTCACCATTGGCCTCATGGTGAAATCCCTGAGTGGTTTCCTTCCTCTCCCGAAACTGAGTTAGGAAGGATGCCTGTATCTTTGTAGTAACTGGGTTTATTGATACACCATCCAAAGTGTAATAAATAACTTCACCATGCTCAAAGGGATATTCAATGTCTGCTTTTTAAAAATTTGACCTAATCTACCGACAGGTGTTCTTCTTTGCGAGGCATTGGAAAACCTCTGTGGTCCTTGTGGTTGAATCTGTGTTTGAAATGCACTGCTCAACTGAGGGATCTTACAGATAATTGTATGTGTGGGTACAGAGATGAAGTAGTCGTTACATAATCATGTTACACAGTATTATCGCACACAGAGTGAGTCCATGCAACTTATTATGTGTCTTGTTAAGCAAATGTTTACTCCTGAACTAATTTCGGCTTGCCATAACAGAGGGGTTGAATACGTATTGACTCAAGACATTTTAGCTTTTCATAATTCCACTTTGAATTGTGGGGTATTGTGTGCAGGCCAGCCACACAAAATCTAAATGTAATCCATTTTAAATTCAGGCTGTATGACAACAAAATGTGAAAACTTTACGCGCGAAAAATCGTCAAATACTTTTGGGAAGTTATTAACTTTGATTGTCTGAGTTTAATTCAATAAGAGAAAAGCTGTGAAATGGAGAGTTGAAAACAAACCGAATGGCGGGACAGAAAAGTAGTGTTTGGGAAACATTTGGTGAAGTGGTAAATGAGGATGACAGTGCCTATGTTATGTGTGATTATTGTGATGCGCTATACAAATTTCACAGTCACAAGACAGGGACTTCAAATAGGCCTTTGGAAGGGAACTGTTGCCTACTGTTCAGATAGATTAAATGGAAACTGAAATCTGGACAATGAACTGTAGGTCTATAACCTCTCACATAGGCTTAATATTAACTCCTGCAGAGTTAACCAATTCTTGCAGTAAAATGATACACCAAATGTACATTTTGACATGGGAACAGGAGTGGAGAAATGTGATTTCTTTCTTTTAGCATCTGTAGAAGTGCTATCTTTATCAGCATCATAGAAGCTGATAGTATTTCAACCACATAAAATATGCATCCAAGCCGAACTGAAATCTTATCAGGAACATGTTGGGACATTTTGACAGATTTCTATTTTCTTACAACCGGTCAAACTGATTTTCTTAGGAAATTTAGCACAGAAAATCTTTCAAATTTTTGGGGGGTTGAGTTGCAGCATTTTCTCCCAGGTCCCAAAAGAAGCAGAGATGACAGAGAAATGTTTACAGATTGAAGAGTTCATTATATCGATTTATGACATTATTCTGATGAACAAGGGTTTATTTAGTCTTCTAGGGGCAACAAAGAATGACAGAATAGAAGCTGCATCTATCTAATTATAGACAAGTTGACTAACAAATAGCCTACCAAAATGTCAGAAATTATAAGCAGAAACAGATTTAAAATAGGCCCCCCAAATAATCCTGCACCCACTGTCAAAAAATCGTTACACCGTCTGACTGTAGCCTAGAGTACGTTTTCGATATTTGAGGGTTAGGGTCATGTGCGGGCCTCAGATTTTCACTTAATCACATATAGTTGGGCGGTTGCGGATGGGTTATTAGCAATTGTAGGTGCAGGTGAACAAACAGCTGACCCGCGTCCCACTAACACAAACACACACACACCGAACATGCACGTACACACACGCAAACTCAAACTCACACAGTTCCAAACTGTAATTTGTATTTGACATTTGTCTCTGTCTGGCTTGGAAAGGTTATACTGTTCCACAGTCCAGTGATAGAGTTGTTGTCCCACTCAGTCCAACAGAGTAGTTGGCCATGTAGTTGGCCATGTCAAAGGCGTCTAAAGCTGTCCAAAGTAGCTGTAAAATACACCTGGTTAATGATTAATCATTCACCACTGCTCATCTCTCATCATATGGGAAAGTATCCGGGTGTACCTTTCATCTTTAGAATGGTTACATGGTTACAATGGGTCTAGTTTCACAGGAAGGCAGATGCCACCACTAGTCCAATGTACTGTAATATTCTCCAACCTATATTCCACTCTTGCCACTTTGACATAACTGCATCCATCTGGACAATCGATCTGTGTTCCTCCACTAAGCTGGCTAAGAAGTGTTCAGACTCCTTTAAGACAGATGATTACATTGTTCAAGCCAGTCTGAGGTCTCTCCTTTCCTCTACAGACTATAGTCTCTAGCACATAGCAGATATGGTAGTAATCACCCAGACACTGAGCAGCATACCTAACCTACCCATAGATAACCTTGTCCATCAGGAATCAATACAGCATCTTGTTCAATACTAATAGCACAATGACCTCGTATCTGTCAGCTGATAGGGGGAAATAGAGTAGAGCGCCATCCCATATCCATCACTACTACAGAAAATGTCTAACAATCTCAACCTTTGAATCCTCCTTTGTGTGTGAGGTTTTGTACACACACAAAGGAGACCAAATACATTTGATCCATCTAACGTCATCCAGGATATATCTATATACGGCACAGAAACGTAAATGTTTGTCTTCATGTTATCACCATACAATTAAACAGCTCACTGGTCCAAACACCTAAGCATTACAACATTTAATCAGCCATGACTGACTCGATATGGAATCTATGTTCACCCGTGTAATGCATTCTCACAGGGACATTAGCACAAGCCAGACTAGAGAACACTTTACTAGCTACAGGCAGGATGTTGACATATTCTAAATATGTCAATTTTCAGCATTCATTTGTCAATGTGGTATCATATAGGGTTGTTTACTTGCTCAAGTAAATACAGCTGAGAGATTCCTTTATCTCAGGATCTAATTGTCTCTAAAAGACTCTGGCCATCCTTGACAGTCCATTGTCCTGTCCTCTCTCTCCTATAACGTCACTTGAGGGATCGGCACTTTTCTAAATGTCAGTATCCTCACCACAGCAATGAACCTATTACTAACAGTAGAGAGAATTACTTTCAGTTACTTTTGGATTACTTCACCCTTAAAAAAGTAGAGAGAATTACTTTCAGTTACTTTTGGATTACTTCACCCTTAAAAAAGTAGAGAGAATTACTTTCAGTTACTTTTGGATTACTTCACCCTTAAAAAAGATGATACCCTAACCCTAACCCTAACCCTAACCAATTTAACAACATTTATTGCAGGATGTTTGAGCCACTAAGCAGAGCCACATTTCCTGATCGCTCATTTGCACGTCACGTCAATGATGTCATGTCGCCGTATGGGACTGTGGGTCAATTAACCTTATCGTAGTGTACGCCCTGATTCTAGTTTGTGAGAAGTACGAGATGGGGCGGGGGTAGGTTGACCTCAGGTCTCGCCACTGGAAGCCCGAGGTAGGGGGAGCGGGGGAATCTATCAAATAGCGCACCTCTAACTTTGTACAGTACTAATGCAATTAGTAAAATCAGTCACACTATGAAAGGCTACCAAATAAACCACAATTCATTCATAATACTGTGAATATATAGTTTCAGACACATATTGTTGCATTTTTTTCTGGTTTGTGCGAAATCGTTAAGAATAATATAAAACTAGTCTTCACACCACCAAGGTGAATTGGTTTAGTCTTGACTCTTGGTTGACAGTGTTGGGGGATGGGTAATGTAGTCTTGACTCTTGGTTGACAGTGTTGGGGGATGGGTAATGTAGTCTTGACTCTTGGTTGACAGTGTTGGGGGATGGGTAATGTAGTCTTGACTCTTGGTTGACAGTGTTGGGGGATGGGTAATGTATTGATGCTCGAGTGCCAAATCAACACAAATGGATAAGAAAAGGTCTAAGCCACCAGGTGGCCAGTTTAGGAAAAAGAGGAAATAAGAAGAGAAACACACCAAAAATAAAGGTATGCAGCTATGTCATCTCTTTATGAGTATAATATTATGCATGTAATGAAATAGGCTAGTTTAACACTTATGTTTGTTAGCCTATGTTGCTATGTTGCTTGCTATGCTATTACACATAAGGCGACAATATTCCATTTTCTGTCCAACTAGCTTACATAACATTGGATATAATTTCACACAGTTTCATCATGATAATGTGTGTAGCCTGCAGCAAAACAATTACAACCTAACGAGCACATTATTGATTTGGTTAACTTTCATTGAGGTGACATCTAAAAGGTTCTCTGTGATTGTATTGATTAGGTCCCGAGCTCAGTAATGGGAATTTCCAATGCTGTAGGCTAACTTAAAAGACATCTATATTATGATGATATTTTGTATCTTTTTGTGAAATATTGAGTCTTTTGGGGTGTCTTATGCCTAGAATTAGCCAAGGAGGTTGTATGGTTCATTTGGTTTCTATTCTGAAAGTTTGATAAATGGTGCATAATGACATGAATATTTAATTGTGCAACAAATGTATTTAGGGTGTCAAACTCTGTATTTCAATGCAAATTCAGGGGCACTTCTGAAATATTTTGGAGCACCCTCTGGCACTGGCCAGGATGAGGAGCCATCTACCTCCTCAGCCACACAGGCCTCTTCAGAAATTATCTCGGAGCCTGAGGATGCGGAGCCATCCACCTCAGCCACACAGATGTCTTCACAAATGTTGTCTGAGCCTGAGGATGAGGATGAAGGCCCATTTGCTTCCCCTTCTCCCCAGCAGGATTCTTCAGGTGTGTTTGTGCGCGCACACGTGTGTGTGTGTATGGTTACAAGCACATGTGTTTATGTGTGCATCCCTGCATAACATAAACACAATAAATTATTTCCCTTTATCAACGTTTTAAGTTTCCATATTGTAGGTAACAATGATGATTTTATTATTACTGGATATGTATGTGGGATGTTCCGCCACTATAAATGCTGTGAATAACGTGTGTAAACTAATGCCCATGTGCTCTCCATTAGAAATGCATGTAGTAGCATCCCCACCAAATCCTGCTGCTGAGGATGAACCACTGTCTACAGACCCTGCTACCTGGCCTTCAGTTCTGACTGACAGAATTCAGACACAACTAGTTTGCAGAGGACCAAGTGAGGTACCACTGAACTTTTTTCCCCCAAGGAATGAGAGTGATGGAAGAAGTTGCCACCACCAGTATTTCAGGAAGACCTTGGTGAGTGGTGAAAAAAGCCTTAGTAGTTGGTTGGTGTATTCTGTAAGAAACAGCCTCTTCTGCTGCAAACTCTTTTCTAAGAAGAAAATTCATTTAGCAAACTCAGAACTGACAAACTGGAAACATGCACGTTCTTTGCTGACTTCACACGACAGCAGTCCAGAACACCAAAACTACATGAAAACATGGAAAGAACTGCCAATGAGGATCACAAAAGGGGAAACAATTGATAAGCATGAGATGGAACTTATGGAGGCTGAGAGGATGAGATGTTGACACATCTGACTGCTATTGTGCAGTCTCTGGGAATAAGAAATCTGGCACTAAGGGGACAAACTGTACTCTCCATCAAATGGAAATTTCCTCAAAGAAGTTGAGCTGATTGCACAATTCGATCTAGTCATGAAAGAGTACCTTAACCGTGTCCAAAAAGGGACCTCGAGTCACACCACCAGCTACCTTGGCCACCAAATACAGAATGAACTCATTGATTTGTTGAGCAGCAAGGTCATTTCAATAATGGTGAGTGACATCAAGCTGGCAAAATGATTCTCTATCATTCTAGATTGCACCTCAGATGTCAGCCACACTGAACAGTTGTCAGTTGTGATTAGAATTGTGTCACTGAAGGAGGAGCGCCACATAAAGGAACATTTTATGGGGTTTTTGGAGGCATAGGAGTCCAAGGGCCAACATTTGGCATCCCTGATTCTCAAAAAATTCATTTTCAGGACTGCAGAGGACAGTCTTGTGATAATGGGGCCAACATGAGAGGCAAAAACAAAAGGTGTCCAAGCCAGACTCCTGGAAATGAATCCAAGAGCTCTATTTGTGCCATGTGCGGCTCACACATTGAACCTGGTTGTGGCTGATGCAGCTAAAAGCTCTTTCGATGCCACAGGTTACTTTGGCATCTTACACAAACTGTACACCTTGTTCTCAGCCTCCTCACCTCATCCTCTGCAGTGCCACTGGCCTTTGTTGTTGCACCTCCAAACACCAAAAAATGGTCTTCCGACTCATCACACTCGTTCTGTGCTCCCTCATCAACCTCTTCGGAGTGTGTGTTCTCCATGGAAGCTTCTTCTTGAACTTATATCTCCTCTCTTTCCAGGGTTGAGCCAACACAGTCAAAACTTTGGAACGGTTGCCATTTTTGCTTCATGGGTGCTTAGCATAGGTCCAAACCGGTGGTCTCTAGTCTCAATGACTGCAGTGATGATGTGTGCAGAGAGTGTAGCAAGGGGTATTTTCTCTGAGAGCTTAGACTTCAAGCTTAGGATTTTTGGGATAAGAAAGCCAAGAAAACCCTTTTTCTCTCCCTGAAGATCAAAAGTGTAACATCTGCTTCCAACTCACACTCTCAAACACGTAGATCCCCTGAACGCAGCTCACTCTCCAGATCCCAATCACCTGAATTCTGATCACCTGTTCACACACCTGTATGTCATTTACACACACTATTTAGTTCAGTTCTTTGCACCCCATCATTGTGAGGTATTGTTTGTTTTGATACACACTTCTATTTGGAGCTCTGGGGTTTCCTGTATTAGTCCGCCTGTGTACCGTAGTTTTGGCATCCTCACTACGATGCCTTTTTTCCTATTCCCTGCCTGTACTTTTGCCTATCGGTTTTCCTGTCATCAACCTCTTGCCTGATCTCCAGGACTACGTCATTAGCCTTCTCCCTGTCTGTACTGTTGCCTTTTTGGACCCCCTGTGTATGACCTTCTGCCTGCCCCTGGACCCAGCTACCTGCCTCCTCCTGTGGTCCTTTACTAATAAACACCTGCTGCGCCATGCGCTTGAAACCAGCTCTCTGTCTCCTATCGTGTTCATTACAAATAGAGAATGTGAGTAGCACTTATTTGGTTAATGACTGACGTTAAAATACTTTTCATTTTAAATTTAAAAAACAGGCGATTGTTTCATGGACATTTATTTTGTTCTTCAAACATCCCTTCTACATTTGAAAGTAAACTTAGAAGTAATTATCTCCTTTTTCAAAAGTAATGTGATTACAATATTTTTTGCTGGGAACATAACGGACTACAGTTTCCCCAACCCTGTGTGTTAATCGTTATGTGATTTTAACAGTTTATTGCAACGTATGCAACACAGTTACAATATTTGTTTGATTAAATTGGTGCTGCCACTTTGATTAGTTTAAGTTCATACATTTTATGTTAATATTACCAGGGATCTTATAGAAGATTGCTTTTTCTTTATTTCTGATTCAGGGAGTACAAGGCAGGACAGCAGGCACCTGATACTGAACAGACAAGTGTGGCAGCATTTGATAGGAAAATGCAGCCGTACAATCCAAATTCTCCAAGACAACAAGAAATTCACCTGACCATCATTAACGATTTAATAACTGGCTGCACTCTGCCATTATCGATCGTGGAAAATGACCACTTCAAGCACTGTCTTAGTGTTGGACAACAAATACACCCCCATTGGAAGAAGGACCATAAAGGAGAAACACATCCCAGTGTTGGTTGGGAAGGTAAAGGACACTATCGAGAAAAGCTTCAGAGCCAACCGTCAGTGTCCATTACAGGCGACATATGGTCTGACCGCATATTGTGCTCCTTTTTAGGAGTTACAGCTCAGAGTTATAACCCAAATAGAGCTAGAGTTCCTCCTCCTAGACTGCAGGCGGTTCACTGGGCGGCATAGCGCAGAAAACATAGCAAAAGCTTTTGATGAAATTACAGATAAAAATCGCATCACAAATAAATTAGCGTAGGCTATCACGGATAATGCAAAAAAATATTAAATGTGCGTTAAAAGTGAAGCTGCCACAGCAGAAGCAGCACAGTGAAGACAGTGAAGATGAACACCTGTGGGAGGATGTCTCATGGGATAACAAGAAGAACATTGACCTCCTGAGATCCAGACAGCGACTCTCCTGTTTTGCTCACTCCCTACAGTTAGTGATACATGATGGAATGAAAGAAGGCCATTTCACTAGCCATGGCCAAGACATCAAGGTTCAGTACACTGCTACATAGTAGCACCCCATTTAAAGACTGGTTTGAGGCTGTTTGGCATGGGAAAGTCTGTTCCGGCAGCAAATGCCACTCGCTGGAACATCACTTTCAAACAGCTGCAGGCCCTCACAGCTCTTGACCACAAGGCCCTCGCAGATATGTGCAGCTTGGACTTCGGGAATGTGGTTTTTACCACTCACGAATGGAACCAACTGAGAGTTGAGTGCAGTTCTTGCACCGATCTCTGAGGCAATGGAGCCTGAGGCAAACACTCACCTACTCCAGATGGAGGAGTCAAGAAGTCGTTGCCGGGTATTAGCCAGGGCCCTTCAACAGTCTCAACTCAACATTCTCAGGAATCTTTGTGAGAATGAAAATGGCCAAGGAGAGTGAGGGAGAGCAACCTTTTGGCCATGACGTGTACTTCCTTACCGCCATGCTGGAGTCACAGTTTGGCCTCAGCTGGGTTGATCTAGATGTTAAATGTATTCAGAATGAAGGCATGCCATCCATTGACATTCCTCAAGCAATTAAAATTAGGGGCACAAGATAATGTGTGAAATGCATACAATATAGGTCTCATACATCTTGACGTGGTATGAAATGGCTTCATTAAAACTGGTAATGTCAGTAGTATGTATGCACAATATACACTAGCCTGTAAAAATCAAATTTTGTCTTTATGATATGAATAGATAAGAATGACAAGATATAATATACATGTTATATTTGGAGTTGGTGTTGAAATTACTTCAAGTGTTTTTCCACTTGTGTTTTATTGATCATTAATTATACTTTTATTCATATAGTGTATGTGGACATCTGCTCGTCGAACATCTCATTCCAAAATCATGGGCATTAATATGGAGTTGGTCCCCCCTTTTTGCTGCAATAACAACCTCCACTCTTCTGGGAAGGCTTTCCACTAGATGTTGGAACATTGCTGCAGGGACTTGCTTCCATTCAGCCACGAGCATTAGTGAGGTCGAGCACTGATGTTGGGCGATTAGGCCTGGCTCGGAGTTGGCGTTCAAATTAATCCCAAAGGTGTTTGATGGGGTTGAGGTCAGGGCTCTGTGTAGACCAGTCAAGTTCTTCCACACCAATCTCGACAAACCATTCTGTATGGACCATGCATTGTGCATGGGGGCATTGTTATGCTGAAACTTCCACGAAGTTGGAAGCACAGAATCGTCTGGAATGTTATTGTATGCTGTAGCATGAAAAACAGCCCCAGACCATTATTCCTCCTCCACCAAACGCATTGGGGCAGGTAGCGTTCTCCTGGCTTCCGCAAAACCCAGATTTGTCTGTCGGACTGCCAGATTGTGAAGCGTGATTCATCACTCCAGAGAACGCGTTTCCACTCCCCCGAAGCCCAATGGTGGTGAGCTTCCCACCGTTTTCCACCACTCTGGCTTGTGGGCGACTGCTCGGCCATGGAAATCCATTTCACGAAGCTGCCGACGAACAGCTCTTGTACTGACCTTGCTTTGAGGTAGTTTGGAACTTGGTAGTGAGTGTTGCGACAGACAATTTTCATGCGCTTCAGCACTTGTGGTCCCGTTCTGTGAGCTTGTGTGGCCTACCACATCGCGGCTGAGCCGTTGTTGCTCCTAGACATTTCCACTTCACAATAATAGCACTTACAGTTGACCGGGGCAGCTCTAGCAGGGCAGAAATGTGATGAACTGACTTGTAGGAATGGTGGCATCCTTCGACGGTGCCACGTTGAAAGTCACTGAGCTCTTCAGTACGGGACATGGATCCTAGGGCCTTTGAGAGACCCATCCTTTTTAAAGGAGCACACAGTGCCACCTACAGAACAGAACTAGATTAGCAGCCAACAGCATTTCTAATGCTTTCGCCTCGGCTGTACTGTATATAGTTATTAAAATATACATACACTACCGGTCAAACGTTTTAGAACCCCTACTCATTCAAGGGTTTTTCTTTATTTTTACTATTTTCTAAATTGTAGAATAATAGTGAAGACCTCAAAACCATGAAATAACACATATGGAATCGTGTAGTAACCAACAAAGTGTTAAACAAATCAAAATATGTTTTATATTTGAGATTCTTCAAATGGCTACCCTTTGCCTTGATGACAGCTTTGCACACTCTTGGCATTCTCTCAACCAGCGTCATGAAGTAGTCACTTGGAATGCATTTCAATTAACAGGTGTGCCGCCTTAAGTAAATTTGTGGAATTTCTTTCCTTAATGCGTTTGAGCCAATCAGATGTGTTGTGACAAGGTGGGGAGGGGGTATACAGAAGATAGCCCTATTTGGTAAAATACCAAGTTCATAAACAACTCCATTATTACTTTAAGACATGAAGGTCAGTCAATACGGAACATTTTAAGAACTTTGAAAGTTTCAAGTGCAGTCACAAAAACCATCAAGAGCTATGATGAAACTGGCTCTCATGAGGACCGCCACAGGAATGGAAGACCCAGAGTTACCTCTGCTGCTGAGGATAAGTAAAAAATAAATGCTTCACAGAGTTCAAGTAACAGACACATCTCAAGATCAACTGTTCAGAGGAGACTGTGTGAATCAGGCCTTCATGGTCGAATTGCTGCAAAGAAACCACTACTAAAGGACACCAATAATAAGAAGAGACTTGCTTGTGCCAAGAAACACGAGCAATGGACATTAGACCGGTGGAAATTTGTCCTTTGATCTGGAGTCCAAATTGGAGATTTATGGTTCCAACCGCCGTGTCTTTGTGAGATGCGGTGTGGGTGAATGGACGATCTACGCATATGTATTTCCCACCGTAAAGCATAGATGAGGAGGTGTTATGGTGTGGGGGTGCTTTGCTGGTGACACTGTCTGTGATTTTATTTAGAATTCAAGGCACACTTAGCCAGCATGGCTACCACAGCATTCTGCAGCAACACACCATCTCATCTGGTTTGCACTTAGTCCCACTATCATTTGTTTTTCAACAGGACAATGACCCGACACACCTCCAGGCTGTGTAAGGGCAATTTGACCAAGAAGGAGAGTGATGAAGTGCTGCATCAGATGACCTGGCCTCCACAATCCCCCGACCTCAAACAAATTGAGATAGTTAGGGATGAGTCGGACCGCAGAGTGAAGGAAAAGCAGTCTTGAACTCCTTCAAGACTGTTGGAAAAGCATTCCAGCTGAGGCTGGATGAGAGAATGCCAAGAATTTGCAAAGCTGTCATCAAGGCAAAGGGTGGCTATTTTGAATGAGTAGGTGTTCTAAAACTTTAGACCGTGTGTGTGTGTGTGTGTCTGTGTGTGTGAGAGTGTGTGTGTGTGTATATATATATAAAATCTTAATTCATTACCACAATTGACAAATAATACGCTTAATAATGCAGGTACTTCCTTTGAAGGGTTGTTACCTACTGTATAACAAGGACTGGCAGGAGAATCTAAATTTGTCGCAAGCAGTATTATATTACAGCTTGTGTTTCATCCTATACTATCCCTAACATCATTACCCCATAGCAACAGATGTGAGATGCATGCGCTGCATGCGCACAAACACACACACCCCGCCGCTCCCACACAAACATCTCTACTCCTCTCTCACCTTCCACCCATAGACCAACCTACCCCCCCCCCCCCACACACACACACACACATACATACACACATGACCACAAGCTCCATTGTTCCACAATTGTTCCATCCCAAGCCCAAATCTAGAGTAGATTTCATGCGTGAATGCATGTATTGTTGTTGCCGTGTGAGAAGATATGCCAAATTGTAATGGGAAGATTTGATTAACCAACGTCTAGTGTTCATAGTATGTTGAGACATATGAAGGGGGGATACAGAACGTTTTATTTCAGGTTTGTTTTGATCATTTTTTTGATCATTTTAATGAAAACATATGGTTTTTGACATATTGTACTATGTTTACCTGTAAGGAACAGATGGTACAATGATTCTGGGATGCAGACTCCTAAAAACTGGTAGATATCTCGTCTCTGATTTGCATCAACAAAGACGTGGCCGTCTAAAATGTTAGAGGCACTGCATGAACTGTGAGAGAATGTCACATAACAGAAAAACAGCCATTGACATTGACAGCAGTTGAATAGGCAGGCACAAAGGAAATGCAAATTGTTTGAAAGGGGAAAGTCCTTGGTAAATAATGAAAATCACAAGGGTGGAAGGATTTTTTTTTTTTTATGACAAGAAAACAAAAATAATGACAAAGTATTTTCTTCCATCACTTCCGCTACAGAATGAGTTTTCCAATAATTCATGCAAATTCAACAAAATTTGTTTTAGCTACGTCTGGCAAGCTATTTCATAGAAACAATGCAAACTGTCTTTAAAAAACTAAAATAGTTTGGTAATTTTACAGTGACTGTGATCATAAAGTACACTATATGTACAAAAGTATGTGGACACCCCTTCAAATGAGTGGATTCGGCTATTTCAGCCACACCCGTTGCTAACAGGTGTACAAAATCGAGCACACAGCCATGTAATATCCATAAACAAACATTGGCAGTAGAATGAGCTTAGTGAATTTCAATGTGGCACCATGATAGGATGCCACCTTTCCAACAAGTCAGTTCATAAAATGTCTGCCCCCCTAGAGCTGCACCGGTCAACTGGAAGTGCTATTATTGTGAAGTGGAAACATCTAGGAGCAACAACGGCATAGCCGTGAAGTGGTAGGCCACACAAGATCACAGAACAGGACCACCGAGTACTGTAGCACGTAAGAATCGTCTGTCCTCGGTTGGAACACTCACTACCGAGGTCCAAACTGCTTCTGGAAGCAACGTCAGCACAAGAACTGCTCGACATGAGCTTCATAAAATGGATATCAATGGCCGAGCAGCCCCACACAAGCCTAAGATCACCATGCTCAATGCCAAGCGTCAGCTGGAGTGGTGTAAAGCTTGCCGCCATTGGACTCTGGGACAGTGGAAAGCGTTTTCTGGAGTTATGAATCACACTTCACCGTCTGACAGACGAATCTGGGTTTTGGCGTATGACAGGAGAATGCTACCTGCCCGACTGCGTAGTGCCTACTGTAAAGTTTGGTGGATGAGTAATGGTCTGGGGTTGTTTTTCATGGTTCGGGCTAGGCCCCTTAGTTCCAGTGAAATCTTAACACTACAGCATACAATGACATTCTAGATGATTCTGTGCTTCCAACTTTGTGGCAACAGTTTGGGGAAGGCCCTTCCCTGTTACTTTTTTGGGGTCTTTTTTTTATTATCCCCATTAGCTGTGCGAAAGCCACAGTTACTCTTCCAGGGGTCCACACAGAACATGAAACATGATATAATATAGAACATTAATAGACAAGAACAGCTCAAGGACAGAACTACATACATTTAAAAACAGCACACACAGCCTACCGGGGAAGCTCTAGCAAGGAATACATTTGACAAACTGACTTGTTGGAAAGGTGGCATTCTAGTCACTGAGCTCTTCAGTTAAGGCCATTCTACTGCCAATGTTTGTCTATGGAGATTGTATGGCTGTGTGCTCAATTTTATACACCTGTCAGCAACGGGAATGGCTGAAATAGCCAAATCCACTAATTTGAAGGGGTGTCCAAATACCTTTGTGTATCTATATAGTGTAGCTAATCAAATGGCTACACAGACTACCTGCATTGATTATTTTTTGCGCTGACTCTAACCACATACTTACACTGACATCCCAACACACACACAAACATTACATACGCCCACACATAAGCTAGCTTGCGCACACATGCATACTGATGCTACATACACACTCACACACATTCACACTCACATATGCTGCTGCTACTGTCTATGATCTATCCTGTTGCCTAGTCAATTAACATTTACCTATAAAGTGTGATTCAATTCTATTGTAATTTGTGTGTCAACGATCTGAGTTGAATTCTCTAATGTCAAAGTGGAACAAAAGTTCTAAAATGTGTAAAATAAAAATACATAAAAAAATCGGACATATTGATTAGATAAGTATTGAACCCCCTGAGTCAATACGTTGGAATCACTTTTGGCAGCGATTAGAGCTGTGAGTCTTTCTGGGTACGTTTCTAAGAGTTTTCCACACTTGGATTGTGCAATACTTGCACATTATTATTTTCAAAAATCTTCAAGTTCTGAACAATTGGTTGTTGATCATTGCTAGATAACCATTTTCAAGACTTGCCATTGACTTTCAAGCCTATTGAAGCCAAAACTGTGACTGTCACTCACAAACATTCACTGTTTTCTTGGTAAGCAACTCCAGTGTAGATTTTCCTTGTATTCTTAGGTTATTGTCCTGCTGAAATGTGAATTAATCTCCCAGGTTCTGGCGAAATGCGCACTGAACCAGGTTTTCCTCTAGGATTTTGCCTGTGCTTAACTCCATTCTGTTTATTTTTTTATCCAGACAAACTCCCCTGCCCTTACCAATTGCAAGCATACCCATAACATGATGCAAGCTATGCTTGAAAATATATAGAGTGGGACTCAGTAATGTGTTGTTTTGGATTGGCCCCAAACATAACGCAAGCTATGCTTGAAAATATATAGAGTGGGACTCAGTAATGTGTTGTTTTGGATTGGCCCCAAACATAACGCTTTGCCACATTTTTTTTGTAGTATTACTTTAGTGCCTTGTTGCAAATACGATGCATGTTTTGGAATATTTTTATTCTGTACAGACTTTACACTTTGTCAATTAGGTTAGTAGTGTGGACTAACTACAATGTTGTTGATCCATCCTCAGTTTTCTCCTATCCAACCATTAAACTCTGTAACTGTTTTAAAGTCCCCATTGGCCTCATGGTGAAATCCCTGAGCGGGTTCTACTAAGCTAACATGGAATTGTTTTAAGATGGTCATACCATGGATCGTTTAGCAATTTGAATTTGAGGACCTCTGTAGGTATACTTTTTATTTTTTTACAAAAATTATTTGATCAAATATTTCATTTTTAATAGCCAATACAAACCCCTTGAATAACACATTCATAAATGGCAAAACCTACAGTCAAAAAATAAATCACAAGGTTTTGAAGTCTGTCCTATATCTAGGAGATCTAAGAAAGCTCAGGATATATATTTATTTTTTTACACATATTTAACCCCTTTTCTTGGCACAAAACTACCTCCATACCTCTATTTTTTTACCGATACCAGGTTACCTTCAGACGAGTCCCGTGGGGCATCTGCGGGTCGTAGGAAAACACCACCGTGTTTGTAAGAGTCATATCTTTTCATAGAGGGGTCATATTAGTTAGTAGGCCAAACCGTTTGGACATTTTCCCTATCATGCATTTATTTCATTGCTCCGTCTTACCAAAAATGTATTAACGAGTGAGAGAAAAAAACTTGCCATTTAGGGAATGTATTTAGGTGTATAGAGCTATACAGGCCTGTTTGGTCTATCACTCTGGAAGGAATGCATTGGGTAGGAACCGTGACAGGCTGATATTGAGCAGCGCTGTTCATCTTGATTCAGCTGTCATCTCATAAATGAAGTGTTAAATCAATTCAGACATGGGTCCTCATCCCATGGTGTCACTCGCAGGTTTACAGGGGAATAGAAAGGAGCATAAACGCAAGGAGCCGGAAGGGAAGGTATGGATGCTGACATTTCCTGAGACCACTTCAGATGTCAGTGTTTCACCCTGCAGTGTGTTGATAAGGTTATAAACAGACTACTTAGAGCGCGGGGGGGGGGGGGGGGGGGGTTCCTATCTTGGACCTGGGAACCCGTTGGAGTCAGGTACACATGTTTTATTCCAGCCCAACACTAAGAACCCTGATTCAGCTAATCAACACTGGTTTAGAGGCATATTTGATAATGAAGGTACGTATTCATGAATAACTGCATAAACTAAGCCTAAGGTGTAAGTGTTACAGAACCTTTGATTGAATTTGGTCCAAGGTCATTTCAGTTCAGAGTAAATTAAATTTGGCTTGGAATATATCAGAATCCAGTCTTACAGCTGTTTGGGCAATCAGCTACGGTGGTCATGTGATATGTGTGTGTCATATTTAATATAATGGGAGACAAGAAATATAATGGGTGACAAGGCAACAGCATGGCTCTGCTACAGCACATGAATAATGGTGCTAGCTATGACCGAGACTAAGGTGCCAAATTCAATCAAATTAAGAGAAAACACAGGTAAACAGTGGTGGGCCGTCAGGGCCAGCAAGGCCTTCTCTGCTGGCCTAAACATCATCAGAATATATATTTTTTTTAAATATATTTTCCCACAAATATGTATTAAATTATTCCCCAGAGTAAGAGTTATACTCTTCATTTCATAGCTTTCCTCTTAGTTGCACTGCTTCCAGCCCCAGGTTGAGATTTGGAGGGCTGGTCTTTATGTTAGATCTTTTATCCAATCATATTCAGCCATCATGTGTTGCCAGGGGTCTAAAATCTGCCCTCAGGCCTTCAGAATCAACAGTGCGGGCGCTTGTAGCTTAAAGTGAATGGAAATGAAAATTTAGTGTCAACCAATCAGCTTTAGAGTTGGCTATTGTACGCCTGCTAGCTGGCTCCAGTGTTACACAGGAGCCAGCTAGCAGGCGTAGTGCGTGCACGTCTTTTGATTGGATTACCAATATTGAGAGGCAGGTCCTATGGGCAGGTCTATGCAGATCTAGGAAACTGAATTTGATAAACAAATTAATTTGCGTACTACTAAGCTGTTTTTTCAACCCACAATGGCGGAAGGAGGAGAAGATATCGATTTGGTCGAGGATATAATTATAACGCCATTCTCAAGACGAACTTTTCAAGAAAAGTTAGACATTGTAAGGAGAGGTCGCCCGACGCCGACGCTACAAAGCCTGTCACAGGCGGGAAAGGGGTTCGTTCGCTCGCCACTTTCAAAGTTCCAACTACGAGCGCTATCAATGGCTCACAGGCTCCGAGAAGCACTGCAAACTGTACTGTTGGGAATGCCTATTATTTGCAAGTGATCGATTTGGTGTTTGGAGCCACACTGGCTTTGCAAACTTGAGTTGTCTAACCAAGGTAGCAACGAGACACCAAAGTACGGCTGGGCACTTACAAGCAATGGTGCTTTTGAAAACTTTTGGGGACACCGGAGTGGATCTACAGCTCAACGAACGAATTGCTGACTAGCAAAACATTTTGGGATTATGTCAACAATGGACGAATGAAAGAAATACCAAAAGAGTTTTTGGGAAGTGCAAGTCCATTCAGAAATTACCTTCTGTTTAAAAAAGTTTTATGATAAATCTCATTGCTCCTGGTCACAAAGGAACTTTTCCATCTTGTTTTGCACAATGTTTTCTTCAATGTTTACTTACTTCCTACTTGAATTGTAATTTCACAGATAACGGTGGAAATTCATTTTTGTGGATCAAGACATGCCAGGAGGAAAGTAAATGAGTGTAGCAATATCACGTCTCTGTCGTAACAGCTAAAGATAAGGAATTGGGTGTTTGAAGTTTTGGCAGTTTATTTACAAAATAAGAAATGGAATTTAACCAGCCGATCTGTTGTCTTTCAAGTCCTGCCATCAGAGATGCTTTCCCGAGGAAATATGACATATTTTCACTGCAGCCCTCCGGACCTCGTTGAAGATTGAATGCAGTCCCCCGGGGCAAAATTAGTTTGACACCCCTGCTCTAGACCTATGGCGTATGCTAGATTAGAACAGAGGCTTGAGAGGTGAGCAGCTGAGCCGTCCCCTTTAGGGCTGTCAAACACCTATCGGACAGCATACTTGTGTCCCTGTACCCTTTTTTTCCTCCATCTCTCTATTGATTGACCTGTAAATGGGAGACAGCCACTGGCAGGGAGCAGACTGAAGCGGACCAACAAACACCTTTCCTTTAACCCCAATATATCTGTACTCCTGTCACAACATGCCTCTCCAGCCAAAACACAATGGGTCAACAAATTTTGTAAAAAGGTTAAGAAGCTTAGCCGCAAATGCATTCAACACATGCCAGTAAGTCAGCAACTCAGGCGCTTGAGTTCATTTAAATGAATCCCAAAAAATGTACATAGCAGCAGGAGTTGAACAATCCTGTAGTTTATTCCTAAATGCTAATTTTCTTTGAACTTTTTATTATCCCTAACAGTGTTGCATTATTCATACTAATGCCAGAATGTAAATAGTAGGATTTATTATGGCCTCATGCATAAAATTACTCCTGAGAGCATGCCAGAAAATATCACTTTTACTATCTGTTTGGAAAAAACTAGGAGAAAGAAGAACAAGCAATGAACACTATGCACGGTGATGGCACGCCACAGCGGGGGTATCAATATTACAAAGAATGTTGAGAAACTTTACGGCTTGTGTATAACATCATGCCAGAGATCGTAACTTCTCACACAACCAAATGTGATGACGATTCTCTACTTCGCCTATCTAGGCTTTGTTGACCAAGGCATGTTCGGTTGGTACTATACCTAATCTCCCATGATGCCTTTGCTGCTGTGTACTCTGATAAACATGACACCGCGGCGACCGCCTGGTTGTGAAATGTGTAGGTGATGCGTGTCGCCTGGGTGAGGGCATCTGCTTTGCAAATAAATAATGAAATCACACAGCATGCCAGGTCTCTCAACATGAATTCTCCTTTGCTCAGCTGCCTGTCACAGTAGCTCCGTAGTCATGAGGAAAGAGCTACAGAGAGATGTTCTTGAGCTGCAGCTTGCCCCATGCTGCTGTTATGTGGGGCGGCAGGTAGCCTAGTGGTTAAAGTTGGCCCTCACCAGCCATCAACAGGCCTGACTGGGGCAAGAAGTACTGTATATCATCCATTTGCCTCTGGCAGACACAAACACACATAAACACCCTGTAACGAACGTCTACTTCGACCTCCTCCTCGGACGAGGAGAGGAGAGAAGGATCAGATGACCAAAATGCAGCGTTGTAATTAGACATGATATTTATTAAACAAGGACGAAAACGAACACGAAAATATACTTGAAGAATTTACAAAACAACAAACGACGTAGACTGACCTGAACATAAGAACTTACATAAAACCGAAGAACGCATGAAACAGGAACAGACTACAATAAACGAACGAAAACACAAAACAGTCCCGTGTGGTGCAAACAGACACGGAAGACAACCACCCACAACAAACAATGTGAAACCACCTACCTTAATATGGTTCTCAATCAGAGGAGATGAAAACCACCTGCCTCTAATTGAGAACCATATTAGGTCACCCATTAACCAACATAGAAACAGAAAACATAGACTGCCCACCCAAACTCACGCCCTGACCAGCTAACACATACAAAAACAACAGAAACAGGTCAGGAACGTGACACACCCATAACCCATAATGAAGATTACGGTAAGGAATTCTTTCTAAATAATATAAAAAATTATTCGTTTTTCAAATCAAATGAGCAACAAATATTTCGCTTTATCTGGGACGCAAAACCAGACAAAATAAAACGAGCGTATTTATATAATGAATATGAATTGGGTGGGTTGAGATTATTAAATATAAAAGCACTAAACCTCTCTCTAAAAGCTTCACTCATTCAAAAGTTTTATTTGAACCCTAAATGGTTCTCAAGTAGATTAATAAGAAAAGCTCATCCATTGTTTAAAAATGGCCTGGAGAGACCGGGTTAGTCAATTACTAATATACTAATACTCTTAGTAAAAGTATTTATCTTCAACAGGCAATCTGTAGATTCGATTAGATAGATTCGAATTGTACGTTAAACATCATAGAATAGTTGAAAGATATGTGTTGTGTAGAAACACGAAGTGGGTGGCCAGCAGAGATAGATGGGATGTGCTGAGGGAAGCTGAGGGTTGGTATGTGGAATTGGAGACAAGTAGGATGGTCAAAAGATAAAGGGGAAAAAAGTCAAAATAAAACATAATAAAAGTACATTTGAATGACACTAAGTGGCAGTGTTTTTACAACTAATGCCGGTTTGCCTGAGGCTGATGCCATGCAGGTGTTTGTACACATGCATATACACACACTCTCATTCAAATAAACACATACAAGATCACACACATACATGTAATAGTGCCAGACATGCACACAAACATATACAGTTGGCATTGCTCTTATGATTTCAGTTGTCCTTGATGTCCTTTGTTTAAAATGTATTATTTTGTTTTAAATTGTATTATTATTATTATCTTTAGTTCATTCTCTTGGTTGTTGGTGCATTGGGGGGTTCTTGGTGGTGGGGAATGGAATACATTTTTTTATTTTCCCGGGGGGGACTGTGGGAGGGGTCTCGAATGGTTGAGGGACAACTATTGGGGAACTGTGGGGGGATCTTGGGAGGGTTCGGGTTTCACAAGATTGTGATCATGAAAAAGGAAACTATGACATATATTTTATATCCCTATCATGCACACGCACCCTCACGCATAAGGATGGCTCTGTTGCAGAAAGACTGATACATGTTTGATAGTGCCTTGATGCTGTATTGTTTGTCCTTCATGTTCTAATACTTTAATGTTACCCCTTCCCTGTGTTTTTTGTAATAAATAATAAAAAAAATAATTTTAACCGTTACACTGGACCACTCTCCATCTGTTGTTTACTGTTAAACCAATATATGAGGATCACTGCTTCACAGTCATGTCAGGCCCTTAGTTTATTTTACTTCCTTGTAGGTCATCATTTAATTGAGTGAGTGATGGTGGATACAGGCTACCTGTGAATCAGTGGCGGTCGATGCCGTTTAAGATGACGGAGGACGATTTTGTTTTTCTCATGAGCATGGCCTTATTTCTATTGTAGTATATTGGATGACTGTCATTCATATTCCATTCACCCAGCTCAATGTAACATCGATAGGGTTAATCTACTACATGATACTCAAATTGTCCCTATAAACCATCATGAGGTTGCTACAACTTAGCCTATGAATGAAAGTTTACAACAAAGGTCAAGAGAGAAATTTGAGGTGACACACAGTAACACATTCAATACCGCCTTGCACACTACACTCTTGCCTGCATCTAGCTGATCTATGGTGTAATGATTAGTCCAACAGTTGCAAAAGAGAGTTTCTATTGGACAAGTTCAGGTATGTTTATCCCCGTTTCGTTCCATTTGCTTCTGGTTTTTTTTACAATAGAAATAGTGGAATGAATACACCCCTGATCACTCGTAAACGCAGTTCACTTTCATAGCAGCCATGTTGTATACCTTCTCGCATCTATTCGCTCTCGTCCCCCTCACTTTTTCCCGTCGCTTGTGGACTTCAATGAACAATACATCAGCTGTATGTGACCAGGTGAAAAAATCTCTCCAAGACAAACATATCATAACTGCTAGACACAGCCTAAATCGTTGTTACCATTAGCTAAAGTAACGTTATAGTTATTTTAGCTATGTTGACTAATGCGTTAGTAAACACGCTATAACCATGCAGTAACGTTACAGTGTACAGTCAGTAAACAGTTCAATAAGCAGTTTAGCAGTTACACCGGCGGGCCCAGGTGTACCAAAAGCTTACCTTGACTTGGAAGAGTTCCAGTGTTGTGTTGGGTAGTCATAGCCAGATAGCTGAAATAGCATCCCTCTGTTTGAGTATGCTAAACTAGCTAGCTAGCTGCATTTGCTAGGAAGTGAAAGTGAAATTACAAATTCTCTTTCTCCTTCCTTTTTGATTAAATCTGTTAAAAACTGTTCAACTAATGTCTTTATCTCTCTTTGAGTCTACTCACCACATTGTATGCAGTGCTAGCTAGCTGTAGCTTATGCTTTCAGTACAAGATTCATTCTCTGATCCTTTGATTAGATGGAAAACATGTCAGTTCATGCTGCAAGAGCTCTGATAGGTTGGAGGATGTCCTCCGGAAGTTGTCGTAATTACTTTGTAAGTCTATGGAAGGGGGTGAGAACCATGAGCCTCCTAGGTTTTGTATTGAAGTCAATGTATCAAGAGGAGGACGAAAGCTAGTTGTCCTCCGGCTACACCATGGTGCTACCCTACAGAGTAGACCTTCATTGCAAAACAGTGTGTTTAATCAATGATTTGGCGACGTGAATATATTTAGTATAGTTTTATCTAAAAATGATAACTTTTTAAATGTTTTACAATTTTTATGAAGTTCACTGAGGAGGATGTTCCTCCCATTCCTCCTCTGAGGAGCCTCCACTGCTGTGAATACCTCTGATGTTCAGCAGTGAGACCTAAAGGTGTCAGCATGCTTCAGTTCAGCTGGCCCCTAGCTGAACTGAAGGAGTGTGCTTGCATTCTCCCTTAAAACTTCTCACGAGTCACCAACCCTGATCCGGTAGCACCCCCCAACTCACCCCACTGAGTAGCATAGCTAGCATAGCGTCACAAGTAACTTGTAGCATCTAAATATCATTAAATCACAAGTCCAAGACACCAGATGAAAGATACAGGTCTTGTGAATAAAGCCACCATTTCAGATTTTTAAAATGTTTTACAGGGAAGACACAATATGTAAATCTATTAGCTAACCACGTTAGCGAAGGACACGATATTTTTACCAGGCAGATTCGGCTAGGCGCCCACGTCCAGTTCACATGCACAACAGATATGATATAACATTGTAAATTGGGTCTTACTATGGCTGATCTTTCATCAGAATGTTGATCAAAGTGTCCTTTGTCAAGATGAGTCGTTGGTTCCGTTCAGAATTCTTCCTTGCCCACTCCATTTAGCACAGGTACCGGTCGAGTGGCACGGATTTCTCAAACGTAAATACAATCTGACAACGGAACACCGCAAAACTCCCGGAAAAATTCAAATAATCTGATTAAACTATATTGAAAAAACATACATTACGATGATATGGTCACATGTATCAAACAAAATTCGACACGGAGATAGTTTGCATACATAACGCCAGCAAAACAGTACACAAACGCAGCTCAAATTCGAGCATTCAGCAAACCGGAAGTTGTCGGTCACGCCAAAGAAATGGGTCCTATTTCACGTCAGTCCCAGATAAACAAAGAATTTCTCCTCTGACGTCCTCTTGACAACCAGAGGAAGGCGAATGAAGTGTGTTTCTGGTCATAGGGGGCACGACCATATATAGGCAGAGCTTTGAAGCCAGCATAACACATCTTGATTTTATGTTCTTGGTCATGGAAAGTGCTGTGGAATGACTTCTGTATCACTCAGAGACAAAATTGAAACGGTTTTAGAAACTAGGGATTGTTTTCTTTCCAATGGTATTATTTATATGCATATAGTAAGAGCAATAATTGAATAAGAGGCAGTTTAATCTGTAGAGCAAATTATGCTAATGCGAAAATAGCACCCCCTGTATTCTCAAGAGGTTAATTAATTAAGCCCTTCGCTTGAAAAATGTGAAAAAAAGTAGCAATAGTCCCGTTTGTCCATTTTGAGATGCCATAGCCAGTATACACTTCCTCAAAATAGCCAGGATTAATCTAATATATCTGTCATTAATTTTTGAAGTTTTTGCCGAAGAAATCTTAGTGTCGCATCTAAGTTGTTTTGTGCAGTATTTTTCTATGAAAAAATGTACATGAAAACAAGTTGTCTCTCGTTGAATGACAACAAAGACTTTATTGAAGAATCTCTACTGTTGACCAATCACCGACTAACCTCTCTGGGATATGTGGGACGCTAGCGTTCCAACTGGCCAACATCCAGTGAAAATGCAGAGCGCCAAATTCAAATAAATTACTATAAAAGTTTTACTTTGATGAAATCACACATTCAATATACCAAATTAAAGCTACACTTATTGTGAATCCAGCCAACGTGTCAAATTTCAAAAATGCTTTACGGCGAAAGCAAACGATGCTATTATCTAAGGATAGCACCCAAGCAAGCAAACAAACACAGACCATCATATTTCAACCCTCCAGGCGCGACACAAAACGCAGAAATAAAGATATAATTCATGGCTTACCTTTGACGAGCTTCTTCTGTTGGCACTCCAATATGTCCCATAAGCATCACAAATGGTCCTTTTGTTCGATTAATTCCGTCGATATATATCCAAAATGTCCATTTATTTGGCGCGTTTGATCCAGAAAAACACCGGTTCCAACTTGCACAACGTGACTACAAAATATCTCAAAAGTTACCTGTAAGGTTTGTCCAAACATTTCAAACAACTTTTGTAATACAACTTTAGGTATTTTTTAACGTAAATAAGGAAAACAATGTGTAGCTAGCTTTCAGGTCACGCGCCTCTAACAAAGAGTACACTTCCCTCTACCCTCATTCTGAACAGTGTTACTTCTTCATTTCTCAAAGGAAAAACCTCAACCAAGTTCTAAAGACTGTTGACATCCAGTGGAAGCGATAGGAACTGCAAGAAAGTCCCTTGGAAATCTGGATTCCCAATGAAAACACATTGACAAGAGAGTGGAGTGACCTCAACAACCAAAAAATCTGAATCGTTTGTCCTCGGGGTTTCGCCTGCCAAATAAGTTCTGTTATACTCACAGACATGATTCTTACAGTTTTAGAAACTTCAGAGTGTTTCTATCCAAATCTACTAATAATATGCATATCTTAGGTTCTGGGCCTGAGTAGCAGGCAGTTTACTTTGGACACGCTTTTCATCCGGACGTGAAAATACTGCCACCTATCCCAGTGAAGCTAAGCAACATAGACTTTGGCTCTGAACTTCGGCTTGCCTCCAGAAAAAAATGGTGTGCCTGAACAGCCAAAAAAAACTCACCGAAGTCCAACACGAACAGAAATGTCACAAAACGTCATCATAATATATGCACGAACTCTACCGAATTGTTTCAGCTGGTAAGCAGGCACTCCTAAGAAAGCAGGCACTGTACTGTAGTCATCCCTATGAATGAGGAGAGTGTTGACTCAACATGTGGCCAACTTCAGGTCCCTCAACACATCCGGATCGAACTGTACCTACATCACACGACTGTTTGATTATGCGGTTAGGCTGATGGGGGTCATGTAGGAGAGTAAAGGGGGTAGAGGGAGAAGAGATCAGAGTGAGACAAATTAAATATGTAGGGCTACCTCCTATGAAAGGGGGTAGGGGAGAAGAGATCAGAGTGAGACAAATTAAATATGTAGAGCTACCTCCTATATACGGTAATGAAGAGTGGAAGAGTGTTAATGATGCAGGACTTCCAAAAGGCTTCCCTGTGTGAATGGGATCAGAGACTGCTGTTGGAGATGTTCATTACTGCACATTACGCGTAAGAAGTGTGTGTTTGTGTGTGTGAGCATCCCATCATGCTTGGCTCACTCAGGGCTATGCTTACAGCCAGGCTGAAGAGGATGGAGAATACACCCCTCCTGGTTGGTACTGTATAGCCCTGTTGTGGTGGAATCAGCTGGGAGCGTTCAAGGTGCCTATGGCAGCACATAAGCCCCAGGACTGTCACAGCCACATCCCTCATGCTCCCTGCCACATCCACAGGAGCTTGCTTTGATCACAGCCCTCTGCCACTTTGCTTGTGTGAAATACCCATAACTGAGCCACCAGTCTTCATGGTGAATCATGCAACTACAGTACAGGGAGGGATCTGAGATACAGAGAAGAAATTGTTGGAAGTGGCTGTCTTATCTTATTTTTTATGAATTATTATTTGTCACATGCACCAAATACAATAGGTGTAGTAAACCTTACTAAATGTAAACCTTACCTTAGAGCCCTTAAAAAAAAATTGCTAAACTAAAGGGAAAGGAAAAATAGTAACACAATAAAATAGCAATAACGAGGCTATATACAAGGGGTACCGGTACTGAGTCAATATGCAGGGGTACAGTGTAGTTGAGGTAATTGAGGTAACATGTAGGTGGGGGTAAAGTGATTAGGCATAGATAATAACAGAGTAGCAGCAACATATATGAAGAGTGGGAGGGAATGTGTGTGTGTGTGTGTGTGTGTGTGTGTGTGTGTGTGTGTGTGTGTGTGTGTGTGTGTGTGTGTGTGTGTGTGTGTGTGTGTGTGTGTGTGTGTGTGTGTGTGTGTGTGTGTGTGTGTGTGTGTGTGTGTTGGACTGTCAGTGTAGTATGTGTGAGTCTGTGTTTAGAATCCAGTGAGTGTACATAGAGCCTGGGTAAGAGAGTTGGTGCAATATTTTTATATATATACAAATAAAATAAGGGGGTCAATGCAAATAGTCCAGGTAGCCATATGATCAAATGTTCAGCAGTCGTATGGCTTGAGGGTAGAAGCTGTTAAGGAGACCTTTGGTCCCAGACTTGTACTGGGTCATAAGCACTACCCTCTGTAGTGCCTTGCGGTCGGATGCTGAGCAGTTGCCATAGCAAGCGGTGATGCAGCCAGTCAGGATGCTCTCAATGGTGCAGCTGTACAATGTTTTGAGGATGTGCGCTCCCATGCCAAATCTTTTCAGCCTCCCGAGGGGGAATAGGCATTGTTAGGACCTCCTCTTTACTGCGTTGGTGTGTTTGGACCATTAAAAGGTCCTTAGTGATGTGGACACCAGGGAACTTGAAGGTCTCGATCCGCTCCACTACAGCCCCGTCGATGTAAATGGAGGCGTGCTCTCCCCTCCTTTTCCTGTAGCCCACGGTCAGCTCCCTTGTCTTGCTCACGTTGAGGGAGAGGTCGTTGTCCTGTCACCACACCACCAGGTCTCTGACATCCTCCCTATAGGTTGTCTCATCGTCATTAGTGATCAGCCATACCACCGTCATGTTGTCGGCAAACCTAATCATGGTGTTGGAGTCCTACGTGGCCACGCAGTCATGGGTGAACGGAGTACAGGTGGGAAAGGGAAGTGTGGAGTGCAATAGATATTGCAACATCTGTGGATCTGTTTGAGCGGTATGCGAATTAGTGTGGGTCCAGGGTTTCTGGGATGATGGTGTTGTGAGCCATGGCCGGCCATTCAAAGCATTTCATGGCTAAAGATTTGGGTGCTATGGGGCGGTAGTCATTTAGGCAGGTTACATTGGCGTTCTTGGGCACAGGGACTATGGTGGTCTTCTTGAAACATGTAGGTATTGCAGACTGGGTTAGGGAGAGGTTGAAAATCTGAAGACACTTGCCAGCTGATCAGCGCATGCTCTGAGTACACGTCCTGGTAATTCGTCTGGCCCTGCGGCCTTGTGAATGTTAATCTGTTTAAAGGTCTTACAATGGCTACGGAGAGCGTGATCACACAGTTGTCCGGAACAGCTGGTGCTCTCATGCATGTTTCAGTGTTGCTTGCCTCAAAAGTGAGAATAGAAGGCATTTAGCTCATCTGGTAAACTCACGTCACTGGGCAGCTCGCGGCTGGGTCTCCCTTTGTAATCCCTGAGCGTTTGCAAGCCCTACCACATACAACGAGTGTCAGAGCCGGTGTAGTAGGATTTGATCTTAGTCCTGTATTGACGCTTTACCTGTTTGATGGTTCTTCGGAGTGCGTAGCGGGATTTCTTTTAAGCATCCGGATTAGTGTCCCGCTCCTTGAAAGTGGCAGCTCTAGCCTTTAGCTCAGTGTGGATGTTGCCTGTAATCCATGGCTTCTGGTTAAGATATGTCCGTACATCCGCTTCATCGGACCATTTCCATATTGAGCATTGGTACTTCCTGTTTGAGTTTTGCTTGCAAAGCAGGAATCAGGAGGATAGAGTTCTGGTCAGATTTGCCAAATGGAGAGCGAGGGAGAGCTTATGTACTACAATGATCACAATTGTGACCGACCTCCTTGATTCGGTCATATGTAGCAAAGTTTGAAATTGTGTTTTTTACATTGGATAAAATCAGAGACACAAAGCTACAAAATGGTATACACTGCATTTGAGGAACAATGGAAAAGTAATTCTGCTTTGAAAGTTGACAAACTTGTAACCTCACTTTTGAGAAAATGGCCTTTGAATGTTTTGGTACCTATTGGAGAGCTCTTCTTTGTCTACACATATTCAGCATCGTTCACACCCTCTTAAGCTTTAGCCACACCCATCTCTTTAAGGGTTGATCCGAGCGTTCTGTCCTAACAACAGCAGTCAAGTACCCAAGCTAACTGGCTAAAGTTGGCTAGCTTGCTAGCTACTTCTAGACACAAATGAGAGAACAGCTTACTGACCATTTTACTCGCCCTAGCAGAGCTGGTTAGGCTGTTTTTATGTTATCCTGAGCGTTGGTGACTGCAACTGTGCTGCTGGCAACAATTTACGCTTTTTGCCAACGTTTACTGACACTAGCCATAGTCAACGGGTGTTGAGCGTTCGTAAATTCGTCAGTTATTCTGCTCTCTGGCACACTCATACAATGGTGCTCTGAAATCCAAGTAGATAGCTAGAGCGAATTTACCAGCTACGTCTATCAACAGTTGTCGCAGTGATATTCTATTGAAATGGTTACTTGCATATTGGAGTCTTTTGTTAAGACATGGCTAGGTAAACAATGAACTATAGTCCCAACTCATGACGTTACTACCTTGCATGAAAGCGCAGGTAGCTAACCAACCAGGTTCAATGTTAGCAAAGCAAATGGCTCTGAGATACGAGATGGGTGTGGCTAAAGCTTAAGAGGGTGTGAACGATGCTCAATATGTGTAGACAAAGAAGAGCTCTGAGATACGAATAATAAGATCATACACATAACGTGAAAACATGAAAACAACTTTCTGTCAATTAGAAACGTGTAATATCTGAAAAGGTAACTAGCTACACTCTACAAATTAGGGGTTCAGCAAGGGTTCTTCTAAGATTGTTCCAAGAACCAACTAAGGAGGTTCCTAGAAGAACCTTCGGCTTCTTGGCACTAAAAATGGTCCCCAAAGAACCCCGTAGGAGGTGGGGTTCATCGAGGAACCTCCTTAGTTGGTGGGGGTTCTTGCAGGAACCAAGCTGCCCAACTGAAACACTTGTAAAGAACGTGAGGATCTCCTCAATTTAAGGTAAGGTTTGTCCCATGTATGATATAAATTGATATTATGCCATCTATCTTTTCATATTTGTGCAAATCTTTGTAAAACAGAAAATGGACACAATTCAACGGATATCAATCAACAAAAAGGTAAGAATATGTAGGCTATAAGAATATGTTGAAGGCTAGCTGTATTGGGTGCAGATGACTGAACTGTTGACTTTTGTGTCTGTGTCTGCAGGTATACAGACGAGGCATATCAAAAGGTATTTCAATTGGTATTGGTGGTATGTAGATCACATTTACCATCCTCCTTCCTTACATCGTCAATGAATATCCCATAGGCCTCTACATTACCTCTACAAGGTATGTGTATGAAAACCATTATCAAAACAGTTTTTCATTCACATTCACCACAAAAACCAAGGTATGAATACTGCCGTGTGCATATTTTGTTAATCATCTGTTTAAAACCTTTTGTCAATAGGGGGAGCTGTTAGCACTATTTATTTTTTTACATTTCCAAATTAAACTGCCTCGTACTCAATTCTTGCTCGTACAATATGCATATTATTATTACTATTGGATAGAAAACAATCTCTAGTTTCTAAAACCGTTTGAATTATGTCTGTGGGTGAACCAGAACTCTTTCTACAGCGAAAGTCATGACAGGACATGCGAAGGTCTGAAAAATAGTCTCTGATCTCGGATCAGTTTAAAACTCTGTGTGTGCCCTATGGATCGAAATGAACTGCACCCGCCTTCCCCTGGATGTCAGTAACCAATGAGAAGTGGAATGGTGTCTCTACGTGTTTCTCAGAGTTTATAAAAGGCAATGGAGTGAGATGTCCCTTCTTTTCGACGCTCGCCAAGGCGAAAGAGAGGACATCAGAATGGCATGCTCAAAAGCTCTCGTTATTGACCAAAGATATATCCGTCTGTGATTTAATTCGATATAGGTGTTAGAAACATCATAACGAAGTTATTTGAAACCGATTTATATCAGTTTATGCGAGTATATTGCTATTTTTCGGAATTTCCTTAGTATTGCGTTTGAGGATTTGGACATGTGTGTGCCGTGTAGCTATCGTTAGCTGCTAGTTCCGAAGTTGAAGAGGTCGTTTTACAACAAAGCAACGATTCTTTTGGACAAAGGACACATTGCTCAAGATACTGATGGAAGCTCGTCCAAAAGTAAGAGCTGTTTAATATTTTATTCCGTATTTATGTGGAAAAATGTAAACGCAGTTGTCGTTAATTTTTTGAGGCACTAGTCTGGCTGTAACTCACAATGTATGTCTAGTAACGTAAATTTTAAAAATCTAAATCAGCGGTTGCATTAATAACCAATGCATCTTTCATTAGCTGTCCAACCTGTATTTTTTTTGTCAATCTAATCGATAAATAATCGTAAACTTAGGTGCCTTTCCAAGATGGCGCCGGCCAGAATGCATGCCATGTTTTGACAGATTACATTGCATAACCACGATTTGTGATGCTAAATATGCACATTTTCGAACAAACTCTATATGCATTGTGTAATATGATGTTACAGGACTGTCATCTGAAGAATTCTGAGGTTAGTGAAAAAATTAATATATTTTGGTGGCGATAACGTTATCGCCCCTTTTGCCTTGATTCAATGCTGGGGTGATGTTAGCTCATGTGGTATGCTAATATAACGATATATTGTGTTTTCGCTGTAAAACACTAAGAAAATCTGAAATATTGTCTGGATTCACAAGATCTGTGTCTTTCAATTGCTGTATGCTGTGTATTTTTCAGAAATGTTTTAGGATGAGTATTTTGGTAATTGACGTCGGTCTCTGTAATTATTCCGGCTGCTTCCAACGCTATTTCAGATTGCAGCTGCAATGTAGAACTGTGATTTATACCTGAAATATGCACATTTTTCTAAAAAAAACATATGCTATACCATAAATATGTTATCAGACTGTCATCTTATGAAGTTGTTTCTTGGTTAGTGGCTATATATATCTTTATTTAGTCGAATTAGTGATAGCTACTGATGCAGGAAAAAAATGGTGGAGAAAAAAAGTGGTGTCTTTTGCTATCGTGGTTAGCTAATAGATTTACATATTGTGTCTTCCCTGTAAAACACTTAGAAAATCTGAAATATTGTCTGGATTCACAAGATCTGTGTCTTTCAATTGCTGTAGGCTGTGTATTTTTCAGAAATGTTTTAGGATGAGGATTTTGGTAATTGACGTCGGTCTCTGTAATTATTCCGGCTGCTTCCAACGCTATTTCAGATTGCAGCTGCAATGTAGAACTGTGATTTATACCTGAAAAATGCACATTTTTCTAAAAAAACATATGCTATACCATAAATATGTTATCAGACTGTCATCTTATGAAGTTGTTTCTTGGTTAGTGGCTATATATATCTTTATTTAGTCGAATTAGTGATAGCTACTGATGGAGTAAAAAACTGGTGGAGTAAAAAAAGTGGTGTCTTTTGCTAACGTGGTTAGCTAATAGATTTACATATTGTGTCTTCCCTGTAAAACATTTTAAAAATCAGAAATGATGGCTGGATTCACAAGATCTGTATCTTTCATCTGGTGTCTTGGACTTGTGATTTAATGATATTTAGATGCTAGTATTTACTTGTGACGCTATGCTAGGCTATGCTAGTCAGCTTTTTTACTGTGGGGGGTGCTCCCGGATCCGGGATGAGTACCAAGTAAAAGATAACTACCACATTTTTGGGATTCACAGACTTCACCATCCCTACACCTCTGATGAATATAACATGAAACCTGTCCGATCACCATGCACTGCAAAATCATTCTGGCAATGGATAAGGAGAACATCAACACAATAACATCAACAGGGCAGAGGATATACCCATTGGACTTGGGGCTCTGCTGGGAGTTTAGCTTATCTTTAGATTTTTAATTCTGCTCTGCCATTAAGATCATAATAAACACTGAGGACTAAAATATTGTGTTATTATTGTTATGTGTATTATTATTATTATTATTATTAACAATAATAGGGGAGGTGGGTTAGTTAAAAAATTTACCCCAAAAGGTTCTTCAAGGATCCATTAAAATGGGTTATTCAAAGAAATTATAAGGGTTCCCCCACAGTTTAAATTTGAAGAACCCCTAAATGATACTCCAGGAACCTTTTCTTTTTAGGGTGTAGACTATCTTACCGTATACATCATGGATGGACGCTTCTCCCTGTCACGGTTGCTATGGTTGCCCTTAGTTTGAAGATGTAATCTGGAGACAGGTGTTTTCACCATCTCATTAGCTATCATACTCTAATTCCACTGATTTCAAAACTCGGTCCTCCAGAAAGTGGAGAGCAACACTTAAGCAGTTCTACTTCGCAATATAGTTTTGAAAAAGCTGCGTTAGACAGGATTACCAACACATACTAACCAGCTAAAACAGACAGAAGTGTGCTATATGGCAGACCAATCCGAACTCATCTCTCGGCATGTCCAGCCCACTCATTATCTCAGCCAATCATGACTAGCGGCCTTTTTCTGTGACTAAACCAACTAGGCATGTAATTTAACAATTTTAATCATATTTACAGATGGCATACAAGTTTGTTCTTAAGGCACATGAAAGTTCACATGTTCCAGAAGGCATTTCTTCCAAAAAAACGCATTTTGATTTCATTTAAAAAGTCTGCATTCAGATGGCTCTCCTGTGAAGTAGTGACCCACAACATATGCCTAGTTCCCTGAAACGAGTCACAATTAGTGAGATGTTTAGTAATAGATATGCAAAATATCCAACTGGCCTTAAAACACAGCCTGAATGCATGACTTCCAAGAGAGTAAAGGCAACACATGTCTTATCAAAAGGAAGAAATGACTCAATGAGCCAACATCACCTATCAAACCTGAGCAACAGAAGACGCAGCATAAACAGATCAGAGAAAGCAATTACGAAGTTATTTCTAGGGCTGGGTGGACTGTGCTTATAAATCAGTGAAACCGTGGGATTGGTATGTGCTATGAACAAGGACCGCATGTGGATGAAAATGACTTTTCCTATCATGGGGTCAATCAAAGTAATGAATCCAAGTCGAAAGAGAAACTGTTATTGTTCTATGAGCAGACAATGAAATCAACTAATGATGCATCCTATTATTTAGTATGTTGACAGCATAGAGATGTACTAGAGTGCATCGCCTATCTTTGCATGTGTGCCATCTATCCAACTCTTTGGGTTAGAGGCAATAATTGTGACAATTTAGCAGTCCTCAGATTGAGATGGCCAATGGCATTACTTTAGGATTATGGGAACTATGGTGTGGAAGAAGATTTTTTTTCTCAAGATTTACATTATTTGTTTTTTAGTCATTTAGCAGAAACTCTTATCCACTGTCACTTACAGTAGAGTGCATATATTTTCATACTTTCTTTCATACTGGTTCCCTGTGGGAATCGAACGCACAACCCTGGCGTTACAAGCACCATAATCTGCAAACTGAGCCACATGTCTCTGTCATTATTTACTCATGCTCTTCTTTCCAAATATCAGGGTACCAAATTGTGTTTGAACAGAGAATAGAATGTTTTCCCAGGAATGAGGATAACATTCCCAACTAGAGCTAACATGGAACAAACACCACAGTGTACATACATCAGATACTCACTCTAACACTGCAAACAAACCACAACCACACACACACACACACACAGAAGTAGTAAATCACCACCAAGGTGTGGTCCTTACCTTGAAGAGCCGCAGTATGTTGGCCACCATGATAGACACAGAGCTGGACGAGGCTCCGATGACTCCCACCACCCTCTCAGGCTTGGTGATGATGGGTGCCCCCCCGCCGAGACACTTGACGTCCGTCCCATCCTTCTCGATGAGAGCCTGGACGAAGGTGAGTGACTGCTCCAGGGCGTGGGTATCCCGGGAACACGTGTCTAGGATGCGCGCCCCCAGCGTGATATTGGGAAGCAGGGAATGGTCGTTGTTGATACGGTCCAGGGCGAACAGCATGGCCTCCAGACGATGGATCCCCTTCTCCTTCTTCAGCTCCCCGCAGGCCTTGCCTTCGTTGCCCCTGGAGTGCACGGGGAACAGGCCTCCCAGGGAGATATCCCCGTCGATGCGGATGGAGTTGAGGTGTGTGCCGCTCGGGACTTTGGGTTTAGCGGCTTGGGCGGCCGTGAGAGAGCAGTAAAGAAGGAGTAAGAGCCTGATCAGGCTGCCTCTGTGACAGATCCTGCCAGTCCGATGCAGAGCACACCCCTGGGGCTGAGACCCCATGACCACAGCCCAGACACAAATCCAGACACACTCTAGAACCCAGCGGATTCAGGAACACAAAGAACACTAGTCTACTCTATATCCAGAGGGTTAATCTTAATAATAACTCTTGAAGCAGTGGGCACAGAACAGGCGTCCTCTCATGTTGCTTTGCTCTTAGAAGCACTCAATTATAATAGGAGCATGAATTTAGACGGCTCTTCAAAGGATATCTCCTCTTCCTTTCTTACATATGCATCTCCTTCTTTCCTCCTCACTCCATGGTCTGACCAACGTGGTGGGCACTCCTCTGCCCCCTGTAACTCACCACCCTGCCTATGGAGATCCCTCACAGGGGGGGGGGGGGGGGGGGGGGTCAGGCCGCTCAGGTCTCCGGGCTGCTGAGTGAATTTCTGCAAGATAAAGCAAAGTAGAAGCGATGAGACACACCACACAGTGACAGAGGGGCTAGATATGAGAGAAGGGATTCATGTTGGTTTGAGCTTTTCACTGCTTTCTTTTTCTATCTCAACTCCTTTTTCTGCAATCATGTGTGGAATGATGAGACGATTTTTTTTCTTCTCAATCTCACACGCTCTCTCTCTCCCTCCTCCCTCTTCTCCCTCCCTACTCACCTCTCCATATTGAATTTAAAAGGGTTGCCATGGACTCCCAAGGTCGAAAGGCATGAAAGTCAGCTCCCAAACTCCTCTTTTCAACATACTCGGTAAGAAACGCTGCCTACTGTACTAGTGTGCCTACCATTGTTAGGTTGCTACACATCATACACAAAATGTTATCTCATGTCTTGATTACATGTCCTAGATCTCTTTAGGAACTTACAGTAGGGCCCTAAAGTGGCACTCCAGTCTCCTTTCACCTCAATGATTAGCTCTTTTTACTATTTTGCTCAATATGTTTTTTGGTTTTTTTACCCTTAAGTGTACATTCATGTATTTACACTTGGGATATTGTTTTTCAACAGGAAATGCTCAAAAATAGCTGGAGGGCTTCTTTGAATCAGATATTTTTGTTGGTGACTCTCTCATCCATACAATTCTGTTGATTATAACATTTCCCTGTATTCAAAGATGACACTAAAAGGCAAAAACAGACCAACATGTTAAGAGTGTCTTTTATACAAATTCACCATGCTATTGACACAATATCCCTTCTGTTGGATGACATATCAGAGAGGAGGCAGATATTGGATGAATCATCACACATTCTCCTCCTTTTCTATTCTTCCATCAGCCCATTTCCCACTCCTTTCTTCCCTACACCCACAACGCTGGCATATCTGAGACTGCGCCTTGGACGGCATAAAACCGTAGGGATGGTTCCTCTGAGGAGACTGTGAAATTGTAATGATGACATTACTACAGAAGGAACGCTGCTTTGATACAGGAGTAGGTAAGAGGGGAAATGTCCTCAGGAGAACTAGCGTTTCATAGTTAAACCCATAGTGTGACATGGTTTTTTAACTCTACACGCCCACAGTCACTTGTGTGAATAAAGAGTCCCAAGCTAGCCCAGATGGGATTCAATTCCACAAATCCTACTGAAGGACAGTGTAGAATAAGAGTGTCATTGGACAAGCAGAATAACCTCTATTCATTGATCTGGAGCAGTGTTTCCCAAACTCTGTTCTGGGGGCCCCAAGGGGCGCACATTTAGTTTTTTGACATAGTCCTACACAGCTGATTAAAATCATCAAAGCTTGATGATGAGTTCATTATTATGTTCTGGAGAACTGCTTGTGAAACAACTTGTGATGGGAAAAAAAGGCTTTTCTGAAGAATTTGGGTCTTTCACCAAATTGTGCCGAAAAACGGTTAATTACTCTGAGAGCTTTAAGCACAATGCATATTAAGGGCATCTGCTGGGCAGTAATAAATAGCAGCTTCTGGTGTTCATATAGCACAGGGATGTAGGCTCATGGATCAATTTCCCAATATTGAACTTGTTACGCCCCTGAAAAAGGGGAGAAAAGATCACGAGAGTGATACTGTATTGTTTACTCATTGAAACTTTTAGTGCAATGAGAAAAGACCGCGATTTCTCCGGGAACTTGAGTGGAGACCAGAGCAATCGATCTCAGGCTCATAGATTAAGAGCATTTAGTACATCACAGATTAACACTTTCACCCACGACAAAATAAAGTAATCAACATAACGTTTACACATTCCTCTCACAATTCGTACCCTTTGTACGCTTGACGGATTTTAACACAATTATATGAATGTTATCAATCTCTATCAACTAATACTGAATGCATGATCTTCTTAACCTTAGATGTTTTAAGATCCTCACATACTATGAACTTACTAATACTTTTTAATGTGTAACAGGCTATGAGTATTTCCTTTAACCTGTCACAAACTCAGTCGGGTCTCAATTTACAGGGTCTCAACTTACTCTTGGGAGTTAAAATAGAGAATACACAAGGTACAATTAAAACATTTCACTTAGGGCCCCCAAAAGGCTAGGGCTGGCTCTGACCGGATTTGTGGGTATGGATGGGGGTACGCTGACCCGAGTGCCACTGCGGCCCGTCGTGATGAGTTCAGATTTTTTTTGTGACCCTAATCCCCATCAATGTTGCCCATCACTGATATAGAAGTTTCTCCCACATTGTTATTCAAAACTCCACGGCGTAGCGTTAGTCAAAGGTTTTGAAATCTAATACTCATTTAAAATATGAGGTTTGCATCTTACATTATGCATCCCTTTTTTGCCTCCGAGATCACTATTTTGGGCCCCAAAAAACGATGAATCCATGGCATTACTTAGGATATGTAGAAGAAAAGCTTTAATATCATAGACGATATTGCGATATGCCTGGTTGGGCCTCTCTACATTTCACTGACATTCACAACTCAACAATCATCTACACTGAACAAAAATATAAATGCAACATGTAAAGTGTTTCATGAGCTGAAATAAAAGATTTTCCATACGCACAAATAGCTTATTTCTCTCAAATTGTGAGCACACATTTGTTTACATCCCTGTTAGTGAGCATTTCTCCTTTGCCAAGATAACCCATCCACCTGACAAGAAGCTAATTAAACAGCATGATCATTACACAGGTGCACCTTGTGCTGGGGACAATAAAAGGCCACTCAAATGCGCAGTTTTGTAACACAGCGCCACAGATGTCTGAAGTTTTGAGGGAGCTTGCAATTGGCATGCTGACTGCAGGAATGTCCTCCAGAGCTGTTGCCAGAAAATGTAACTTTAATTTCTCTACCATAAACCGCCTCCAACGTAATTTTAGAGAATTTGGCAGTACGTCCAACCGGCATCACAAGCGCAGACCACGTGTATGGCTGATGTCAACGTTGTGAACAGAGTGCCCCATGGTGGCGGTGGAGTTATGGTATGGACAAGCATAAGCTACAGACAATGAACCCAATTTGCATTTTATAGAGATACTGTGACAAGACCCTGAGGCCAATTGCTGAGCCATTCATCTGCCTTCATCAGCTTATGTTTCAGCATGATAATGCACGGCACAAGGATCTGTACATTCCACAGGCCACAATCAACAGCCTGATCATCTCTATTCAAAGATGTGTCGCACTGCATGAGGTAACAGGTGGTCAAAACAGATACTGACTGGTTTTCTGATCCACGCCTCTACCCTTTTTAAAGGTATCTGTTACCAACAGATGCATACAGTGCATTCGGAAAGTATTCAGAACCGGTTCCTTTTTCCACATTTCATTACATCACACCGTTATTCTAAAATATCTTAAATTGCTTTATTTCCTCATCAATCAACACAAAATATCCCATAATGACAAAGCAAAAACTGGTTTGTAGAATTTTTGCAAATTTATTCAAAACAAACTGAAATATCACATTTACATAAGTATTCAGACCCTTCACTCGGTACTTTGTTGAAGCACTTTTGGCAGCGATTACAGCATCGAGTCTTCTTGGGTATGACGCTACAAGCTTGGCACACCTGTATTTTTGGAGTTTTTCCCATTCTTCTCTGCAGATCCTCTCAAGCTCTGTTAGGTTGGATGGGGAGCATTGCTGCTATTTACAGGTCTCTCCAGAGAGTTTCGATTGGGTTCAAGTCCGGGCTCTGGCTGGGCCACTCAAGGACATTCAGAGACTTGTCCCGGAGCCACTCCTGCGTTGTCTTGGCTGCATGCTTAGGGTTGTTGTTCTGTTGGAAGGTGAACCTTCACCCCAGTCTGAGGTCCTGAGCACTCTGGAGTATGTTTTCATCAAGGAGCTCTCTGTACTTTGCTCCATTCATCTTTGCCTCGATCCTGACTAGTCTCCCAGTCCCTGGGAGATCCCCACATTATGATGCTGCCACCACCTTGCTTCAACGTAGGCAGTGGTGTAACGTAAAAATATTACTACTTAAGTAATTTTTTGGGGTTATCTGTACTTTACTATTTATATTTTTGACTACTTTTACTTTTACTTCACTACATTCCTAAAGAAAATAATGTACTTTTTACTCCATACATTTTCCCTGACACCCTAAAGTACTTGTTGCATGATGAATGCTTAGCAGGACAGGAAAATGGTCCAATTCACGCACTTATCAAGAGAACACGTGGTCATCCCTACCGCCTCTGATCTGGCAGACTCACTAAATATAAATGCATCATTTGTAAATTGTGTCTGAGTGTTGGATTGTACCCCTGACTATCTGTCAATTAAAATAAAATAAAAATAGGAAAATGGTGCCTTCTGCTTTGCTTAATAAATTATATATACTTTCACTTTTGATACTTAAAAATATATAATTTAGCAATTACATTTACTTTTGATACTTAGAAACAAATCATTTTAGACTTTTACTCAAGTAGTATTTTACTGGGTGACTTTCACTTTTTCTTGAGTAACTTTCTATTAAGGTATCTATACTTTTACTCAAGTATTGGGTACTTTTTCCACCACTGACCATAGGGATGGTGTCAGGTTTCCTCCAGACGTGACGCTTGGCATTCAGGCCAAAGAGTTCAATCATGGTTTCATCAGATCAGAGAATCTTGTTTCTCATGGTCTGAGAGTCTTTAGGTGCCTTTTGGTAATCTCCAAGTGTGCTGTCATGTGCCTTTTACTGAAGAGTGACTTCTGCCTGGCCACTACCATAAAGGCCTGATTGGTGGAGTGCTGCAGAGATGGTTGTCCTTCTGGTAGGTTCTCCCATTTCCACAGAGGAACTCTGGAGCTCTGTCAGAGTGACCATCGGGTTCTTGGTCACCTCCCTGACCAAGGCCCTTCTCCCCCGATTGCTCAGTTTGGCTGGACGACCAGCTCTAGGAAGAGTCTTGGTGGTTCCAAACTTCTTCCATTTAAGAATGCTGGAGGCCTCCGTGTTCTTGGGGACCTTGGATGCTGCAAAACAATGTTGGTACCCTTCACCAGATCTGTGCCTCGACACAATCCTGTCTCGGAGCTCTACAGACAATTCCTTATACCTCATGTCTTGGTTTTTGCTCTGACATGCACTGTCAACTGTGGGACCTCATATAGACAGGTATGTGCCTTTCCAAATCATGTCCAATCAATTGAATTTACCACTGGTGGACTACAATCAAGTTGTAGAAACATCTCAAGGACGATCAAAGGAAACAGTATGCACCTGAGCTCAATTTCAAGTCTCACAGCAAAAGGTCTGAATAGTTACGTAAATAGGGTATTTTATTTTTATTTACAAATAATTTTTTCACTTCGTCATTACGGGATATTGTGTGTAGATTGATGAGGAATTCGTTTTATTTAATCCATTTTAGAATAAGGCTGTAACGTAACAAAATCTGGAAAAAGTCAAGGGGTCTGAATACTTTCCGAAGGCACTGTAGATAATTACCACAACTGTACGCTCTGCTGAACAATGCAACACTGTGCTGTTTCAGATGGATAGTTATTGTATCGAGAGAGACAAACTAAACTATGAAACGCATCTGCAAATTGACATCAGGTTTGATAGGATTAGCCATTTTTAATTTCACCCGCTTTTAGCCTATGCTCTCTCTACCAACTAACCTTGTGGTTAGAGTGTCTGCCTTGAGTTTGGAGGGTTGGGAGTTTGATCCCTGGCTGAGTCATACCAAAGACTATAAAACTGTGCCGCAAAGCATCTCTGCTTGGCACTTAGCATTAAGGAGATAGATTGGGGGCAAGGCTCTGCGATAGACTTGTGTCCTGTCCAGGGGGTATACTTGAAGCCTTGTTCAAGGCTACTTACCTACTCGCAAATGTTTTCTGCCCTGTATGTTCCTGACACTGTTCAGTCTTGGCAGCAGGAGCAGTAATGGGATCTGAAGGAACAATCTCCCAGCATACAATAGAGGTGAATGTGCTGGTTTTGCCAAAGGAGTGGGTTAGTCAGACGATGGACTGCTGCACCAAGGGCCAAGGTTCATTGTGAGCATATTGGAAGTGGAAAGGTCCTTTGAATACACTGAACTATCTGCTACTGAGTGAAGTAATTTCGCAGAGTTCATTCACCGCAGATTCCCTTTAAATGCAGCAGAAAGAGAAGGGAGGGAGAGCCCAGGAAGCCCTACCCCCAACTGACTGTCACCCCCCCCCCCCTGCAAAGGCCAACCACACATCCACAGCACAGGACACCTAACTAAAACTAAATAAAGATAATAACGGAATAGAATTCTATAAATTCAAACAGCTTTTACCGATACTATAGATATATGATATAGTATTTGGAGAGCAATAAGAGAAGGAAGATTCATGTTATTGTGGTAAGCAATGCTTCTGGTATCAAACTATTGTTTTAAAGGGCAGGTCTCTAAAGGGGTACAAATATAACAGATATTCTCCATTTATAATTTGCTAAATTAAGAGGTGGTCATATTTATATGTTCATATTTCCCTTCAAAAGACAAAGCAATATGGCAACAATTTCAATCACTCAATAACAACTTAATCTGGAAAATCTTTAGATCATATGATGTTAACTTGTTTACTCACTCAACAAAATCACAGCATTGTGTTTAAATTAGCTCAGGGAACACGAGCGTGCATCAATCAATATTGTCGACATCAGAATTCCCCTTTTTTCTCTCCCAGGTTAAGATGCATATCAAGTAATAATCCCACTGTGATTGTGGTGAGAGTGTTCCACACTCACAGTCTGCAGTTTTGACAGTCAGGTCTGTTTACTTGGCCTGGCCTTGAATGTCTGTATCTCTGAACCCTCTTAATATCAACCCACCGTCACAGGTCGCCAGAGACCAGGAAAAATCCCACCTCAATCATCAGTCAGGGATTGGGATAATCACAGGCCAGTGGGATTATGGAACGAAAAATTTGAATCAAACCGTATAAACAATGGTAAACTGGAATGAGAATATTAGAAATTGGCATATTTAATACGATTACCATATTGTTAATGGTATGAGCTGTGTACAATAGCTGTTATTCTGATATTCTGATATTAACATTAAGATAAGATGCTTTGAATGTTATTACCATGTGTTTACAGTACATCTCGTGTATGGTTTTGGCTTACTAATGAGGTGGTATTATGCTCAGACGAATCAGTCTACCACACTGAGAAGGCAGAGACGAAGACTGTGTTTGAGGTGAACAAATGTGTCAATATTTGCAGACAGTCTCGAAGTTAGAGCAGTAAATATGCTCTCCTAAATAGTATATTGAGTAAAACAACAGATGTATCATACCCACAAAATGTCACAGACCGCTGTGGGAATTATGTGGGATTCATAGCAAAATAATAACCTTTACTCAAGTTTAGAGGCAATGTTTGTAATATAGACTGGATTCATTTGAAAAGGGCACAAAATAACCTTTAGGCAAGAGTAGCACGTGTGCTATTGCATACGGCCACATAACTAATAACGGTGATTGAGCATTGCCTGGCTGAGCTGACAACAATGGCCTGTTGGATAGTGTTTACTTGTTTATTTCGATTCCCATTAGCTGCTCTTCCTATGACGCTGATCACCATTATCTAGGCATAATGGTGTGTTTTTGAATTCCATATTTGATATTTGCACTTTAGATATTGACATGCAATGCCACAGCTGTATTATGGGGGGGGGGGGGGGGGGGGTTGCTCTTTGGGAGGACCTTTACCCCTTGACTAAATTTTTCAGTAGGCAATATCCAATCCACAAAACCTTTCCCTCTCATAGAATTGGTTAGAGACGTATAGACCATGGAATGGAAAAAAACGACGTTCCCCCTCAACACTTTTCTCAATCTGTCTGCTTTAGAAAATACACTAAACTTCAAAGTGCCTGCATGTGTTTTCTTTGAAGTAGCTGTATTTCTCACAAACAGAACGTGTACTTCAGACCGTCCCCTCAAAAAAACAAGAAGAAGAAAAACATTCATACCAACTTACACTTCAAAAGGAAGATGTTTCAGCAGGCCAGTCCAAACGGTTTGGCATGCGGTATAGAAAATCCATAAAAAGGCGACAGGGAGCCACTTGTAGAAAATCTCTATTTTTGTTGTATTATTTCCCTCTCCCTTCTCTAAAAGCGACACAGCTTTTAGAGAAGGGAAATGAGGAAATGGGTGTATGAGGAAAGCAAGCAGCCAGTGAGAGGCTCTTTAGGATGTGCTGTAGTTCCTCTGGACACAGAGAGACAGACGGCAGGAGGAGCTGTCTAATTGACACACACCACAGAATTGGGCAAATTGGGCATCAGCTTTCGTAAGAGGGCCAATAGATATGTTGGCATGTTGGTGATCCAAAACAGAGTATAAATAAAGGTTTTCAGAGACACTGATCCAAGATCAGTTTCTGCATTTTCCCTCTAATGGTAAAGGTCATGATTTGGTGATGGTAAGCTGATCCTAGATATGTGCCCGAGGGCAACGTCTACCTGGAGACGAGCATCAAACAGCGAGTGGACGACAGACTTTTCAGTAGAGCTTCTTCTGTCCATTCCCAGAAAATCCCTGTGCTTAGTTGCGCACAGATACACAGCAGGCGGAGGCAGTAGATCCAGTCACAGTTATGATTTATTTAGAGCCTGGAAAATGTGTTAAACGTCAGGAAGGTATGATATTATGCATCAGCTGACTCTCGTGGTCGTTTGATTTCCCCAGGAAACACTGGCACGATTTGTCTCAGAAAATAACAACTTTATGACAGCCACACCAGAGAGGAGTTCCAGTTATGTGCTGTATATGGAGGATGTTTTTTCTCTCCAAATGCATGAAAAAGGAAAGCCTATTAAAAACGACTGAATTTGAAACAAGTATTTATGGCGCACAATGTAATGGGGTTGTTTGTAGGATAAGTCTGCGCTTAAAAGAGGACATTGAGGATGGGAAAAGGAAATGACTGACTGAAAGAGAGCCCTTTCTAAATGTTCTGTTTACTCTCAAAGAATGCTTTCCCCTGTAATGGAGGATTAGATTCATTTAACTGCGTCTGGTGGAAGATAAAATGGTCTGAAATGTGAGAACTAACCCAGACTTCACTCACCCTTAAGAGTGCTGTAGAATGGATGCATCACACTGCATTAAGAGAGGGATGGAATAAAAGCATGGAGAGAGGGATGGAGAAAGGAATCATAGGAGGATAGATAGCCCGAAAGAGTGGTAATGTGGAAGCTTGCTAAGTGTACCCATTTCTGACTCCATCTGTCATGACTATCCCACTTCAAACCCCCTTTATATTCTTTTTTTTCCCAGTTCATTTTTTCTTATGCAGTCTTTCCTTTTAGAAATAAGAAACATTTTCTCCATTCTAAGCCTACATCAGGACCGGCGTTATGGGCTGCCCTGTTCCTCCTTGCCCGTCCAAATAAAATATTGAAATATTGAACCTTTATTTAACCGAGACGCTCGCCGACAGAAAGACTCATCTGAGATTGATAAAGCATCCGAGCGAGCGAAACAGTGCCCCTCCGTTAGTGTAGACCATATATCGGATGCTGTCTGGACCAAAGGAGTATGGCATGTCATACTTTTTTCTGGCCAGACAGCATCAGATACATGGCCTACATATAGTAAGACAGAGGGGCACTGTTTCACTCGCTAGTGTAAGCAGAAGGGAAGAGACAAAACGAGAGGGCTCACTCTCACCAAAATCTGTTCTAAATAAGCCCAATGCGTTTCTATGGGCGTAATATGCAGATCTAAGTTTGTCGTTTGCAATCCCGCTTTTGGGACAAAGACTCGGAGACATGAGCATCTTGTCTATGCACCCGCAAACTTTCCTTGCGAATTGGAAAGGAAAGTTGGCGGGTGCATAGTGCACTGTTCGGATGCTGGATTCCCCGAAAGTAATTTGCACAAATTATATAAATTACACCTGTCTAAATAAGATAATTCAAAATACTTCACCAAATAGCATGATTTAGCCACTGAGGATCATAAGCTTCTTAAAAAAACAGCTGTGGATTGTTTCAAATCACAAGTGCATAGGCTTATGCTGATTTGGGAAGCCACGATTTGGGCAGACTAACATACTGATTAGACCTGGCGCGCACGCATGTTGATTTTGTCCATCCACATCGGACGCGATCAGGACACGCAGGTTGAAATATCAAAACGAACTCTGAACCAACTATATTAATTTGGGGACAGGTCGAAAATAGTTCAACATTTATGACAATTTAACTAGCTAGCTTGCTGTTGCTAGCTAATTTGTCCTGGGATATAAACATTGGGTTGTTATTTTACCTGAAATGCACAAGGTCCTCTACTCTAACAATTAATCCACAGATGAAAAAGTCAACCAAGTTAGTTTCTAGTAATCTCTCCTCCTTCAATTTTCTTCTTCTTCTTCTTTGGACTTTATATGGCAGTTGGCAAACAACTTTAAGGTGCATTACCACTACCAACTGGACTGAAGTGTGGACCTCAGTTCACCTTTCAATCACCCATGTGGGTATATGCTCCTAAAAACCAATGAGGAGATGGGACTTGCAGAGTGTCATGCGTCAAAAATAGACCCAAGTTCTATTTTAGCGCCTGGCTGTGCAGATGCTTGCGAGCAGTTTGGATGAAAGTATTGAATAACATGTACAGTACCAGTCAAAAGTTTGGAAACACCTACTCATTCAAGGGTTTTTCTTCATTTTTACTATTTTCTACATTGTAGAATAATATTGAAGACATCAAAACTATTAAATAACACATACGGAATCATGTAGTAACCAAAAAAAGTGCTAAATTAATGCTTTGAGAGGCTAGTTAAGGATCATATCCCCTCTACCTGACACCCTAGACCTACTTCAATTTGCTTACCACCTGAACAGATCCACAGACGATGCAATCACCATTGCACTGCACCGTGCCCTATCCCATCTGGACAAGAGGAATACCTATGTAAGAACGCTGTTCATTGACTATAGGTCAGCATTCAACACCATAGTACCCTCAAAGCTCATCATTAAGCTCGGGGCCTTGGGTCTGAACCCCGCCCTGTGCAACTGGGTCATGGACTTCATGATGGGCCACCCCTGTTTGTGAAGATAGGAAACAACAACACCACTTCACTGATCCTCAACACAGGGACCCCACAAGGGTGCGTGCTCAACCCTCTCCTGTACTCCCTGTTCACCCATGACTGTGTGGCCACGGATGCCTCCAACTCAATCATCAAGTTTGTAGGCCTGACTACCAACAATGACGAGACAGCCTACAGGGAGGAGGTGAGGGCCCTAGGAGAGTGGTGCAGGGAAAATAACCTCTCACTCAACGTCAACAAAACAAAGGAGCTGATCGTGGATGTCAGGAAACAGCAGAGGGAGCATGCCCCTATCCACATCGAAAGGACCGCAGTGGAGAAGGTAGAAAGCTTCAAGTTCCTCGGCGTACACATCACCAACAATCTGAAATTGTTCACCCACACAAACAGTGTGGTGAAGAAGGTGCAATAGCAGATAGAACTGGACTCTGAAAAATCAATATGCCATATCCATTTACAAAATGTCCGGATCCCTGCGAGTCATGGGCAGTTAAGGCTGCTCTCCCAGCAGGTTTGGGTAATGGTCCAGAGAGAGGATGGCATGGGGTGAGGCATCTCTTCTCACCTGTTGACCCTGAGTTGTGGTAGGTGCTAATGATCCCTTGCATACTCAACATAGTGGGTCAGAAGGAGGTTTTTCACACTTCTTCATCATGCAAACCACAAGTGCCTTTAGTAGGCCTGCAGTCTACTGCCTATGGCCATATTGGAGCTAGTATAATGAATACAAGATCGACCACAGGAGCCTTCACTCTGTGGTATTTGACGGAAGGAGGTAGCTACATAGTCAATACTGAGGACTGCTACCTGTCAGGCGGTATTGATTTATCCGCAGACTAAATCCGACTTCCAATCATAGCCCTTCTTTACTTGTATCATTGCACATACTGCAAAACAACAGCAGAGGGCAACCATTTTGACTCACTCTGATAGTAATGCTTAAAAATTGGATCATAATCTTTAAAAGTAGCAGATATCCCACTCTGGAACTTTGAAATACTTGTAGAGTATATTATGTTCAAAAATATACTGAAATATTAGCCAAATCAAAAATACTTTCAATATTCATGTTTGTATTGTTCAATATTCATAAATGTATGTAAGAAATGTTTTATTGAAATACACATACTACTCATATTACAGAGCAAGTGGTAAAGCTTCATATGACTTTTGCTTTGTAGCACCTAGAGATTATGGAGTCTTAAAGGAGGCCCGGGTAATATTCAATTGATTATTTCTCAATTATGTTTTACAATACCTCCTTCCTCCAAAGGACCCTTTTACGGATTACATTTTGTGAAAATCGAAAAAAGTCACGGTCATTTTTGCTTCTAGTTTCGTGAGGAATCACTCAAACATTGAGATTTGATTTGATGCGTGCTGTGAGCTGCTCACACTTTAACAAGCCTTCGGAGGCCAGAAAGAAGTACTGCGTTGACAATTTCACACAGAGAACCAAGCTTGACTCCTAATGAGGACCTCCAATCATCTCCTCAAAGAAATGGCATGACAAAGCACCTCATTAAGACCTACTTACTCTTCTTACTGCGTACAAATCAACCCAATAACGCTGATTATTTCACACCGTCATGATGAATTTCTCACAGCTAAGAGGAAAGTCCAGACAATATGAATGGGTCAAAGAGGTACAATAGGGGGATTTAATCTTATCTCACTACCACCAAACAGATTTAAGATTTGTAAACACGCTTTGACTAAACCCATCCCATTAGTCAAGAGGAGGGCCTTGTCCAGAAACAATTCCTAGCCCCCTAGCCCCTAGCTGAACTAACTCCTAGCTACTAGTCCATTTCTCCTAGCTACTAGCCCCTAGCCTAGCTGAATTAACCTATAGACCACTAGTCACTTTATGAAGATCTCAGTTAGGTTCACACAATTTGGTAGTAGCCCTACTGTAGCTACACCTTGCCCTTATAAACTAGGTGAATAATTTCTATATTCCTCATACCTGCCCAATTGTTTTCAGATCTACATGATAGGTCTAGGCAGAGTGGGCTAGGAGTAGAGAAGCAGGTACAGAGAGTGAACATTTAATATCGCACAGACATGGAACAGGACAGGAACAGCGTCAGAACCGGGTAACATAACGACAAACAACAATTAATGCTGAAGCGGAGAATAGAGCTGGGGAACAGACAGATATAGGGGAGGAAATAACACAGGTGATTGAGTCCAGGTGAGTGCAATTAATCGCTGATGCGCGTGACGAGGGGAGCAGGTGTGCGTAATGATTGTGGCAGGAGTGCGTAGTTCTGAGCAGCCTGGCGCCCTCGAGTACCAGTGAGGGAGAGCGGGAGCAGGCGTGACAGGGCCAGTGTATGGGGTGGGACTAGGGGTTATTGGGGCTAGGGGTTTGTTCATGGACAGAGAGCCTCCTCACTTCACTTCATCTGACTTAGAGTGTTGACATCCTCATTAACCTCCACCTTCATCCATGTCTTCTTGTTACCAACGTCACTGTCTCCCACTTAATCAGTGTCTTATTAAAATATCACGGACCACGGATCCCATTTAAGGCCTGCTTTCCTTCCCCGTATTCAGGGGAATCTGTGTATTATTACGAATGAATCACGCCCAATCAGGAAACCTAATTGCAAGATAAAACCAATTTGGTCCAAATTTGGCTTGTTACTAGTCATGTGCAGTGGGAAGGATGGGAAAGGGTTGCTGCTGAAGATGAATATATTGTTCCTGCACCACCAGTTGTACGTGGACACAAATGGAAAAAGCTTCACCATGCCATCTCACCTCAAGGTTATGCGTTTCAAGGAATGGAAGAAGGGAAGAACAGCTGAACAAATAGAAGAACATGAACAGTGAGCCGCTCATGACGAATGTATAACATACTATCATATTGCTGGGCTGAATATGTTTCTTCAAGTCAGCTCTCTGTAAATATTCATGAATTCGTGGCAACACCTCAAATTGTATTCAAATGCTAATTCCAATAAAACGGGTGGTTCTGCCAATCAATTGTTTCATTGCTTCAATTATTTGTTAATTTCTCGCTTCCTTTCGATGGTCAGTGGAAGGAGGTGGGATGTACCTCTCGGTTACCTGAGAACCTAGTGTAGCCAAGCTAGATCCATGTAGGTGAAGCCTACATACACCATAAAGTGTACTACTGTATAATAATTTAATGTAAACCTGCCCCCACTCCGAATCTTATCAGACAAGCAATGTATAAAAATCCAATCCAATGTCTTCAACTTAAGAACAGTCTTACACAAAATGGCTGGAGAATTGCGTGTATGGCTATAGGGGATAGGGGACTGCTGAAGATTTAAATCTACCATGGCATACAATATTTCAACTTCTGAAGTGTTCTCTGTGTATCGACCAAAAAGGAGAGCATAGATTGCAGCTGTCATGGGGATACTAGAATGTGGTTGACATGTCAGATGGTGGCCATCTGCCCAGTGACCTATGATGATTGGTGCATGGATGGATGTGTGTATGAGAGCTGTGTCTCAATCCAAGCCATGCTCTGTGAACAATGCCATGTAAATTAATCTGGGTTGTTCCGCTACATGTGTCTCTTTTGGGTAGTGTAACTCTCTGTCGTGATGAGCACATTCCCATCTCAAGAGGTTAACTTTAAAAAATGAATAGTAAGTGGCTATTAAATGCAAAATGAAGTAACAGTGTTGACCATAACAGGGTTGACGATTTCATCTTAAATCAGCTATAATTCACCTCGTGGCAGGGTGAATGGAAGCTTGTTGTGTACAACATGGAGGGGCAATTGATAAAAATGCAAGCTTTGCCAAAATAAATAAATTGTTAAAACATTTTTAGTGTCTATCTATGGGTAACAGGGTGGACTTGTTATGTCTAACTTTTTTTTTGCTTTAGGGAGGGTTTTGTGTTTTTTTTATTGGGCACAGGGGAGGGTAGTGAGTTTTTTTCCCTGGATTACATTCCCTCTTTTGCAGGTTTTACTATATAATTTCTTCCATCCTAGCCAAATTTCCTCATCTGCTTTCATGCGTCTTCCTTATATCAAAAGTGTTTTGGTACATCCCTTACTCACTCCACTTTTCCATGCACTAACTTTTACTATACAAAACATTAAGACCACCTGCTTTTTCCATGACATAGACAGACCAGGTGAATCCAGGTGAAAGCTTTGATCCCTTATTGATGTCACCTGTTGAATCCACTTCGATGTAGATGAAGGAGAGGAGAAAGCTTAAAGAAGGAGTTTTAAGCCTTGAGACGATTGAGACATGGATTGTGTACTGTATGTGAACCATTCAGAGGGTGGATAGGCAAGAGAAAACATTTAAGTGCTGTTGAACAGGGTATGGTAGTAGGTGCCAGGTGCACAGGTTTGTGTCAAGAACTCTAAAGCTAATTGTTTTTTCAAGCGCAACAGGTTGGTCCACCACCAAAAGGTAATCCAGACAATTTGACACAACTTTGAGAAGCATTGGAGTAAACATGGGCCAGCATCCCTGTGGAACGCTGTCGACACATTATCAATATTAGGAAAGTGTTCCTAATGTTTGGTATACTCAGTGTAGTCTACCAGTCTGTCTATCCTGCCCTCTATCCACCATTCATAATGACAATAGTGGTAGGTGGATCGTTTGTCCAGATCTGCATTAGGCTAACTACAACTGAACAAAAATATAAATGCAACATACAGGAACTTCAAAGATTTTATGGAGTTACAGTTCATATAAGGAAATTAATTAGGCCCTAATCTATGGATTTCACATGACTGGGAATATAGATATGAAAAGCACACTTCTCCAGTGTGCCAGTGGCCATCGAAGGTGAGCAGTTGCCAACTGAAGTCAGTTATGATGCCAAACTGCAGTAAGGTCAAACCCTAGTGAGGATGACAAGCATGCAGATGAGCTTCCCTGAGACGGTTTCTGACAGTTTGTACAGAAATTCTTCGGTTGTGCAAATCCATAGTTTCATCAGCTGTCCGGGTGTCCGGTCTCTGATGATCCCGCAGGTGAAGAAGCCGGATGTAGAGGTCCTGGTCTGGCCTGGTTACACGTGGTCTGTGGTTGTAAGGCCGGTTGAACGTACTGCCAAATTTTCTAAAACGATGTGAGAGGCGGCTTATGGTAGATAAATTAACATTCAATTCTCTGGCAACAGCTCTGGTGGACATTCCTGCTGTCAGCATGCCAGGTGCACGCTCCCTCAAAACTTGAGACATCTGTGACATTGTGTTGTGTGACAAAACTGCACATTTTAGAGGGGACTTTTATTGTGTAATGATGATGCTGTTTAAACAGCTTCTTGATATGCCACACCTATCAGGTGGATAGATTGTCTTGGCAAAGGAGAAATGCTCACTAACAGGGATGTGAACACATTTGTGAACAACATTTTATAGAAATAAGCTTTTGGTGCATTTGGAAAATGTATGGGATCATTTATTTCAGCTCATGACACATGGGACCAACACTTTACATGTTGTGTTTATATTTTTGTTTAGTGTAGAAATCATGCCACAAGTAAAAGCATTCAAAGCTGCATACATTTTTAATATGAAGAAATAAGAATTGCTGATAGGCAGCAGAGAGGCCAGGTGCATCATTGCACATGAAAGAACAATGAAGACATGAGACAGATGCAGCTCAAAAAGCTCCCCTATTGATCTTGGTTGGGGACAGTACAATTATCCTAACTAGACTAGCCTACAACACAACAATGCCATGAAGAATAGCATTATTGTTTTCAAGTGAGTACAAAATTCTACTCTCGCCTGCAGTGAAAATGTCATTTGAATAACAATGCGAAAGCCCTGTGATTTTAATGTTTCATTACATTTGGATCAGCTGTGGGTCTACTCTCAACAGTTTTAAGGTCTAAAAAGTTACAGCAGCAGGCCAGTCTGGCTGTATTTTTACTTTCGATACTGAGATGCACTGTCTGTTGTGGCTCATCATTCTCCCACGTCATCCTACTGTATACTAACGTGGCCATATACAGTGCATTCGGAAAGTATTCAGAGCCATTGACTTTTTCCACATTTTGTTACGTTATTATTCCAACGAATGCCCCTCATCAATCAAATCAAATCTAATTGTATTCGTCACATACACATGGTTAGCAGATGTTAATGCGAGTGTAGCGGAAATGCTTGTGCTTCTAGTTCTGACGATGCAGTAATAACCAACGAGTAATCTAACCTAACAATTTCACAACAACTACCTTATACACACAAGTGTAAAGGAATGAAGAATATGTACATAAAAATATATGAATGAGTGATGGTACAGAACGGCATAGGCAAGATGCAGTAGATGGTATCGAGTACAGTATATACATATGAGATGAGTAATGTAGGGTATGCAAACATTATATAAAGTGCCACTGTTTAAAGTGGCTAGTGATACACCTTTTCCATCAATTTTTACAGTATTAAAGTGGCCGGAGTTGAGTCAGTATGTTGGCAGCAGCCACTCAATGCCAGTGGTGGCTGTTCAACAGTCTACACACAATAGCCCATAATGACGAAGCAAAAAACTTTTTAAGAAACGTTAACACATAAAAATGGAAATATCACATTTACATAAGTATTCAGACCCTTTACTCAGCACTTTGTTGACGCAAATTTGGCAGCAATTACAGCCTCAAGTCTTCATGGGTATGAAGCTACAAGCTTGGCACACCTGTATTTGGGGAGTTTCTCCCATTCTTCTCTGCAGATCCTCTCAAGAACTATCAGGTTGGACAGGGAGCGCCGCTGCACAGCTATTTTCAGGTCCCTCCAGAGATGTTTGATCGGATTCAAGTCCGAGCTCTGGCTGGGCCACTCAAAGACATTCAGAGACACTCCGGCGTTGTCTTGGCTGTGTGCCCCAGTCTGAGGTCCTGAGCGCTCTGGAGCAGGTTCACATCAAGGATCTCTATGTACTTTGCTCCATTAATCTTTCCATCAATTCTGACTAGTCTCCTAGTCCCTGCCACTGAAAAACATTCCCACAGCATGATGCTGCCACCACCATGCTTCACCGTAGGGATGGTGCCAGGTTTGCTCCAGACGTGACGCTTGGCATTCAGGCCAAAGAGTTCAATCTTGGTTTCATCAGATCAGAGATTCTTGTTTCTCTTGGTCTGAGAGTCCTTTAGGTGCTTTTTGGCAAACTCCATGCGGGCTGTCATGTGCCTTTTACTTAGGAGTGACTTCCATCTGGCCACTCTACCATAAAAGCCTGATTGGTGGAGTGCTGCAGAGATGGTTGTCCTTTTGGAAGGTTTTCCCATCTCCACAGAGGAACTCTGGAGCTCTGTCAGAGTGCCATCGGGTTCTTGGTCACCAAGACCCTTCTCCTCTCATTGCTCAGTTTGGCCAAGCTAGGGCTCTAGAAAGAGTCTTGGAAGATCCAAACGTCTTCCATTTAAGAACGATGGAGGCCACTGTGTTCTTGGAAACCTTCAATGCTGCAGAAATGTTTTTGTACCCTTCCCCAGATCTGTGCCTTGATACAATCATGTATCGGACTTCTACGGACTCTACAGACAAATCATGTCCAATCAATTTAATTTACCAAAGGTGGATAGAAACATCTCAAGGATGATCAATGGAAACAGGATGCACCTGAGCTCAATTTCGAGTCTCATAGCAAAGGTTCTGAATACTTATGTATATAAGGTATTTCTGTTTTTTATTTTTAATACATTTGCAAAAATTCCTAAAAAACTTTTCGCTTTGACATTATGGGGTATTGTGTGCTGATTGATGTGGGATTTTTTTTTTGTCCATTTTATAATAAGGCTGTAACGTAATAAAATGTGGAAAAAGGAAAGGGGTCTGAATACTTTCTGAATGCAATATACAGTTGAAGTCAGAAGTTTACATACACTTAGGTTGGAGTCATTTTAACTCGTTTTTCAACCACTCCAAAAATGTCTTGTTAACAAACTATAGTTTTGGCAAGTTGGTTAGGACATTAACTTCGTGCATGACACAAGTCATTTTTCCAAAAATTGTTTACAGACAGATTATTTCACTTATAATTCACTGTACCACAATTCCAGTGGGTCAGAAGTTTACATACACTAAGTTGACTGTGCCTTTAAACAGCTTGGAAAATTCCAGAAAATTATGTCATGGCTTTAGAAGCTTCTGATAATTGACATCATTTGAGTCAATTGGAGGTGTACCTGTGGATGTATTTCAAGGCCTACCTTCAAACTCAGTGCCTCTTTGCTTGACATCATGGGAAAATCAAAAGAAATCAGCCAATACCTCAGAAAAAAATGTGTAGACCTCCACAAGTTTGGTTGATCCTTGGGAGCAATTTCCAAATGCCTGAAGGTACCACGTTCATCTGTACAAACAATAGTACGCAAGTATATACACCATGGAACCACACAGCCGTCATACCGCTCAGGAAGAAGATGCGTTCTGTCTCCTAGAGATGAACGCACTTTGGTGCAAAAAGTGCAAATCAAACCCACAACAACAGCAAAGGACCTTGTGAAGATGTGGGAGGAAACAGGTACAAAACTATCTATATCCACAGTAAAACAAGTCCTATATCAAAATAACCTGAAAGGCCACTCAGCAAGTAAGAAGCCACTGCTCCAAAACCGCCATAAAAAAGCCAGACTACGGTTTGCAACTGCACATGGGGACAAAGATCGACTTTTTGTAGAAATGTCCTCTGGTCTGATGAAACAAAAACAGAACTGTTTGGCCGTAATGACCATCGTTATGTTTGGAGGAAAAAGGGGGAGGCTTGCAAGCCGAAGAACACCATCCCAACCGTGAAGTACGGGGTTGGCAAGCATCATGTTGTGGGGGTGCTTTGCTGCAGGAGGGACTGGTGCACTTCACAAACTAGATGATATCATGAGAATTGAAAATGATGTGGATATATTGAAGCAACATCTCAAGACATCAGTCACGAAGTTAAAGCTTGGTCACAAATGGGTCTTCCAAATGGACAATGACTCCAAGCATACTTCAAAGTTGTGGCAAAATGGCTTAATTAAGGACAACAAAGTCAAGGAATTGGAGTGGCCATCACAAATCCCTGACTTCAATCCCATAGCAATTTGTGGGCAGAACTGAAAAAGCATGTGCGAGCAAGGAGGCCTACAAACCTGACTCAGTTACACCAGCTCTGTCAGGAGGAATGGGCCAAAATTCACCCAACTTATTGTGGGTGTCAAGCCCTGACCTTAGAGATCCTTTTTATGTCCCTATTTTGGTTTGGTCAGGGCGTGAGTTGGGGTGGGCATTCTATGTTTTGTGTTTCTATGATTTTCTATTTCTATGTTTTGGCCGGGTATGGTTCTCAATCAGGGACAGCTGTCTATCGTTGTCTCTGATTGAGAACCATACTTAGGTAGCCCTTTTTTCCACCTGTGTTTGTGGGAAGTTGACTTTGTTTAGGGCACAGCCTTTGAGCTTCACGGTTTGTTTTTGTAGTGTTTATTGTTTTTGTTCGGCGTCTTGTTTAATAAAGGAACATGTACGCTCACCACGCAGCACCTTGGTCATCTTTCAACGGCCGTGACAGTGGGAAGCTTTTGGAAGCCTACCCGAAATGTTTGACCCAAGTTAAACAATTTAAAGGCAATGCTACCAAATACTAATTGATTGTATGTCAAACTTCTGACCCACTGGGAGTGTGAAGGAAATAAAAGCTGAAATAAATAATTCTCTCTACTATTATTCTGACATTTCACATTCTTAAAATAAAGTGGTGATCCTAACTGACCTAAGACAGGGAATTTTTATTAGGATAAAATGTCAGGAATTGTGAAAATCTGAGTTTAAATGTACAGTATTTGGCTGAGGTTTATGTAAACTTCCGACTTCAACTGTACGTGCCTCCTCTCCATTATCCACAAAAGGTATTTTGCCTCTTGCCAAGCCCTAAGTGACCGCTTATGTCACTTTTGCCTGGAGAATGTCCCTTCTCGACCCACTCAGTTTCCACACAACACCAGAAAATGGCCAAAAAGAGTCAAATGAGCTCACCTGCATATACTATGATTTGACCTTTAGATGTTCAATGTCTCTTTTGAAAAAATTATAGAAAAAAAATTCATTTCACCATATTAAAATGAGAGCTCAGTACTCGTAACAGGGTTGACCTTAAAATGCCAGGGACATGTTGTTTTTTTACCTTAAAATGATTCAAAATAACTGGGGATTTACAATTTACAATGATAATGAAAACTGAGCGTTGATCAAAGCTCAGAGCACTTATATTCTTGATCTGACTGAGTTTTAATCAAGCCTGCCTCTTTGCGAATTAGTGGAATCATGAACAGTGGTTTATTCGGTATGTTCGTTGCATCCCCCGGATTAGACTCCTAGATTTGCCTTTTTAGCAGCTTACAAGAAATCCTGCTATGCCCTGCGACGAACCATCAAACAGGCGAAGCGTCAATACAGGGCTAAGATTGAATCATACTACACTGGCTCCGACACTCATCTTATGTGGCAGGGCTTGCAAACTATTACAGACTACAAAAGGGAAGCACAGCCGCGAGCTGCCCAGTGACATCAGACGAGCTAAATCACTTCTATGCTGGCTTCGAGGCAAGCAACACTGAGGCATGCATGAGAGCATCAGCTGTTCCAGACGACTGTGTGACCACGCTCGGCGTAGCCGATTCGAGTAAGACCTTTAAACAGGTCAACATACACAAGGCCGCTGGGCCAGATGGATTACCAGGACGTGTGCTCCGGGAATGTGCTGACCAACTGGCAGGTGTCTTCACTGACATTTTCAACATGCCCCTGATTGAGTCTGTAATACCAACATGTTTCAAGCAGACCACCATAGTCTCTGTGCCCAAGAACACCAAGGCAACCTGCCTAAATGACTACAGACCCGTAGCACTCACGCCTGTAGCCATGAAGTGCTTTGAAAGGTTGGTAATGGCTCACATCAACACCATTATCCCAGAAACCCTAGACCCACTCCAATTTGCATACCGCCCAAACAGATCCACAGATGATGCAATCTCTATTGCACTCCACACTGCCCTTTCCCACCTGGACAAAAGGAACACTTACGTGAGAATGCTACTCATTGACTACAGCTCAGCGTTCAACACCATAGTGTATATATACCTATATATATATATATATACTATACATACCTCAAAGCTCATCACTAAGCTAAAGATCCTGCGACTAAACACCCTCCTCTGCAACTGGATCCTGGACTTCCTGACGGGCCGCCCCCAGGTGGTGAGGGTAGGTAGCAACACATCTGACACGCTGATCCTCAACACTGGAGCTCCACAGGGGTGCGTGCTCAGTCCCCTCCTGTACTCCCTGTTCACCCACGACTGCATTGCCAGGCACGACTTCAACACCATCATTAAGTTTGCAGACGACACAACAGTGGTAGGCCTGATCACCGACAACGACGAGACAGCCTATAGGGAGGAGGTCAGAGACCTGTCCGGGTGGTGCCAGAATAACAACCTATTCCTTTATCGTAACCAAGTCTGAGGAGATGATTGTGGACTACAGGAAAAGGAGGATCGAGCACGCCCCCATTCTCATCGACAGGCTGTAGTGGAGCAGGTTGAGAGCTTCAAGTTCCTTGGTGTCCACATCAACAACAAACTAGAATGGTCCAAACACACCAAGACAGTCGTGAAGAGGGTACGACAAAGCCTATTCCCCCTCAGGAAACGAAAAAGATTTGGCATGGGTCCTGAGATCCTCAAAAGGTTCTACAGCTGCAACATCAAGAGCATCCTGACTGGTTTCATCACTGCCTGGTACGGCAATTACTCGGCCTCTGACCGCAAGGCACTACAGAGGGTAGTGCGTACTGCCCAGTACATGACTGGGGCTAAGCTGTATGCCATCGAGGACCTCTACACCAGGCGGTGTCAGAGGAAGGCCCTAAAAATTGTCAAAGACCCCAGCCTCCCAAGTCATAGACTGTTCTCTCTACTACCGCATGGCAAGCGGTACCGGAGTGCCAAGTCTAGGACAAAAAGGCATCTCTACAGTTTTTACCCCCAAGCCATAAGACTCCTGAACAGGTAATCAAATGGCTACCCGGACTATTTGCATTGTGTGCCCCCCCCCAACCCCTCTTTTTACGCTGTTGCTACTCTCTGTTTATCATATATGCATAGTCACTTTAGTTATACATTCATGTACATACTACCTCAATTGGGCCGACCAACCAGTGCTCCCGCACATTGGCTAACCGGGCTATCTGCATTGTGTCCCGCCACCCGCCACCCACCACCCACCACCCGCCAACCCCTCTTTTACGCTACTGCTACTCTCTGTTCATCATATATGCATAGTCACTTTAACCATATCTACATGTACATGCTACCTCAATCAGCCTGATTAACCGGTGTCTGTATGTAGCCTCGCTACTTTTATAGCCTCACTACTGTATATAGCCTGTCTTTTTACTGTTGTTTTATTTCTTTACTTAACTATTGTTCACCTAACACATTTTTTGCACTTGGTTAGAGCCTGTAAGTAAGCATTTCACCTGTTCTATTCGGTGCACGTGACAAATAAACTTTGATTTGATTTGACATTCACCACTCTCTCAAATGGCTAACTCCACCCTCTCGCGGGGCGGTTGAGGGCCTGAGCCGTGAAAAAAACGACCCCAGCTTGGAGTAGGCTCAAGTGGGCAACTAGAGACGATGCTGACAGTGTGTTTGCGAGATGCAAGACAAAAGGCAATTTTAAAACCCGCCTGCGACTCCTGGTGTGTCTACAGGCATCCGCAGAACAAACAAAAACCGACTCTCTGAGAATGGTATATAGTAGCTTATAGATATGCTATGTCAGTCAGTCAGGTGGCTAGCTGCTGGCAGATACGTTAGCCAGCTAGAAGGATGAAGTAATAAGCTAACGTTAAAATAAAAAGCTTCCGTTAAATGGTGCCTACCTCAGCAGGAAAATAAATTGGCTTCTAAGTTCTCATAATAACTTTGCTTTACAGAGAGTAGGCTACTGAGACAGACAGTGATGTGGCGCTCAGTGGTGGGGCTGACGCAGGCTGCAATACATGCAGGAGGGAGCAGAGGAGACAGAGAGAGAGGAAGCAAGCAGGGAGAAAGGTTAGAACAGTGGTTTTCAAACTTGGGGTCGGGGCTCCATGTGGGGTTCCCTGAGAAAATCTGCACTAATCTTATCAAACAAGTTAGGAACACCATTTTTTTTTCTCAATATGAACATATCCACCTGGCCTATCTTCCTTATAGGCCTACAGTCGTGGCCAAAAGTTTTGAGAATGACACAAATATACATTTTCACAGAGTCTGTGGCCTCAGTTTGTATGATGGCAATTTGCATATACTCCAGAATGTTATGAAGAGTGATCAGATGAATTGCAATTAATTGCAAAGTCCCTCTTTGCCATGCAAATGAACTGAATATCAAAAAAAACATTTCCACTGCATTTCAGCCCTGCCACGAAAGGACCAGCTGACATCATGTCAGTGATTCTCTCGTTAACACAGGTGTGAGTGTTGACGAGGACAAGGCTGGAGATCACTCTGTCATGCTGATTGAGTTCGAATAACAGACTGGAAGCTTCAAAAGGAGGGTGGTGCTTGGAATCATTGTTCTTCCTCTGTCAACCATGGTTACCTGCAAGGAAACACGTGCCGTCATCATTGCTTTGCACAAAAAGGGCTTCACAGGCAAGGATATTGCTGCCAGTAAGATTGCACCTAAATCAACCACTTATCGGATCATCAAGAACTTCAAGGAGAGTGGTTCAATTGTTGTGAAGAAGGCTTCAGGGTGCCCAAAAAAGTCCAGCAAGCGCCAGGACCGTCTCCTAAAGTTGATTCAGCTGTGGGATCGGGGCACCACCAGTACAAAGCTTGCTCAGGAATGGCAGCAGGCAGGTGTGAGTGCATCTGCACGCACAGTGAGGCGAAGACTTTTGGAGGATGGCCTGGTGTCAAGAAGGGCAGCAAAGAAGCCACGTCTCTCCAGGAAAAACATCAGTGACAGACTGATATTCTGCAAAAAGTACAGGGATTGGACTGCTGAGGACTGGGTCTTCAGTCATTTTCTCTGATGAATCCCCTTTCCGATTGTTTGGGGCATCCGGAAAAAAAGCTTGTCCAGAGAAAACAAGGTGAGCGCTACCATCAGTCCTGTGTCGTACCATCAGTCCTGTGTCGTGCCAACAGTAAAGCATCCTGAGACCATTCATGTGTGGGGTTGCTTCTCAGCCAAGGGAGTGGGCTCACTCACAATTTTGCCTAAGAACACAGCCATGAATAAAGAATGGTACCAACACATCCTCCGAGAGCAACTTCTCCCAACCACCCAGGAACAGTTTGGTGATGAACAATGCCTTTTCCAGCATAATGGAGCACCTTGCCATAAGGCAAAAGTGATAACTAAGTGGCTCGGGGAACAAAACATCGATATTTGGGGTCCATGGCCAGGAAACTCCCTGGGCCTCCCATTGAGAACTTGTGGTCAATCCTCAAGAGGTGGGTGGACAAACAAAACCCCACAAATTCTGACAAACTCCAAGCATTGATTATGCAAGAATGGGCTGCCATCAGTCAGGATGTGGCCCAGAAGTTAATTGACAGCATGCCAGGGTGGATTGCAGAGGTCTTGAAAAAGAAGGGTCAACACTGCAAATATTGACTCTTTGCATCAACTTCATTTAATTGTCAATAAAAGCCTTTGACACTTATGAAATGCTTGTAATTATACTTCAGTATTCCATAGTAACATCTGACAAAAATATTTAAAGACACTGAAGCAGCAAACTTTGTGGAAATTAATATTTGTTTCATTCTCAAAACTTTTGGCCATGACTGTACATTAAAATGCAATTAAAATGCACAAAATACTGTTTGTCTTATCGCAATCGCCCACTGGAGTTTATAGTTTACCCATTATCCACCTTTTTCTTACCACTACATTATTTATATTATTAGAAAATCCTAAGTGATATTCTAATAATTCACGTGAATGTGATAATACGATCACCAGTGTGCTCCCATGATATCTGTTTGTGATGCCTTGGAATACAAATGTGAACGCTATGTAATTTGAGAAAAGATGTAAAGAGTTGAGGATTTGATGCAATTCATCATTAAAACTGACATGTCCGTGTGAATAATTTATCATATTTACCCTCTTTCAGGTGTATAACGGTATGATTGTATGGCTAATAGGCTATGTGTTTGTAGATGGACTGAGGTGAATGAACCTACAGCAGCCAAGGTGTTAATGGCTGGGGTAATTTTTGATTGTTTTTGCTGTTCTCCAAATTGCATTTTAAAGTTTATTTTTTATTATTTAACAGGTTACAGCCTTGAAATGGACATGTCAAAATGCTTAATTCTGGCACTTTAGCAAGTATTTTTTCATATACATTTTATATTAAAGTGCACTTCATTTAATATAACAGGTTTTTAAAATCCAATGTTGGTGCACAAAAGGAACTAATTTAGTGAAACGACCCATCTACGTTCGAGATACTAACGAGATGTCCATCCAACCTTTTTATGCAAGTAAAGTACATGTTGGATAAAACATGTCATGGCAGCCCTGATGGAAACAGAACATTTTTCAGGTGAAGTTTCCAAATGTAGACAAAACAAAATGCGTTAGACAAGATGGGATCTTTCTGTGTCGGTAAAATGAATTATGCATGTCTGTGGAAATGCGTGTATGTGCAAATATTGATATAATATCCATCATATCGAAGTAAACTTGAAGTCAAGAAATGACATGTTGTTTGGTCCTCCCACTACGACTCGTCTGGAAAACATGCAGTTTAGGCATATCAGGCTAAAAATTCAAAATAAATGATGATGAATTTCACAGGGTGTAACGCTCGTCTTCCTCCTCGTCTGAATAATTTTAATAATAATAACGAAGACGAAAAAACACTTGAACAAACTACCAAAATAATAAACGACGTTAACAGACCTGAACTTGAGAACACATAAAACATGAACGCACGAAGAGGAACGAAACGAAACAGTACCGTGTGGCGAACAAACACAGACACAGCAACAATCACCCACAAACAAACAGTGAGAACAGCCTACCTTAATATGGCTCTCAATCAGAGGAAACGTAAAACACCTGCCCCTGATTGAGAACCATATCAGGCTAATGCAATGAACCCAACATAGAAACAAATAACATAGAATGCCCACCCAGCTCACGTCCTGACCAACTAAACAATACAGAACAAAGGAAATAAGGTCAGGAACGTGACACAGGGTGGTGAAAGTGCAAGGTGATGAGGATAAGGCTTTCCAATAAATATCGCTGGTCTTATTCCGGTGATATGATGATCAATGCTTTGCTAAAAATGATCTCCCTTCTTTGTCCATAATAATAATCTTATCATGCAAGGCAGGGTTCTCCAACTGGCAGCCCACAGATGGTTTTATTTGGCCCCCCCCATGTTTTCTGGACATAAAAGACTGTAAAAACACCAGGAAATCATCTCCAAGGGATCTTTATTTTGGACAATTCCAAGTATTCACATGCATAATAAAGAGACATGCGATCGTATACAAATGGAAGCGAGGTTTGAAATTATTATGTTTTAGTCAAATATTATATCTGTTTGGGTTTCTTGCGGTCTACAAATTATTATGTTCCGGCCCCTGACCATCCACTCAAAGAAATTGTCCCACAGCTGAATCTAGTTCATGATCCCTGATATATACGTGCCCACAGCCTTTAGTCTGCAACAAATCAATCTCTGGTGGGAAAATGCAAACATTGGTTTTATGTGGATTTTTGAATATTCGCATGACATTCCCTCACCAATTGGATGGAAACCTAGCTAGTGAGGTGTTCAGTGTCCCATTGGTCTGTCACATCCTCCTGTGGGAGACGAATGATGTCTGTGTCATCGTGATTAAGACTAGCCCAATTATTATGAGCAGGTGTTGACGGTAGAGGTATGGTTAACACTGCCCGGTTATCACTGAGAAAGGCGATTTGATTCATCACATTGATTTCAAGACTCAAAGCACTACAGCCACCTCTCTTGTTGTGCTCTGTGCGTCATTAGGTTGGCAGAAATATACGCAAATCAGCTTTTTCCAGCAAACTGAGTCCATCCTGTGACATTTGATTACAATAGATACAAATGACTATGGAGCGCGACTGTCTTTTTTACCAAAATATGAGTGATGTGACATCCCCAATGAATATTGAAATCCTGTCATGTGTACTGAGTAACTGCCACAACATTGAATATTTCATCAGAGGTTGAGAGTGTGTTATACTTACATTAATATGAAACGTGGCCTCTGCCACAGTTGTACTGAAAGACTTAGAAATTCAGGACATGATGATTGTCTCATTACACACACCATCTGGTGAAGGCTGTTAATGAAAGGTGTACATCATCACCCGGTCAGCAACAGTGAGAGTGTGACAGGTCGAGGCCCTTAGTTCGCCTTAGGGGACCAGCTGCCACCTGGAATTTGCAGCTCTGCCCTTTTTTAAAAAAATGAAAGTTGTTCCAGACCTTGAAAAAGAACAGGAAAAGGATGGACAAGCGCACAGACATGAAAGCCACAGACAGTAGCACCAATGGGTGTTCCAGTCATTCTTCCTTTAAATTTTTTTTGAGTGACATTTGTGTCTGGATCCTGAATAACGTTCTGTTCCGCGGTCGCAAGTCCTCATGCTATGTTTCCTGCCCAGACATGAATCAGGGCATTACTTTCACCAGTGGTGACCCGTCATTCAGGGCAGATAAGGCAGAGCCCGACACTTTTAGCTAAAAACAATCATTAAAAATATATAATATTTTTTTTTTGGGGGGGGGGGCTTGCCTGTTTTGCATGTTATTTTGGCATTAATACGTGTCACATATCAGTTTGCAAACAATGTAAAAAAGATATATACAGTGGGGAGAACAAGTATTTGATACACTGCCGATTTTGCAGGTTTTCCTACTTACAAAGCATGTAGAGGTCTGTAATTTTTATCATAGGTACACTTCAACTGTGAGAGACGGAATCTAAAACAAAAATCCAGAAAATCACATTGTATGATTTTTAAGTAATTTATTAGCATTTTATTGCATGACATAAGTATTTGATCACCTACCAACCAGTAAGAATTCCGGCTCTCACAGACCTGTTAGTTTTTCTTTAAGAAGCCCTCCTGTTCTCCACTCATTACCTGTATTAACTGCACCTGTTTGAACTCGTTACCTGTATAAAAGACACCTGTCCACACACTCAATCAAACAGATTCCAACCTCCACAATGGCCAAGACCAGAGAGCTGTGTAAGGACATCAGGGATAAAATTGTAGACCTGCACAAGGCTGGGATGGGCTACAGGACAATAGGCAAGCAGCTTGGTGAGAAGGAAACAACTGTTGGCGCAATTATTAGAAAATGGAAGAAGTTCAAGATGACGGTCAATCACCCTCAGTCTGGGGCTCCATGCAAGATTTCACCTCGTGGGGCATCAATGATCATGAGGAAGAAGAGGGATCAGCCCAGAACTACACGGCAGGACCTGGTCAATGACCTGAAGAGAGCTGGGACCACAGTCTCAAAGAAAACCATTAGTAACACACTACGCCGTCATGGATTAAAATCCTGCAGCGCACGCAAGGTCCCCCTGCTTAAGCCAGTGCATGTCCAGGCCTGTCTGAAGTTTGCCAATGACCATCTGGATGATCCAGAGGAGGAATGGGAGAAGGTCATGTGGTCTGATGAGACAAAAATAGAGCTTTTTGGTCTAACTCCACTCGCCGTGTTTGGAGGAAGAAGAAGTATGAGTACAACCCCAAGAACACCATCCCAACCGTGAAGCATGGAGGTGGAAACATCATTCTTTGGGGATGCTTTTCTGCAAAGGGGACAGGACGACTGCACCGTATTGAGGGGAGGATGGATGGGGCCATGTATCGCGAGATCTTGGCCAACAACCTCCTTCCCTCAGTAAGAGCATTGAAGATGGGTCGTGGCTGGGTCTTCCAGCATGACAACGACACGAAGCACACAGCCATGGCAACTAAGGAGTGGCTCCGTAAGAAGCATCTCAAGGTCCTGGAGTGGCCTAGCCAGTCTCCAGACCTGAACCCAATAGAAAATCTTTGGAGGGAGCTGAAAGTCCGTATTGCCCAGCGACAGCCCCGAAACCTGAAGGATCTGGAGAAGATCTGTAAGGAGGAGTGGGCCAAAATCCCTGCTGCAGTGTGTGCAAACCTAGTCAAGAACTACAGGAAACGTATGATCTCTGTAATTGCAAACAAAGGTTTCTGTACCAAATATTAAGTTCTGCTTTTCTGATGTATCAAATACTTATGTCATGCAATAAAATGCAAATTAATTACTTAAAAATCATACAATGTGATTTTCTGGATTTTTGTTTTAGATTCCGTCTCTCATAGTTGAAGTGTACCTATGATAAAAATTACAGACCTCTACATGCTTTGTAAGTAGGAAAACCTGCAAAATCGGCAGTGTATCAAATACTTGTTCTCCCCACTGTATAATTGAGTTAATAAAGCTACGTACAAACATGGTCTCATTTTCATTTTCTTGAGTAAAGGAGCTCCAAAATGTAGGTGTTTCAGCCTAGCTTAGTGCTTTCTGTGGTGGTGGGGCAAGCCAGCTGAAAATACGGAGCGTTTCGCCGTGATTGGCTCAGTGTTCTGTCACTCATGGGGACACTACGTCACCGCCAAGTCTAAGGGTAGAGCTAGAAATGTCAAGCTCCTTGGATGCTGCCATAGAGTTACATTAGGAGTGCCCATCCAAGAAGGCTCAAGGTCATTAGCCACAGATAAAATGATGTCAAATCACGTTATATCTACAGTAGCTTTGATTGGACTGATCATGTCAACATCATACTTTCAAAATCTTAGCTAGCAGTCATCATCATGAATCAAGTCGACAATCTACTGGCAAATCCTTTTTAATCCTTGTCATATGAAGAGAAATAATGAAGAGAAATTATAGATTAAATGTATCAGTGCTCATCGGCCATTGGTCATAAATATTACACAAGTTGGAAATCGCAAATTCAATAATGAGTAGTTTGGAAGGAATCAGTGGCTAACTGTGAGTTCAAGACAACTGGGAACTCGGGAAAAATTAGCTAACGAAACTGGGAAAATATGTTTTAAACTTTCATCCAACTCGGAATTGTAAATCGGGAACTCGAGCCTCTTTCCAGAGCTACGAACTATGAAGATCACTGACGTCCTCATGATTCAACCTTTTTTTTCTTCTCTCGAGTTCCCAGTTGTCTTGAAAGCACCAGAAAATGGCAGACTTTGATGACAAAGTTTGATGACAAAATTTGCCCATGAAGGACCGCCGCACCACCTTCCTGTTCAAGTGAGCATAGCACAACAAGGTGAGTCCAAAAATGTCTTGTATGCTGCTGCATGAATGATGTAATATGCCAGGGAGATATGTATACTGTAGCTAAGAAAGTAATACTAAGTGTATGTTGTATAGTAAGCTGTTAGTAGCCCATGTGCCTCACCCTAATAATTTGGTATATTTTCACTTCTTAATTTCGCCTAGTTTTCTGACTTGATGGTGCACATGTAGCCTATAACCTTTTTTTGATAAATGTAATCATTGAATATTGTAAGAGCTTTCATTGTCTGCTTACGCACCCTTTATTTATCCTACGGTTCTGACCTGGTGTACAGGGAGAACACTGTAAGAACGGCCCATGTTCTGAATTCTGTCGCTGTACATTTCAAAAGTGATTAACAAATAGTTATACTGACTACGTCCGTCCTAGCTCGCTCATTAATGTCTTAATCTAAATGACGTATTGCCTCTAATCTGTTAGTCGTCCCCTCATGCCATAGTTTGTACATCTCAATTGTCAGTAGAAACCACATTTGTTTAAGCAAGTCAGCCATATCAGCTATGTTTTTTTTTAAAGGCAGTAAATGAGGCTGAATGAACTGTTTCGCTGCCAGACAAGGCTCCGCTGATAGCCAGGTGTAGCAGTGGTAAGGTGTTGGGACAGTTTTATGTAGGCCCTAACAGTTTGTAGGCATCGTTTGTCACTGTTATAGTGCAATTCATGTATTGCTTATGTTCTGTTGTGTAGTGACTTTGCTGGCATGCATCCCACATATAATTTATTTTGCCGCACCAAAATTGACATGCTAAAATCGCCACTGACTTTTACAGTCACTCAGCATATTTGCCCATCCATTGCCTGCTCAGTTCTGTTCCTCCAGTCCTCAAAAGGCCCTCAAAGGTCAACGTGGCAAAGATGACTGCCCTTCCTCTCCTCTCCCATCTCTATGCACCGCTGTGAATGAGTGTCTCCACTCTGGACCCATTTGCCTGCCAGCATGGCTGGGCCCTGATCGCAAGCGTAAGGGGGTTACGGTAATGCTAGCTGACACCCTGAGAAGCCATAGATTTATTCAAGGGCTTTGTGGGTGATTGGGGGTGGCAGAGAGGTGGGGTTTGTTTGGGGGATTTCCTGATTTCCATGGATGAAGTCCATCATCATGGGGGCCTTTGCTGCCATGCGATCCCCCGACATGATGCACTAAACCAAGCCACGGCCTGTTCTCCCTACTTCCATCACTCATATGCGGGCAGTACAGGAGCACCATGGCTAAAACTAACAGACTGGCCAATAGCTTCTACCCCCAGACCATCAGAGTGCTGAAGAGACACCACTAGTCAGTTACAGTGGTTCTCCCTTTAAAAGTTGCGTCATACTGCAGCACAGCTTGCGGGGTGCCGCAGAATTCTATGGCACGTTATTTAAGTGTCAGCCATTGTTGCCATTAATGCTAGTTAATGCTAGTCTGACCACCAGAGGGCATCTTTGAAAAGTTAAGTTATTGAAATGTCATGGAGCTGTAGAGTCCTGTTTACTGTAGCTGTTTTAGCGTAACTTATTTATTGTCATACATGCCTACTTAAATATACAGTATATTAATAATTCATTAATTTGTGCATGTCATCACACAGCATACATGTCTTTAAATACATTCAAGCATTTTAGTTATAAAATGAAATAACAAAGTGAGCCTTGAATATTTAAACAATGAATAAACCTCAACATGTCGGCTAAAGCGATTGGATTCAGTATTTGACTGTTTTTAATATTAGGAAAATATGGCGCTGTACAACGTGACCGGTCGGGAGTAGGTCTAGCCTACTTAGTGACTGCGAGTGAAGAGCAAAATAATCCTTACATTTACACATAAAAATCTGATTGATTTATAAAGACCAGTCCCCATGCTCTGTCATTCAGTGATACTTATTCCCATAGTAATTTGTTATGGATCCATCCAGATCAAAAGGTTCGAAAACAGTGCATTTGGTGGGCTATGTAAAAGATATGGGAGAAGTGACATGCCTCGCAAACATCCATTAATACTGTACATGTAAAGTCCCTAAACTCGGCAAGAGTCTATTGTCCTGCTGATAGCCCATCAAGGACACATTGTTTGCAGAGTTCACAAACAGGAGGTAAAGTTCCAGAGCTCACAGGTGTGCCTGGCATGGATTGTGACTCCATCTTGTTCCTCACCCTCTTCAACGCATCATTCTCCACCTGACTCTGGACCAATGCATCAGCTGTCGCCCTCAGAGAATGTGTCTCTTTTTGTAGCTTAATTAATTGCATTTCTTACTCTAGCCTATGTAGGCCTAAGTGTTTCCATTAGGAATATATGGCGCTGTACAACGGGACCGGTCGGAAGTAGGCCTAAGCTACTAAGTGACTGCGAGTGAAGAGCAAAATAATCCTAACATAAAAATCGGATTGATTTATCAAGATCAGTCCCCATGCTCTGTCATTCAGTGATATTTATTCCCTATTGTCCTGCTGATAGTTGAAATAAAGATCTGCATTTTGAAAAGGTCTTTTTATCATTATTTTATTAACGAAAGCATAAAGATGTTGATGAACAAATACTGTACAGTATATGCTTGATCCAACATTTTGTGGTTGCATGAGGTTTGGAATTAGAAATGTAAAACTTTAGAGTACTTTATACATTGCAAGTTTGGGTAAAAAAAATTCACACCTACAGTAGCCGAACTATTAGACTATCCTTTTGTAAAGGTTTAAAAGTATATTGTCCTGCTGATAGCCCATCATGGAAATGTTGTTAGCAGAATTCACACCCTGCTATGCTTTTGAAAAACAAATTGCCCCCAGCTGTCCATCACTACTGTAAATAAAAACACAGCATGTACAGTGGTACAAATATATTACTGAATTCGGTAAAAAAAAATGTAATGCACATATTTTTCAATGTTATACTAACACGTGGTTGCCATGGTGAATAATCCAATAATAATTGGTATGACACGGCTCTCAGAACTCATTAAGAGGCTGCTTCTAAATGAAAATACTTGCAGATCAGTAAAATGTCCCTGTAGATCGATGATGATATGAATGAATCCTAAACACAATGTGCTTATTTAAAAAATATATATCAGGAATAATATTGGATTTGAAGTGTATGAAATTGTTTGAGGAAATATTCAGAAAAGTAGAATAATAATTGGCCATAATTCTGCACCTTTGTATAGTTGTCCTTCCAATTTTGATCCTCATTATTTAGTGACGGATGTACTGAACTACTGGGATTTTTAAAAGACAAAATAACTCTGTTCTCTTTCAAATACTCTTTTCAATGTATCATGTGGGGGTTCACTAGGACCGCCTACTCTCTCGGAAGTACCTATCAAAAGTGTCTGTTGGAGACAGACATGTAGATTGGCGAATGAGGTGAGACCCTCACTTCCATAAAAGGAGAAACTCTCCTGCCCTTTGGTTATTCTTGCTTCTCTGCCTCATGAAGAGTGTCACTAATCTAGCTCTCCTCAGATCAGCTGTATTCCTGTTTACCTGCTTAACTTCTCTGGGATATGTGGGACGCTAACGTCCCACTTGGCCAAAAGCCAGTAAAAATGCAGCACGCCAAATTCAAATAAATTACTCTAAAAATCAATCTTTCATGAAATCACACATGAAAGACACCAAATTAAAGCTACACATGTTGTGAATCCAGCCAACATGTCTGATTTCAAAAAGGATTTATGGTGAAAGCACAGCAAACGATTATGTTAGGTCAGTACATAGCCACAGAAAAACACAGCCATTTTCCCAGCCAAAGATAGAAGTCACAAAAAGCAGAAATAGAGAAAATGAATCACTAACCTTTGATGATCTTCATCAGATGACACTCATAGGACATCATGAACCATTCAACGCTGGTCCGACAAATCGGAAGCCAAGCTTCAAGATTGTTTTGATCACGCGGACTCGAATATGTTCCGGTCAGCGTCAGAGAACAACATCGACCTATACGCTGACTCGGTGAGTGCGTTTATAAAGAAGTGCATTGGAGATGTTGTACCCACTGTGACTATTCAAATCTACCCTAACCCAAAACTGAAAGCACGAACCACCGCATTTAACCATGGAAAGAGGTCTGGGAATATGACTATAAACAGTGCAGTTATTCCCTCCGCAAGGCAATCAAACAAGCGAAATGCCAGTACAGGGACAAGGTGGAGTCGCAATTCAACGGCCCAGAAACGAGACGTATGTGGCAGGGTCTACAGGAAATAACAGACTACAAAAAGAAAACCAGCCACGTCACAGACACCAACGGGACGCTTCCAGACAAACTGAACACCTTTGCCCGCTTTGAGGATAATACAGTGCCACCGTCGCAGCCCGCTAACAAGGACTGCGCCCCCCCCCCCCCCCCCCCTTTCCTTCTCCGTGGCTGACATGAGTAAAACATTTAAACGTGTTAACGCTCACAAGGCTGCTGGCCCAGACGGCATCCCTAGCCGCATCCTCAGAGCATGCGCAGACGAGCTGGCTGGTGTGTTTATGGACATATTCATTCACTCCCTATCCCAGTCTGTTGTCCTCACATGCTTCAAGATGGCTAACATTGTTTCTGTACCCAAGAAGGCAAAGATAACAGAACTAAAGGACTACCGCCCCATAGCACTCACTTCTGTCATCATGAAGAGCTTTGAGAGACTAGTCAAGGATCATATCACCTCCACCTTACCGGCCACCCTAGACCCACTTCAGTTTGCATACTGCACAAACAGGTCCAGAGACGACGCAATCGCCATCACACTGCGCACTATCCCATCTGGACAAAAGGAATACCTATGTAAGAATGCTGTTCATTGACTACAGCTCAGCATTCAACATCATAGTACCCTCCAAGCTCATTATCAAGCTGAAGGCCCTGTGTCTCAACACCGCCCTGTGCAATTGGGTTCTGGACTTTCTGACTGGCCGCCCCCAGGTGGTGAAGGTTGGAAAACACTTCGCTGACCCTCAACACTGGGGCCCCACAAGGGTGCGTGCTCAGCCCCCTCCTGTACTCTCTGTTCACCCACCACTGAGTGGCCATGCACGCCTCCAACTCAATTATCAAGTCTGCAGATGACACAACAGTAGTGGGCTTGATTACCAACAATGACGAGACAGCCTACAGGGAGGAAGTGAGGTCACTCGGAGCGTGGTGTCAGGAAAGCAACCTCTCACTTAACGTCAACAAAACAAAGGAGATAATTGTGGACTTTAGGAAACAGCAGAGGGAGCGCCCCCCTATACACATCGAAGGGACAGCAGTGGAGAAGGTGGAAAGTTTTAAGTTCCTCGTTGTACGCATCCCAAACAAACTGAAATGGTCCACCCACACAGAACGTGTGGTGAAGAAGGCACAACAACGCCTCTTCAACCTCAGGAGGCTGAGGAAATGGGGCTTGTCACCCAAAACCCTGACAAACTTTTTTTACAATCGAGAGCATCCTGTCGGGCTGCATCACAGCCTGGTACGGCAACTGCACCGCCCTCAACCACAGGGCTCTCCAGAGGGTGGTGCGGTCTGCACAACGCATCACTGGGGGCAAACTACCTGCCCTCCATGACACCTACAGCACCCGGCCAAAAAGATCATCAAGAACATCAACCACCCGAGCCACTGCCTGTTCGCACTGCTACCATCCAGGAGGCGAGGTCAGTACAGGTGCATCAAAGCTGGGACCAAGAGACTGAAAAACAGCTTCTATCTGAAGGCCAATTGACTGCTAAACAGCTATCACTAACTCAGAGAGGCTGCTGCCTACATTGAGACCCAATCACTGGCCACTTTAATAAATTGATCACTAGTCAATTTATATAATGCCACTCTAAAACATGCCACTTTAATAATGTTTACATATCTTACATTACTCATATCACATATATATACTCTATTTTATACCATCTATTGCAACTTGCCTATGCCGCTCATCCATATACTTACATGTACATATTCTCATTCACCCCTTTGATTTGTGTGTATTAGGTAGTTGTTGGGAGATTGTTAGATTACTTGTTAGATATTACTGCACTGTCAGAACTAGAAGCACAAGCATTTCGCTACACTCACATTAACATCTGCTAACCATGTGTATGTGACCAATACAGTTTGATTTGATTTGTTTTTGGGAAGGTGGATTACAGTACTGCCTCCAATTTTCAGAAAACATACAAGGCCTCAGGCTAAGCGAATAGAACTCTAAACGTGACTACTTTATTGTTGGCATATCAGGCTGAGTTACTGGCGGAGGTGGGAAAACAACTTGACTAAGAGACCCTAGACCCAGATGCTTTGGAGGGCATCTGTATGATTACAGACCTGAGCCTCCGTGCCTCCCTTAGTGCCATTTAAGGCTGTGGTCAAACCATAAGCCTAGCGGTGGTGGGAGAAAAGGCACTTTAGCTGAGCTCGACCAGCTTACCAGACGAATAAAGTGGACCTCCTGGATACCCAAGGAGTTGTTAGGGTCCACTGTCGCTGCCATGTGCCAGAAGTGTGATATGTGCAAAAAGGAAGGCGAAGCCTTCAACATCTGCCTGTCCTGCAGACCCAGGCCATATGACAGCCCGTTGATTTCTGCATCTCGCCCCAGCCTCACAGCTGGCCTTGGGGGACTGAGGTCCCCGGTGATGCAGCAGTCTGCCAAGACTCAGGCTAGGCCCCTGAACCTGGCCAAACTTTTAGGAAAGCACCTCCTAGAGGAGGTAAGAAAGTCGGCCAACGTAGGGCGCAGCACTGGCGACTGATTAGGATAGTATGCAAGGCCTCCGGCTCTCTGCCCTACCTTCTCTCTTTGGGTTTCACGGTTGCTACTCCTACCCCTCCCCGAGTTTCGTAGCAATGGAAAGGCAGGGCTGTGTTTTACGACAAAACCCTATTCTCTGTGTAGCAGCTCACTTTCGTGACCGTGCTCACAGGAGAAATGGAGGAGACACACTTTTTGTTCCCCCCCGAGTGCCTCTCTCAGGCTCTCCCTCTGGGGTTCTCTGGGGCTCCCTCCCTCACAGGCGTCAGAGCCCCAGACCGCTATCTTGTACTCCTGAGTCCACAAAGCTTCTGCTTTTCCTCGTCCCGTTTTTACTGCTATTGGATCTCGCAACCAGGCCACTGCCTGCTCTGCCTCTCCATCTCACAGGAGCGAGTAGCTGAGGAACTATCTTTGCTCTTGACAACCCTCCTACATTGAGCAGGGCCAAGACATACCAGTTATGTAGCTGTCCTACTGCCCTGGATTAGGAATATTGCACTGCAGTTGTTTTCTTCTTCCTTCGGGTATATTGCCTGACATCTTACATCATGGCGCTGGCTGTTCTGCCCCAAGAGAGCCCGCTTAGACTAATTTACTGCAGCTTAGTAGAAGCGACGATCCTATAGGGCCCAGGGAGACCCCATCGCATAACACGCTGCCATGTCCTCTTGGGTGCTGACACACCCAGGAGAAGTGGGTGATGCCGTATGCTTTCCCACATCATCTTTGAGCCCCTCGATGACCAGTGATTCTTCCGGTCGGCAGTTACATGTCCTGGCTTATACCATATCAAATGCAGCAATTATAGATCCTCACCCAGATGCTTTAGCATTAAGGGCTAATGCCGCATTTACTAGTCGGAAGTAGGAGCTCAGCACGTGTACAGCCTTTTGGGGGGGCCTAAGCAAGATGTTTTGTGGCCCCCATCTTGATGGTGGAGAGAAAAATTTACGTTTTAAATACATTTCCTGCAATTCTACATATATTGCCATGGGGTGTAGAGAAAATATTGCAGTTATAAGGCACGTTTTCTGCAGTTTTACACATTTTGCCATGGGGTGGAGAGAAAGTTTTGCAATTTTATAACACATTTAATGCAATTCTACTCATTTTGCCATGGGACAGAGAGATATTTTTTTGCAGTTTTCAAGCAAATTTCCTGCAATTCTATCCATTTCGCCATTCCTTTTCACCATGTTAATAATATCTGACTGAGAGTAACTAACACAATCAATTTGTGCCCAGTGGAGGTCAGGGCCCCTGGGCACGTGCCCTGCATGCCCGGTCGGTATTCGACCATGATTAGTATAAGTTTAGATAACTGTCTAGACTAAATATACCAATCTAAAAGTTGCTAGCTGACATGGCTAATTGAGTGACTGTCAGTGACTGACATAACAAGAGAAAACCTGCTAATGCAACTTTCAAACTTGCATCTTGTGTACTCTACTATTCTAACCCTAGTTCCGACTAGCACATGAATGATAGAAAAAAAGGTTCCAAGGGAAAGAGACAGGCCTCTTGGAAAAGAGTGCCAGCCACTTATGCACACTCTCTGTTCTTACAGTTTCTGTCGTGGAGAAGTGGTGTGACTATACAGATTGTTCCTCCCTACACTCTGTTTTCCACGGTCCTATGTTCCTTGTAGGATGTTTTGGACAGAGAGAAGGTCCATCTTGTTAAGGTCCTTTTGTTGCTTTCTCGGCCTGCCAAGGTTCCCGACATGGATACAGTTTATCCCTAACTGTGGAGTAGTCTCTAAGGGGGCCACGTCCCTTACGCACAGACTCTAAGCTTTTAGCTCACCCTGGGATGTGACTATTGTACTTTAAAAAAAATCAAATGACAGATGAAACACGTGTAAACGTCATATTCCTCCATCTTTTACTTTACTACTGCCCTTATCATCCCTAAGCGTATGGGTGTACTGTGCTCTAACAGCCACTGTTCACGCCCACAGTCTGCCCAGGGGTTTTCAGGTTAATGTACCTACAGTAACCACATATTTGGGTCGACTTTTTGCCTGCCAGGCTTTTTGACTGTCGCCTTCCCTAGAAAGGCGACCCCATCGTTGTCCAGTACGTGTGGTTCGCACCTACTTTACTTGCAGTTTGGTTCAGGCAAGGGTGTCATGCTCTTCGCCCATTGGGCAACCAGCCCCTCTCTTTTCGACTATATCCTGCCGGATTATGGGGACCATTATATTGATTTATAATGGCAAGGGTGATAGCCTTCCGAGGGGCCTGGAAGGGCCCTCTCCTACAGAGGAGTTGACTTCTTGGGTACTGTTTTTGGGATCTCACTCATTATCAGAGAACCGGGTTTACGCAGGTAACCTTAAGTGTTGTCTGCTTGGAATCAAGAGATAAGAAAGGTTGCGTTAATCTTTTTGTAGGCAGTCGTGTTCTTTTGATGAATCTATTTGCAATTTTTACGGTATAATATCGTTTTGGAAAACGCATTTACTGTTTTGAAATAGGCCACAGAGTTCTGTGTCTTCTGAACTCTGCTTTAAAAAACAGCAACATATTCCAAAAAATACTTGTACGCGATTTAGAAAAAAACGAATAAACACCCCAGAATCAATTTGAAACCTAATGATGAAAGAGTTCCTTTCTTATTATTGTTGTTTTTCCCACCACTCTTTTCTGACTTCCCATTGTGTTCTGTTCTCTCATCTCTCCTCTAAAGATGGAAAATGGCTTTAAAGTGAGAATGAGAGAAACGCCAGACGCTCCATGTGAAGGCAGTAGGGCTGTGGGGGGGTGGGGGGGGGGGGGGTTGTGTAAAGCCGACCAGAGGAGATCACATCAGGAGAATGCATCAGAAAACACTGCTGTAGGCAAGCACAAGTCAACAGTGCCTATAATGTGAGTCGTTGGTATGCATGATGTTAAATAGATCATGAAAATGCTATTTTTATTACTAAGATTTAGCTTTTCATTAATCCTGGAGCTGAACCTGCCTCCGCAAAACAACAAGAGCATCCCTTAGGGGAAAGACAGAGAGAACACCCACGGTGGGATAGAAGGATCCAAGCTTTCAAACATTACTCGAGCTCTCTCTCTCTCTCTCGCAGTCCCATCCCCCCTAAGTGTGTGCGTGTTCGTGCGCGTGTGAGCAAGAGCGAGGGAGTGCGATTGTGGGTGGCTGTGTTTGAGACAGATATTCACATAACTTTAACATTGGCCTTGCTTTAATGTGCACGTTCTATGGTTGTACAGGCCTTCTCTGAAGATACACATGATCAATTTAAAGGCTTTGAATCAATTTCCCCTTATGATGACACCCACATATTAGGCTACGGCTTAAAGGATACAACACATGCTGTTCCTGAATAGTATTTCATATGAATCCTCAAATTATTATTTCCAAACCATTTCTGTGTCAATGATTTAACAGAGAATGAATCATGAAAAAAATATAAGGTCCTGATCAATATTAACCATTAAGCTCCAGAACTCTGTCCCCTCTATACAAGTAATATCTTGACGTCCAACTCAACTATATCAATTGAGTAGACAGATGGCGAAGGCTGTGTGGTTGGTTCAGTCATGCAGTCCTACTACAGTTCGAACAACATATGTGTCTATATCGCACTGTAGATCACTGTAAAGTAGACCACTGGTTGTGAAGTGTTGCGCAACACAGTGACTGAGTGGATCACAGCAGAGGAGCACCATGAGCACGACTGTGTATTTGCGGCTGAGTGAGTGTTTATGTGTGTCTACGTTGTGTGGAATGGATAGGCCAGTGTAGCTGGGGGACGCGTGCGTGCGTGCGTGCGTGCGTGCGTGCGTGAGAAAGGGAAAGGGGGATACCTAGTCAGTTGTACATCTGAATCCTGCACCAACAGGAAATGTGAAATGTTATGTGGATTGTAATTAATGGCCATTTTTGTAGGGGTTGATGCATTTTTGTTGTCAAATCAAGTCTGAAAGTGGAAATTACAAATTTCAGACGCCTTTTTGAACCTCAAATACACCACACGTTTTGCTGCAACGGGGTGATCAAATTAAGATCCTACATCTGTATGTGTGCTGTGAAGCCCAGATCAAATCTGAATACGGCCTCGTTCCAAAGCTGTCATCCTGTCATCCACGGTAAAGAGAAGGAGCAATAAAATCTAATCAGTTGCTGCTCACATAATTCAATGAATCATCAGAGGGCATCAGACAAATCTAAACCTCACCCTGGCCTCAATTATGCTGTGCGACTCCTCTCAGACACGGCGGTTATAAAGTCTCCAACCACCATCATATAACCCGCCCATGCGTGAGCATCTTTCCCCTCCCCAGGTAATGTAATCCTGACGTCTGAGATAATAATTATTGTTAGAGAGGGAGAGAGAGAGAGAGCGAGAGTGTCAGAATGTCAAGTTATTCTGGGTGACAGACACTGTTGCTAAACGAGAACCTAAACTTACTTTAGTCTTAACCTGCAATTGCTACGTACATTTTTGGACTTTTAAATTAAATATACCCATTGATTCTTGAAGAATATAACTTATACATTGTCTTCAGAAAGTATTCAAACCCCTTGACTTTTTACACTTACAGTCTGAATTTAAAATTGATTAAATTGAGATTTTGTGTCTATACACAATAGCCCATAATGTCAAAAAGAATTATGTTTTTAGAAATTTGTACGAACCAGTTAAATTTTAAAAGCTGAAATGTCTTGAGTCAATAAGTACTCAACCCCTTTCTTATGGCAAGCCTAAATGAGTTCAGGAGTAAAGATTTGCATTAAAAAGTCACATAATAAGTTGCATGGACTCACTTTGTGTGCAATAATAGTGTTGAACCTTTTACTGCAGTGGGCTAAATCAGGGTCACACAGAGTGTTCTTGGTAGTCTTAAACAAATCTACAGAACTTTGAATCCAAAGTTTACACCTCACACACATGGCTATGGGTTTAAAAAAGGAAGACACCTGTACCATGTTAGATATAAAGTTGAAATGTATTCAATTTTGAGTTTGTATCCCAATATTACACTTCATATACATCACAGAAAACTGAAATATAACATAACCATTTGACAAAGGAAACCGGATTTTCAGCTGTTCAAAAATATGTGTATAGAGTCACAGAGTTTAATGGCTGTGATAGGAGAAAAGTGAGGATGGATCAACAAGTAGTTACTCCACAAAAGTAAGCTAAATGACAGAGTGAAAAGAAGGAAGCCTGTACAGAATAAAAAATATTCCAAAACATGCATCATGTTTGCAACAAGACACTAAAGTAAAACTGCAAATAATGTGGCAAACGTTAGTCCAACAAACCATCACTGAGTACCACTCTTCATATTTTCAAGCATGGTGGTGGCTGCGATCATGTTATGGGTATGTTTGTCACCGGCAAGTACTAATGAGTTTTTATAGGATAAAAATAAACGGAATATAGCTAAGCACAGGCAATATCATAGAGGAAACCGTGGTTCAGGTTGCTTTCCAACAGACACTGGGAGACAAATTCACCTTTCAGCAGGACATTCACCTAAAACACAAGGGCAAATATATGCTGGAGTTGCTTACCAACATGACATTGAATCTTCCGAAGTGCCCTATGGCAAGACTTGAAAATGGCTGTCAAGCGAGGATCAACAACCAACTTGGCAGAGCTTCAAGAATTTTTTAAGGAATAATGTGCAAATATTGTACAATACAGGTGCGCAAAGCTCTTAGAGTCTTACCCAGAAATACAGCTGTAATTGCTGCCAAAGGGGATTCTAGCATGTATTGACTCTGGGGTGTGAACACTAACAGTACTAGTCAAAAGTTTGGAAACAACTACTCATTCAAGGGTTTGTCTTTATTTTTAGTATTTTCTACATTGTAGAATAATAGTGACTACATCAAAACTATTAAATAACACATGTGGAACAATGTAGTAACCAAAAAAGTGTTAAACAAATCAAAATATACAGTTAAAGTCAGAAGTTTCCTTAGCCAAATACATTTGAACTTGACATTTTTCACAATTCCTGACATTTAATCCTGGTAAAATCTCCCTGTCTTAGGTCAATTAGGATCACCACTTTATTTTAAGAATGTGAATTGTCAGAATAATAGTAGAGGGAATGATTTACTTCAGCTTTTATTTCTTTCGTCACATTCCCAGTGGGTCAGAAGTTTACATACACTCAATTAGTATTTGGTAGCATTTCCTTTAAATTGTTTATTAACTTGGGTCAAACATTTCGGGTAGCCTTCCACAAGCTTCCCACAATAAGTTGGGTGAATTTTGGCCCATTCCTTCTGACAGAGCTGGTATAAGTGAGTCAGGTTTGTAGGCCTCCTTGCTCGCACATGCTTTTTCAGTTCTGCCCACACATTTTCAATGGGATTGAGGTCAGTCTTTGTCTACTACAATACCTTGACTTTGTTGTCCTTAAGCCATTTTGCCACAACTTTGGAAGTATGCTTTGGGTCATTGTCCATTTGGAAGACCCATTTGCGACCAAGCTTTAACTTCCTGACTGATGTCTTGAGATGTTGCTTCAATATATCCACATAATTTTCCTTCCTCGTGATGCCATCTATTTTGTGAAGTGCACCAGTCCCTCCTGCAGCAAAGCAGCACCACAACATGATGATGCCACCCCCCGTGCGTCACGGTTGGGATGGTGATCTTCGGCTTGCAAGACTCCCCATTTTTCCTCCAAACATAACGATGGTCATTATGGCCAAGCAGTTCTATTTTTGTTTCATCAGACCAGAGGACATTTCTCCAAAAAGTACGATCTTTGTCCCCATGTGCAGTTGCAAACTGTAGTCTGGCATTTTTATGGCGGTTTTGGAGCAGTGGCTTCTTCCTTGCTGAGCGGATTTTCAGGTTATGTCGACATAGGACTCATTTTAATGTGGATATAGATACTTTTGTACTCGTTTCCTCCAGCATCTTTATAAGGTCCTTTGCTGTTGTTCTGGGATTGATTTGCACATTTCGCACCAAAGTACGTTCATCTCTAGGAGACAGAACGCATCTCCTTCCAGAGCGGTATGACGGCTGCGTGGTCCCATGGTGTTTATACTTGCGTACTATTGTTTGTACAGACGAACGTGGTACCTTCAGGCATTTGGAAATTGCTCCCAAGAATTGACCAGACTTGTGGAGGTCTACATTGATGCCAAGTAAAGAGGCACTGGGTTTGAAGGTAGGCCTTGAAATACATCCACAGGTACACCTCCAATTGACTTAAATTATGTCAATTAGCCTATCAGAAGCTTCTAAGCCATGACATGATTTTCTGTAATTTTCCAAGCTGTTTAAAGGCACAGTCAACTTAGTGTATGTAAACTTCTGATGCACTGGATTTATGATACAGTGAATTATAAGTGAAATAATCTGTTTGTAAACAATTGTTGGAAAAATTAATTATGTCATGCACAAAGTAGATGTAACCGACTTGCCAAAACTATAGTTTGTTTATAATACATTTGTGGAGTGGTTGAAAAATTAGTTTTAATAACTGCAACCTAAGTGTATGTAAACTTCCGACTTCAACTGTATATTATATTTGAGATTATTTAAAGTAGCCACCCTTTGCCTTAATGACAGCTTTTCACACTTGGCATTCTCTCAACCAGCTTCATGAGGTAGTCACCTGGAATTCATTTCAATTAACAGGTGTGCCTTGTTAAAGGTTCATTCGTGGAATTTCTTTCCTTCTTAATGCGTTTGAGCCAATCAGTTGTGTTGTGACAAGGTAGGATTGATATACAGAAGATAGCCCTATTTGGTAAAAGAGCAACTTCATATTAAGTAGAAGAACAGCTCAAACAAGCAAAGAAAAACAACAGTTTATCATTACTTTAAGATATGAAGGTCAGTCAACACGGAAAATTTCAATAACTTTGAAAGTTTCTTCAAGTGCAGTCGCAAAAACCATAAAGCGATGTGATGAAACTGTCTCTCATGAGGATGACCACAGGAAAGAAAAACCCAGAGTTACCTCTGCTGCAGAAGATAAGTTAATTAGAGTTACCAGCCTCAGAAAATGCAGCCCAAATAAATGCTTCACGGAGTTCAAGTAACAGACACATCTCAACATCAACTGTTCAGAGGAGACTGTGTAATTCAGGCCTTCATGGTCGAATTGCGGCAAAGAAACTACGAACTACACCAATATGAAGAAGAGACTTGCTTGGGCCAAGAAACACGCGCAATGGACATTAGACCAGTGGAAATCTGTCATTTGGTCTGATGAGTCCAAATTTAAGTTTATTGGTTCCAACCGCTGTGTCTTTGTGAGACGCAGAGTAGGTGAGCGGATGATCTCTGCATATGTGGTTCCCACCGTGAAGCATGGAGGAGGAGGTGTGATGGCGTGGGGGTGCTTTGCTGGTGACACTGTCAGTGATTTATTTAGAATTCAAGGCACACTTAACCAGCATGGCCACCACAACATTCTGCAACAATACACCATCCCATTTGTTTTTCAACAGGACAATGACCCAAAACACACCAGGCTGTGTAAGGGCTATTTGACCATGAAGAGAAATGGAGTGCTGCATCAGATGACCTGGCCTCCACAATCACCCGACCTCAACCCAGTTGAGATGGTTTGGGATGAGTTGGACTGCAGAGTGAAGGAAATACAGCCAACAAGTGCTCAGCATATGTGGGAACTCCTTCAAGACTGTTGGAAAAGCATTCCAGGTGAAGCTGGTTGAGAGAATGCCAAGGGTGTGCAAAGCTGTCATCAAAGCAAATGGTGGCTACTTTGAAGAATCTAAAACACATTTTTGGTTACTACATGATTCAATGTGTTATTTCATAGTTTTGATGTCGTCTCTATTATTCCACAATGTAGAATATTTTATTTTCAATTCATTTGCACAAACTTATGTGTGTGTGTGAGTGGGCAAAGAGTCCGTTTAAGATTGTATCAGTGCAGATCTGGTAACCATAAATTAATTATTAAGTAGTCATATGGCTAAATAGCCTGTTGCTCCGAGAGCTGGACTGAAGTCTTTGGCAATTCTCGGGCCATCCTCTAACACCGCCTGATATAGAGGTCCTGGATGGCAGGAAGCTCGGCCCACTGAGGTACTGGGCCGTCTGCACCACCCTCTGTAACGCTTTGTGGTCGAGGGTGGTACATATGCCATACCAAGCGATGATGCAGCCAGTCAAGATGCTCTCTATAGTGCAGCTGTAGAACTTTTTGAGGATCCGAGGGCCCAAGCCATTTCTTTTCAGCCTCTTGAGGTGGAAGAGGCGCTGTCGCACCTTCTTCACTACTGTGCGGGTGTGTGTGAACGATGTTAAGTCCCTGGTAATGTGGACGCCAAGGAACTTGACACTCTCTGCCCACACCACTACAGCCCTGTCAATGTGGATCTCCCCCCTTTCTCCTGTAGTCCACAATCAGCTCCTTGGTCTTACTGACGTTGAGAGAGAGGCTGCTGGTCAAGTCTCTGACCTCCTCCCTGTAGGCTGTCTCACCGCCGTCAGTGATCAGGCCACTGTCGTGTTGTTGCCTACCCTCAACACCTGGTGCTGGCCCGTCAGACAATCCAGGATCCAGTTGCAGAGGGAGGTGTTCAGTCCAGGGTCCCGAGCTTCATGATGCGCTTGGATGGGACTATGGAGATGAAATCTGAGCTGTAGTCTATGAACAGCATTCTCACAGTTATTTCCTCTCTTGTCCAGGTGGGAGAGGGCAGTGTGGAGTGCAATTGAGATTGCATCATCTGTGGATCTGTTGGGGTGGTATGCGAATTGGAGTGGGTCCAGAGTGTCTGGGATGATGGTGCCTATGTGTCAAAGCACATCATAATTACAGATGTGAGTGCTACAAGGTGATAGTCATTTAGGAATTAAATAGTCACCTTGGAATTATTGGGAACAGGGACAATGGTGATCAGCTTGAAACATGTTGGGATTAGAAACTGGTCCAAGAAGAGATTGAAAATGACTGTGAATTTGCTAGCTGGTCTGCGCATGCTCTAATCCGTCTGCGGCCTTGAGATTGTTAATCTGTTTAAAAGTTTACTAACTCAGAAAGCACGATCACACAGTCATTCGGAACAACAGGGGCTTTCACGCAAGACCCTGTTATTTTCCTCAAAGCGAGAATAAAAGGCATTTAGCTCGTTTGGGAGTTCTGCGTCCTTGGGCTTCACACAGCAAATCTTTTTCGTGTTTGATGTCTAGTCGGAGGATGTAGCAGGCCTTCTTGTATGTGTCCTTGTCTGTGTCCCGTTCCTTGTAAGCGGTAGCTTTAGCCTTTAGCTCAGTGCGGATACTGGCTGTAATCCATGGTTTTTGGTTTGGATATATTCGTATAGTCACTATTTGAACGACGTCATCTATGCACTTATTGATGAAGCCTGTGACTGATGTGGTAAACTCCTCAATGTTATGTTGATGAATCCCGGAACATATCCCAGTCTGTGCTAGCAAAACAGTCTTGTAGCCTCCCGTCTAAATTCATCTGACAATTTCCATATTGAGAGCATCACTGGTACTATCTGTTTGAGCTTATGTTTGTAAACAGGAAGCAGGAGGATTCGTAGTCTGATTTGTCAAAGGAAAGGCGAGGGAGGGTCTTGTATGCGTTTCAGCGAGTAGAATAAAAGGGGTCTAGAGGTTTAGTGGTGCAGGAGACGTGTTGGTAGAAGTGAAGTAGAACCGTTTTAAGTCTCCCCTCATTAAAGTCTTCCCACCAAAAAAGTCTCCACACTAGAAATGCTTCCTCTGGGTTTCTTGTTTGTTTATGGCCCCATACATTTTGTTGAGTGCCAAAGTGGTGTTGGCTTGTGGAGGGATCTAGACAGCCGTGATAATTACTGATGAGAACTCCCTTGGTAGATAAAAAGGTTTGCAGCTTATCATGAGGTATTTTATCTATGAGTCACTCTAATTGGTTAAAACTATTGTTTTGATATCACGGATGGTCAATCTTGTCATTCATAGCTCTGTCTATTCATTCGAGATGGTTCAATTTTACCAGCCCCATCCCTCAGTTGTTTACTGAAACAGTGACAGGGTGTCCTCTTTGCTATTGTTTTAACTGCGGATTGCCATTTAACTCGGGTTGGAATTTCCTGAATTACTCTTTAGACAGCAGAAATGAAAAACTAATCAGAAAATATTAGATTGAGTTATTATTCTTAGTGTCCATGAATAAGACTCCTCTGTGGGTTATTTATTGAGTTATTGCATGTAATTCCAGTACTGCAAGGACAGAATAATAACAAGGTTTCTGATGGCTAACAAGCATTTTCAAAAGTATGAACTTCATGCATTGCATAAGAAACAAGCCAATTTGAATCCATGTCACAGACAGTGTGTTACAATGAATAGATAGAGAATTCATAAAGGACAGTGTGACACGCAGGGAATATCCAGAACTGGTCTGATACGATCAGTGCCTTAGCCACGGCTCTCATTTTAGCTCCTATTCTTTGGCATAATCATTTTTCCTGTGATAAAGCGGTGAAATTTCAGCTACTCCATTTCAGGACGTCTGTTCCTTTGAGATTGAGAAGACACCCTTTGTTGTTATCGGGAAAGTCGTATTTTTCAATTGCCAGAGCAACTTATGAATACGTATTATCTTGCTGCTGCTTTTTACATCCAACCATTGTCAGTGTGTGTGTTAATATGTTGTGACCTGATGTTATGGTTATAGTTAATTCAACAACAACAAAAACAAATCTCCATTCATCATTTAGATGTTTGAGCTGGGTTATCAGAGGAAATGTATTTTGCTTGGCGCCTACGTGCTCTGAATGTTTATTTGATGGTATTAAAGGTGAATGGGATTTGGAGGAAGTGTTGAGAGTCAGATGCAAAGGGATGACTTATTCTTGTGCGATGTGTATAATCCAGCGAGTTAGGGGACGTTAAGTGCTCATTTCACAGTCCATTTCACACCTGTCAGTCCTAGGAGAATGCTTCATGTTCAATGACTCAGGAAATACTCTTAACGTTCTTGAGGGCCTTCCCGCTGATGTCTTAGGACCTGTTTCTTTAGCCACTGTTAGTATGAATGAATCCTCTCAGGAGTCAGGACATTCTGCCTAGTTTATAGTGAAGGGGCAAGTCACTCTACATCACAGATGGTGTAGACAGAGAGCAAGACTGCACTTAGGCGGGTTGCATTCTACAAACCTCACTTGGGTGGCAATATGGAATGGTCAAAGTGTTTTTAGTAGTAGATGCCCACAGAAAACCCAACTCCAACTCACTTTGAAATTAATGGCATGGTCACGGAACTTACAAGAGACACATACAGACTAGTGGTGCGCGGGTCAGCTGTTTGTTCACCAGCAATAACCCACCCGCAACCACCCGACTATATGTGATAAAGTGAAAATCTGAGGCCCGCGCACCACCCTAACCTGCTAATATAGAATATGAGCTAAAGGCTACAGTCAAACAAGGCAGAACTGTTTTTTGATACAGTATGTTTCGGCTTAAAATTTCCGACATTTTGGTAGCCTATTTGTTATTCAGCTTGTCTATAATTAGATAGATGTAGGTTCTCTTTTGTCATCATATGTTTCCCTAGAATACTAAATAAACCCTTGCTCAACAGAATAATGTAATAGATTGATAGAATGAATGCTTCTAGTTGACATCAGTAAAGTTCTCTCTGTCATCTTTCGTGGAGCAAAGACGTTTAGGGAATGGGGAGAAAATACAATCACGCAAAAAAATGAGCAAAATTTCCAAATAACGTCAGTTGTAAGGGAAATGTGAAACGACCCAACATGTTTCTGATAAGATTTCAGTTCGGCTTCGATGCATATTTTATGTGGTTGAAATACTACCAGCTTTTATGATGAAGATCATCCCCTTACAGATGGTATCTGAGCATTGCATTCTCTCAAGATGCAGAAAGAAAGAGATCACATTTCTCCACTCCTGTTCCCAAGTCAAAATGTTGCCTATTTTTACTGCAAGAAATGCTTCATTCTGCAGGAGTTATTATTAAAGCTATGTGAGAGGTCATAGACCTACAGTCAGTGTGCAGATATCAGTTTCCATTTAACCCATCTAAACAGTAGGCCTTGACATGCCATAGGCCTATTTGAAGTCCCGTCTTGTAACTGTCGAATTTGTATAGTGCCTCACAATCATCACACATAACATAGCCGTCACTGCTATCATTATCTTTTACCACTTCACCAAATCTTTCCCAAACATGACTTTTCTGGCCATCCCTTCTTGCCAGTATGAGTCGGTCTAGTGCAAACATGACTTTTCTGGCCATCCCTTGTCTCCTTTCGCAGCTTTTGTCTTATTGAATTCATCTTCAACAATGTCATTTTTGTCTCCGTGGATTGACGTTCACTTTTTCTGCCAGTTCTCAAAAGCGTTATTTGGCGTTTGGCTGTGGTAGGATATTTGGCGCGCGTACAGTTAAGCCAAAGTTTAGGCTTATGCACTAATAACAGATAGCCTTACAATAATGACCGAAAAACATCAATGTAGCCCACATAAATTGCACAAGAATTATACACTTATAGGTTTTTTAAGGTTTTGTTTCTCTTTTTCAACCCCTCCGCCCTTTCGCCACACAATATTTAATGACCCTAAACCAGTCCACCCCGCAGATATGACTGCAGGGACTGTGGGTTATGAGTCAACCTGCACATCACTAATACAGACTGATGAATCTTGCCAGTATGAGTCAGTCTAGTGCGGTGTTGCTCCCCCCCCCCCCCCCCCCCTCTCTCTCTCTCTCGCCAGTCTACAACCACAGAGCTGCTTGGACGGTGCCTCCAAGGAGCAGATGGTATCTGCCGGGAGGAGAGTGAAGGTGGAACCTGGGCTTGTGATAGGCAATGGAAATCCCCTTCCTTCCCAGCCCAACTCTTTATGGACGGAACAACATCGCTCCAGGGGAAATCCTGGGCCTGTTTTTTTTAGAAATCCACATATTTGATTATAGTATTTTTTTCTTCTTTGAGATACTCACAAGCTAGCTTAGGCAGAATCTATGAGCCCCACGAAAACACAGGGACAATTTTTTGTATCTTTTATTAAAATCCAACGCATAGGCAACAAGAAAACCTGGAGTATCCGTTGAGAAATGCGCTACCATTGTTTTTGCTTGGCATTTTATTACTATGGTAAATGTTGATTACTCCAATTTATTCACTTCAAACAAATGGATGTCTTCGACACATGACCACTCCGAACCAGATTGAAATGTCAAACAGAAATAACACCCTCTATTAAGAGCCAGTATACTATGTTATGCATTTAGCAATTATTAACTGGGTAAAAAGTACTCCGTAGCTGCTTATATTCTGCCGCATGGTATATTAATGTAACTTAAAGAACAGTGGGCTTACCAGAGGGCTCTTGCTGAGTGTGCAACTAATTATTATTATAGGTCCAATGCAGCCATTTTTATCTCAATATCAGATCATTTTGGGGTAAGAATTATGTACCTTACTGTGATTGTTTTCAATGAAAAAAGGTCAAAAAGAAACAACAATAGCTTCTTAGCGAAGATACATTTCTCAATCCAAACTGTTGCACTCTGGGAGTGATCTCAGTGGAAAGGAGGAAACTGAAAACTTGCTGTTATTGGCAGAGAGTTTTGGAACTTTCTTTCTTATTGGTCTGTCAACGATTTTACCGCGCGGTGATGTCACCACACAGGCCAAAACTCCATCCCACCAAAACAGGCTGAAATTTCAGGTGGTGTTTTCTAACAGCTCTGACACTAAAAGGGCATTATCATCATGTTTACAATTTCACAGTATTATTCTAGCCTTATGTGGAAATATACACTGATAAATGCAACATGTTACAACATGTTACATGTTACAGGCCATATAAGGAAATCAGTCAATTGAAATAGGTGCTAATTTATGAATTTCACTTGACTGGGAATACAGATTTGCATCTGTTGGTCACAGTCAGATACCTTTTAAAAAAAGTAGGGGCATGCATGGATCAGAAAACCAGTCAGTATCTGGTGTGACCACCATTTGCCTCATGAAGTGCGACACATCTCCTTCGCATACAGTTGATCAGGCTGCTGATTGTGGCCTGTGGAATGTTGTCCCACTCCTCTTCAATGGCTGTGCAAAGTTGCTGGATATTGGCGGGAACTGGAACACACTGTCGTACACATCGATCCAGAGCAACCCAAACGTGCTCAATGGGTGACATGTCTGGTGAATATTCAGGCCATGGAAGAACTGGGACATATTCAGCTTCCAGAAATTGTGTACAGATCCTTGTGACATGGGGCCGTGCATTATCATGCTGAAACATGAAGTGATGGCGGGGGATGAATGACACCAATGGGCCTCAGGATCTCGTCACAGTATCTCTGTGCATTCAAATTGCCATCGATAAAATGCAATTGTGTTCGTTGTACGTAGCTTATGCCAGCCCATACCATAACCCCCTGAGGAACTCTGTTCCCAACGTTGACATCAACAAACCGCTCGCCCACATGATGCCATGTCTGCCATCTGCCCGGTACAGTTGAAACCTGGATTAATCCGTGAAGAGCACACTTCTCCAGCATGCAAGTGACCATCGAAGGTGAGCATTTACCCATTGAAGTCTGTTACGATGCCGAACAGCAATCAGGTCAAGACCCTGGTGAGGACGACAAGCACGCAGATGAGATTCCCTGAGATGGTTTCTGACAGTTTGTGCAGAAATTCTTTGGTTGTGCAAACCTACAGTTTCATCAGCAGTCCAGGTGACTAGTCTCAGATGATCCCGCAGTCGAACAAGCCGGATGTGGAGGTCCTGGGCTGGCGTGGTTACACATGTTCTGCGGCTGTGAGGCAGGTTGGACGTACTGCCCCCAAAAAATTGTTGACGTTGGAGGCGGCTTATGGTAGAAGAATGAACATTCCATTCTCGGGCTACAGCTCTGGTGAACATTCCTGCAATCAGAATGCCAATTGCATTTTCCCTCAACTTGAGACATCTGTGGCATTGTGTTGTGAGACAAAACTGGATATTTTAGAGTGGCCTTTATTGTCCCCAGCAAAAGAGGTACCTGTGTAATGATCATGCTGTTTAATCAGCTTCTTGTTATGCCAGGTGGATGGATTATCTTGGCAAAGGAGAATGATCACTAACAGGGATGTAAACAAATGTGTGCACAAAATGTGCGATAAATATGCTTTTTGTGCATATGGAAAATTTCGGGGATCTTTTATTTCAGCTCATGAAACATCGGACCAATATTTTACATGTTTCGTTTTATATTTTTGTTTAGTATATATAAAACACAGGGAAATCACGTTTTTGACTTCACTGGGCCTTTACCTAACTGGTACTGCAGCCTTTTTTTGTTTCCCCAACTTTTCAGTCCAAGTGTTACATTAACAAAAAAAATTGTTGGCCCAAACTGAGAAAGGCAAAAATTCTGTCAATTTAAAATGATGTGTTTGCTCAACTTACGCTCATTCAACTATATATTATTATTTTTGCATCTTAACTAAAAACTGCTGTCAAACTGATTACACAAACAGTGGTTTTAACATACAATGTTTTCAACTTACATATTTGACACACATTGACATACATGATTACATTGTGCATGTTCATTTATACAGAAATATTATTCAACATGTCCTCCCCTGGGATTTGAACTCACAACCTCTTGGTTCATGGATTCCAATTTTCCTGCTACGCCACCACGTCGTTGTCAATTATCAGTTAATCTGAGTATTCTCTCATCCTTGATTTGATTTATTCATTTCCGAAATGTTTGGTTTTCTGTTTTAATGTTTAATGTTTTTCTCGAGTGTACTTTTATCAGAGCTGAGATTCACTTTGAGATGCAAATTCCCGGTGAGGACATGTTGAATAGTAATTACTGTATAAATAAACATGCACACTGTAATCATGTACTGTATGTCAACATGTGTCAAATATTTAAGTTGAAAATATTGTATGTTAAAACTACTGTGTGTGTATGTAACTAGTTGGAGACAACAATTGTTAATTTTTTTCAGGTAATACTTGCACCCAAAAGTTGAGTAAAGAAAGAACAAAGGCTGTGGAACTAGTTACTTAATAATTATTATTTGAAAGAACTTTTTATTTTACAGTGTTGTTAAACCAACAGAGAGGGAGAGAGAGATAAATTACATCTAAGGCTGTTTGATTGAGCCTTGCACCTCTTTTTCATGCAGCGTGTTGCTTGATACAGTAGCCTGCTTGATACAGTAGCCTGTCTCCTACTGGGACCTGCTCACACCACATGTGCTCTGTATCTATCGAGCACCATACCAGTGGCTGTGTTCACTAAGAACATGCCAGAAGGAATAACCCAATAATGGCAGACATAAAATCTATCCATGGGAACCTCAAAGACTGGACTAAATTGAATCAAAATATCTGTGCTTAGTAAGTCTCTTTAGATAATTAACCCAGTGATGTGCAGAGTACTTTTCCTTCTCGGCTGTACATTTGTCAAAAAGGGGAAAAAATAGTTTTTGCAGAAAAGTGCACATTTGGCAGCCATCGTGTCAGCTCTTCAGTTTGAAGGCAAGTTGAGACGAGGATACAACAGAGCTTATCTTATGCCCTGAGACAGAGGGAGGCCTGGGGTATAGATATCCTGCAAATGGAAGCAGCATTATTAATATCATGGTGTGTGTACGTCATTACTGTAATCTGACTTTTAAGGCAGGGTTCATTTCTCCAGAGATCATACTCCAGTGACACAAACCAGTGTGTTGTGACGTTTCCCATATCTTCCTTAAGACATGGCCATTCATTTTCAAGTGTATGCCTGTCACTATCTTATTTAGAAAGATTAGATTAAAGGGGCAGTGCAACCAAAAACACAATTTCCCAGTTTATTAGGTACACCCATCTAGTACTGGGTCAGACCCCCTTTGCCTACAGAACAGCTTGAATTATTTGGGGCATGGAAATGTTGCTCAATTGGTATAAAGGGACCTAACGCAATGCCAGAAAAACATTCCGCACACCATTACAACACCGCCACCAGCCTGTACCATTGACACCGGGAAGGATGGGGCCATGGATTCTGACTGCTTACGCCAAATCCTGACTCTGCCACCAGCATGAAGCAAAAGGAACAAGGATTTGTTAGACCAGGCAATGTTTTTCCACTCCTTAATTGTCCAGCGTTGGTGATTGCGTGCCCACTGGAGCGGACTTGTTTTTAGCTAATAGAAGTGAAACTCGATGTGGTCGTCTGCTGCAATAGCCCATCCGTGGCAAGGACCGACGAGTCGTGAGTTCCGAGACGCTGTTCTGCACGCCACTGTTGTACTGCGCCGTTATTTTCTTTTTTTGTGGCCCACCTGTTAGCTTGCACGATTCTTGCCATTCTCTTTCCAGCTCTCATCAACGAGCTGTTTTCGCCCACAGGACAGCCGCTGATTGAATGTTTTTTGCACCATTCGCAACATTCTCGGGATAACCCTAGACACTGTCGTGCGTGAAAACCCCAGGAGGCTGGCCGTTTCTGAGATTCTGGAACTGGCATGCCTGGCACTGACCGTTTTGCCCATTTAACGTTCAATCAAACAGTAACTGAATGCCTCAATGCCTGTCTGCCTGCTATATAGTAGGCCACGGCCACGTGACTCACTGTCTGTTGGAGCAAACCATTTTCGTGAATGGGGTGGTGTTAGGAAATTTGTTAATAATAACTAAAACAATTTCTAGATTTAGATAAAACTATAACTAATTGAACTCTGCACGCCTAGTGAAAGAGATTTGTGCTGTGGGTTATAAAGTAAGCAAAAAGGGTCGTTAAACTATGGTTGAACTGACCCAACTTAGCCCTGAGATGTTTAGATAAGGCTGTGGGTAACTTTTTAGGTCTTACATTATCTTGAGTTGTCTGCTAAAGTGGTAATAAATTATAGTGAGCCTTCAGGAGAATAAATGATATTGTGTGTCATGTGTGTGCGCTGGGGAGTTGGAATGAACTTTTGAACCTGTTTTATATTGGTCAAGAGGAGGAGATTTATTCTGTAAACCAATGACGTCATATCTTGTATATAAACTGTTGTTTATGGTCAAATGGGAGCGTGCTCCGAGAATAAATACTATTATCTAATTTTAATAAGACTGTATCCTGTCTATTTTATGTTAATAAGTATCTTACAAATTCTTATAAATAGACAGATTGATTTTAATTAATGAGTACATAGAGGAATCATTTAATTCCTTTAACAGGTGGTGTATCTAATAAACTGGTTAGAATAATACTGTGAAATTGTGAAAATTATGATAATATCCTTTTAGTGTAAGAGCTGTTTGAAAAGACCACCTGATATTTCAGCTAATTTAGCATGGTAAGGGTTTTGGACCGCAAGGCGGGATAAGTGAATCTCTCTGCCAATAACAGCTAGTTTTCAGGTTGCATATCCCTCCTATTAGGCTCCTCACTCAGACCGCTCCCAGCATTCCTTTTTGATAAAAATCTATTTTTGTTCCTTTTTGACTATTTTAATTGAAAACAATCTAAGGTACTTCATTGTTACAGAGAAAATATTTGATATTGACATAAAAACAGCTGCAGTGGACCTTTAAGAATACTTGATTTTAAAAAGGCTGATTTCCACTGAACATTAGCATTATCATAGGATGATGTTGGTAAGCAAGTGAATGTGCAAATCCAATGTGCAAAAATGTTCTAGAACAAAATAACTAAACTTCTAAATGCTTTTGCATGGTGCAGCACATGAGACTTTCAGACTCTGTGTTTTTTTTTTATGACTACACAGTAAAACAACGGTAGTTGAAATCACAGTGTTGAAAAAAAATGTGGGTTAAATTGACTCTACTGGGAGTTATCTTAACCGTCAAGAGAGTGATACTCTTCCTGGAGTTAGTGTTGATAACTGGCAGGGCCAGCTCTAGCCTTTTGTGGGGCCTAGGTGAGATTTGGTTGGGAGGCCCCCCAATTCTACTAATTTTGCCATGGGGCAGAGAGAATTTCCTTCAATTCTACACATTTCACCAGGTCGGTATTCGGCCATAATTACTACAAGTTTAGATAACTGGCTAGACTAACTTACCAATCTAAAAATTGTTAACTGACATGGTTAATTGAGTGACTGTCAGTGATTGATAAAACAAGAGAAAAACTGCTGATGCACAACCAAATGTCGAACTTACACCTTATGCATTCTACTATTCTAACTCTCAACAGTAACTTGAGACCCCCACTGAGTTCCTAAAATAAAAAGGGGGTCCTAAGTGACTGCTTATGCCTGGAGCCGGCTCTGATTGGGAGTCCCATAGGGCGGCGCACAATTGGCCCAGCGTCGTCCTGGTTAGGGTTTGACCGGGTTAGGGTTTGACCGGGCCTGAGTTACTGCCTGTAACTCAGGCCCTGAAGCAAGGATATGCATATATTTCTTTTTATTTTTAATTTTTTTCACCTTTATTTAACCAGGTAGGCAAGTTGAGAACAAGTTCTCATTTACAATTTCGTCCTGGCCAAGATAAAGCAAAGCAGTTCGACACATACAACAACACAGAGTTACATATGGAGTAAAGCAAACATACAGTCAATAATACAGTAGAAAAATAAGTCTATATACAATGTGAGCAAATGAGGTGAGATAAGGGAGGTAAAGGCAAAAAAGGCCATGGTGGCGAAGTAAATACAATATAGCAAGTAAAACACTGGAATGGTTAATTTGCAGTGGAAGAATGTGCAAAGTAGTGATAGAAATAATGGGGTGCAAAGGAGCAAAATAAATAAATACAGTAGGGAAAGAGGTAGTTGTTTGCGCTATGTACAGGTGCAGTAATCTGTGAGCTGCTCTGACAGCTGGTGCTTAAAGCTAGTGGGGGAGATAAGTGTTTCCAGTTTCAGAGATTTTTGTAGTTCGTTCCAGTCATTGGCAGCAGAAAACTGGAAGGAGAGGCGGCCAAAGGAAGAATTGGTTTTGGGGGTGACCAGAGAGATATACCTGCTGGAGCGCGTGCTACAGGTGGGTGCTGCTATGGTGACCAGCAAGCTGAGATAAGGGGGGACTTTACCTAGCAGGGTCTTGTAGATGACCTGGAGCCAGTGGGTTTGGCGACGAGTATGAAGCGAGGGCCAGCCAAAGAGAGCGTACAGGTCGCAGTGGTGGGTAGTATATGGGGCTTTGGTGACAAAACAGATGGCACTGTGATTATAAACTGGATGCAGTCTATAGAGTAGGGTATAGGAGGCTATTTTGTAAATGACATCACCGAAGTTGAGGATTGGTAGGATGGTCAGTTTTACAAGGGTATGTTTGGCAGCATGAGTGAAGGATGCTTTGTTGCGAAATAGGAAGCCAATTCTAGATTTAACTTTGGATTGGAGATGTTTGATGTGAGTCTGGAAGGAGAGTTTACAGTCTAACCAGACACCTAGGTATTTGTAGTTATCCACATATTCTAAGTCAGAGCCGTCCAGAGTAGTGATGTTGGACAGGCGGGCAGGTGCAGGCAGCGATCGGTTGAAGAGCATTTAGTTTTACTTGTATTTAAGAGCAATTGGAGGCCACGGAAGGAGAGTTGTATGGCATTGAAGCTCGCCTGGAGGGTTGTTAACACAGTGTCCAAAGAAGGGCCAGAAGTATACAGAATGGTGTCGTCTGCGTAGAGGTGGATCAGAGACTCACCAGCAGCAAGAGCGACATCATTGATGTATACAGAGAAGAGAGTCGGTCCAAGAATTGAACCCTGTGGCACCCCCATAGAGACTGCCAGAGGCCCGGACAACAGACCCTCCGATTTGACACACTGAACTCTATCAGAGAAGTAGTTGGTGAACCAAGCGAGGCAATCATTTGAGAAACCAAGGCTGTCAAGTCTGCCGATGAGGATGTGGTGATTGACAGAGTCGAAAGCCTTGGCCAGGTCAATGAATACGGCTGCACAATATTGTTTCTTATCGATGGCGGTTAAGATATCGTTTAGGACCTTGAGCGTGGCTGAGGTGCACTCATGACCAGCTCTGAAACCAGATTGCATAGTGGAGAAGGTATGGTGGGATTCGAAATGGTCGGTAATCTGTTTGTTGACTTGGCTTTCGAAGACCTTAGAAAGGCAGGGTAGGATAGATATAGGTCTGTAGCAGTTTGGGTCAAGAGTGTCCCCCCCTTTGAAGAGGGAGATGACCGCAGCTGCTTTCCAATCTTTGGGAATCTCAGACGACACGAAAGAGAGGTTGAACAGGCTAGTAATAGGGGTGGCAACAATTTCAGCAGATAATTTTAGAAAGAAAGGGTCCAGATTATCTAGCCCGGCTGATTTGTAGGGGTCCAGCAGCTCTTTCAGAACATCAGCTGACTGGATTTGGGAGAAGGAGAAATGGGGAAGGCTTGGGCGAGTTGCTGTGGGGGGTGCAGTGCTGTTGACCGGGGTAGAGGTAGCCAGGTGGAAAGCATGGCCAGCTGTAGAAAAATGCTTATTGAAATTCTCAATTATAGTGGATTTATCGGTGGTGACAGTGTTTCCTATCTTCAGTGCAGTGGGCAGCTGGGAGGAGGTGTTCTTATTCTCCATGGACTTTACAGTGTTCCATAACTTTTTTGAGTTTGTGTTGCAGGAAGCAAATTTCTGCTTGAAAAAGCTAGTCTTGGCTTTTCTAACTGCCTGTGTATATTGGTTTCTAGCTTCCCTGAAAAGTTGCATATCACGGGGGCTGTTCGATGCTAATGCAGAACGCCATAGGATGTTTTTGTGTTGGTTAAGGGCAGTCAGGTCTGGAGAGAACCAAGGGCTATATCTGTTCCTGGTTCTACATTTCTTGAATGGGGCATGCTTATTTAAGATGGTGAGGAAGGCATTTAAAAAAATAACCAGGCATCCTCATCTGACGGGATGAGACCCCGGCCAGGTCGATTAGAAAGGCCTGCTCGCTGAAGTGTTTCAGGGAGCGTTTGACAGTGATGAGTGGAGGTTGTTTGACCGCTGACCCATTACGGATACAGGCAATGAGGTAGTGATCGCTGAGATCTTGGTTGAAAACAGCAGAGGTGTATTTAGAGGGTAAGTTGGTTAGGATGATATCTATGAGGGTGCCCGTGTTTACGGCTTTGGGGTGGTACCTGGTAGGTTCATTGATAATTTGTGTGAGATTGAGGGCATCAAGCTTAGATTGTAGGATGGCTGGGGTGTTAAGCATGTTCCAGTTTAGGTCGCCTAGCAGCACGAGCTCTGAAGATAGATAGGGGGAAATCAGTTCACATATGGTGTCCAGAGCACAGCTGGGGGCAGAGGGTGGTCTATAGCAGGCGGCAACGGTGAGAGACTTGTTTTTAGAGAGGTGGATTTTTAAAAGTAGAAGTTAAAATTGTTTGGGTACAGACCTGGATAGTAGGACAGAACTCTGCAGGCTATCTTTGCAGTAGATTGCAACACCGCCCCCTTTGGCCGTTCTATCTTGTCTGAAAATGTTGTAGTTAGGGATGAACATTTCAGAATTTTTGGTGGTCTTTCTAAGCCAGGATTCAGACACGGCTAGAACATCCGGGTTGGCAGAGTGTGCTAAAGCAGTGAATAAAACAAACTTAGAGAGGAGGCTTCTAATGTTAACATGCATGAAACCAAGGCAATTACGGTTACAGAAGTCATCAAAAGAGAGCGCCTGGGGAATAGGGGTGGAGCTAGGCACTGCAGGGCCTGGATTCACCTCTACATCACCAGAGGAACAGAGGAGGAGTAGGATAAGGGTACGGCTAAAAGATATGAGAATTGGTCGTCTAGAACGTCTAGAACAGAGAGTAAAAGGAAGTTTCTGGGGGCGATAAAATAGCTTCAAGGTATAATGTACAGACAAAGGTATGGTAGGATGTGAATACAGTGGAGGTAAACCTAGGTATTGAGTGATGATGAGAGAGATATTGTCTCTAGAAACATCATTGAAACCAGGTGATGTCATCGCATGTGTGGGTGGTGGAACTGAAAGGTTGGATAAGGTATAGTGAGCAGGGCTAGAGGCTCTACAGTGAAATAAGCCAATAAACACTAACCAGAACAACAATGGACAAGGCATATTGACATTAAGGAGAGGCATGCTTAGTCGAGTGATCATAAGGGTCCAGTGAGTAGAGGTTGGTTGGGTCACGGCGATTCAGACAGCTAGCCGGGCCATCGGTAGCAAGCTAGCATAGGATGGAGGTCTGTTTTTAGCCACCTCGTGCGTTTCCGTCAGTAGATTAGTGGGGTTCCGTGTGGTAGAGGGGATCAATCCAATTGGCAAAATAGATATAGTTATAGTGACCCAAGAAAAATTGTCCGATAGACTTATTCAGATAGCAGCCGATAAGACAGCTAACGATTAGCGGGCTGCAGATGGGCGTTCAGGTAATGTCGCGACGGAGGTGCCAGTTGGATAACTCCCTCGGGCAGATAACGTCGGTAGTCCAGTCGTGAAGACCCGGTGGGGCTCCGCATTGGCAGTAAAACGGGTCCGGATATGTGATTGTAGCCCATGAGTGGCTGATGGAACTCTTCAGCTGGCTAGCTCCGGAATAATTGATGTTTGCTCCGGGATCAACGTAAGCCAATAGTCACACGGGTAGCAGCTAGCTAGCTGCGAAATCCAGGTGTAAATGTCCAGAGCTTGCGGTTAAAATCAGGGAATATGGAAAGAAAAATAGGTCCGGTATGTTATGGTCAGAGTCACGTTGTACAAAACTGGCAATAGATTTTCGATCTAAAGTAATAGCTAATGACCACAAACCGTGGTTAGCTGAAATACTAACGTTAGCCAGTAAACTGGCTAGCTTCTGGGTAGCTACTGGCTAGCTTCTGGTTATATTCTTGGTACCATTTGAAAGTTGTTGTAAATGTGAAAGAAATGTAGGAGAATATAACACAATAGATCTGTAAAAGATAATACAAAGAAAGAAAAATACGTTATTTTGTATTTTTCTTGTACCATGATCTTTGAAATGCAAGAGAGAGGCCATAATATATTATTCCAGCCCAGCTGCAATTTAGAATTTGGCCAATAGATGGCAGAAGTGTATGGGCAAAGTTTTAGACTGATCCAATGAACCATTGCATTTCTGTTCAAACTGTTGTATCAAGACTGCCCAAATGTGCCTAATTTGTTTATTAATAACTTTTCATGTTTAAAACTGTGCACTCTCCTCAAACAATAGCATAGTATTATTTCACTGTAATAACTACTGTAAATTGGACAGTGCAGTTAGATTAACAAGAATTTAAGCTTTCTGTCTATGTCCTGGGAAATGTTCTTGTTAATTACAACCTCACGCTAATCGCATTAGCCTACGTTAGCTTAACCATCCCGTGGAAGGGGACACCGATCCTGAGGAATTTTTTTTTTACTGACTTGCCTAGTTAAATAAAGATGAAATAAACTCCATTTAGAGTAACCAGAGACAGGGTGTTTCTCAATATGCATACTACTGTGCTCCACACTCTCATGCTCCAAGTGCATTCTCAGAGGACGTTCTCTTGAGTTCTTGTGAGGATGAGAGTGTGGAGAATGCTTTAAACATTACATTTGAGAAGCACTCACACTCCCCCTACTGCATTACCTTACGCTGCTCCTCACCCTACTTTATTACCTCACGCTGCATCACCCCATTCACTGAACCTTCTTCCAGCCAGGACAACGGCAACAATAGAGACGAAACAAGATATACACCAAGCAAACGTTTTACTTCATAATTATCAGTTAGATATATGTGAATCGTTGTAATCGTTAAACAGGCCAAAACATTACCTAAAACTAATGTTATGCAAGGTACAATAGATTTCAATTCAGCTAACCATTTTTGTGGCTAGTTAGCTAGCCAGTTAGCCCTATTGACAATTGACTTACCCATTCGCTGAACCTTCCTTCTTCTTGCCAGGACAATGTCAATAGAGACGAAATACAAAGCAAACATTTTACTTCATAACTATCAGCTAGCTATGGGTGAATCGGAATAATGTAGCTAACCAGATAGTACAAACGGCAAAAATGACCTAAAACCAATGTTATCCAAGGTAGATGTCAATTCTTTGTGGGTAGCTAGCTAACAATTCTTTGTGGCTATCTATAGTATTAGTATTAGTATTAGCTAGCCAGTTAGCTCTTTTAACTTACTATGGCTTGCGACCTACGCACACTAGAGTGGGTATTGTAGGCAGGTAACCATGGCAAAATTAACATAGCATGTATTTATTAACAAGTTAAAATATTGTAGTCAGGCAACATATGAGATGTGAATAGGCAACATTTCATTCTGAAGTAAGAGTGCATTTTCTCTCGTTTTAGCTCAAATAATAGCCGCTGTACGTGGTTGTGTCATAATTCTTTGCATACTCTCCATTGAAGCTTGCATCGTTGCATGTTTCAAAATATGAACAAACGGAGTACGCATTTGAGAAGTGCCCTCCGTGCTCCTTTGATTTGGACTCATACTACGACCCTCCCGTGCTCCAATTTGCGTGCTCGGAGCACAGTAGAATGCATTTTGAGAAACACCCAGGGAGTTAAATGTATGGAGTTATCCACAAATGTGGGACGGACCTCATTGTCATATTTTCCTGAATGTTCTGTTTGTTTCAATATCTGTGTTTTCGCATCTGCATTGATTGTTTTTTTATTTCATGCTACACAAAGATAATAAACATACATTTTTCTAAACGAATCTAATAAGTAAGTGTTTTAATTTATATCAACCCGTTAGTGAGATAGTTGATCAAGTTTACAGTGCATTCTGAAAATATTCAGACCCCTTCACTTTTTCCACATTTTTTTACGTTACAGCCTTATTCTAAAAGGTATTAAATAGCTTTTTCCCCTCATCAGTCTACACACAATAGACCTTTTAGCAACCCAGCATTTTTTTCCATAAGTATTCAGACCCTTTACTCAGTACTTGTTGAAGCACCTTTGGCAGCAATTACAGCCTAATTGCTTGTAGCATCATTCTTTGGTATGACACTACAAGCTTGGCCCACCTGTATTAGGGGAGTTTCTCCCATTCTTCTCCGTTGATCCTCACAAGCTCTGTCAGGTTGGATGGGGAGCGTCGCTGCACAGCTATTATAAAGTATCTCCAGAGATGTTCGATCGGGTTCAAGTCCGGGCTCTGGCTGGGCCACTCAAGGTCATTCAGAGACTTGTCCCGAAGCCACTCCTGCGTGGTCTTGGCTGTGTGCTTAAGGTCGTTGTGCTCTTGGGAAGTGAACCGTCGCACCAGTCTGAGGTCCTGAGCGCTCTGCAGCAGGTTTTCATAAAGGATCTCTTTTTACATTGCTCCGTTCATCTTTCTGAAAAACATCCCCAGCATGATAGTGCCACCACCATGCTTCACCGTAGGGATGTATGGGCCAGGTGATGAGCAGTGCCGTCCTCCAGACGTGACGCTTGGCATTCAGGCCAAAGAGTTCAATCTTGGTTTCATCAAACCAGATAGTCTTGTTTCTCATGGTCTGTGAGTCCTTTAGGTGCCTTTTGGCAAACTCAAACGGGCTGTCATCTGTTTTTTACTGAGGAGTGGCTTCCGTCTGGCCACTCTACCATAAAGACCTGATTGGTGGAGTGCTGCAGAGATGGTTGTCCTTCTGGAAAGTTCTCTCATCTCCTCAGAGGAACTCTGGAGCTCTGTCAAAGTGACCATTGGGTTCTTGGTCACCTCCCTGACCAAGGCCTTTCTCCCCCAATTGCTCAGTTTGGCCGGGCGGCCAACTCTAGGAAGAGCCTTAGTGGTTCCAAACTTCTTCCATTTAAGAATGATGGAGGCCACTGTGTTCTTGGGGGCCTTAAATGTTGCAGACATTTTTTGGTACCCTTCCCCAAATCTGTGCCTCGACATAATCCTGTCTCAGAGTTCTACGGACAATTCCTTTGACCTCATGGCTTGGTTTTTGCTTTGACATGCACTGTCAAATGTGGGACCTTATATGGACAGGTGTGTGCCTTTCCAAATCATGCCCAATCAATTGAATTTACCACAGGTGGACTCCAATCAAGTTGTTGAAACATCTCAAGGATGATCAATGGAAACAGGATGCACCTGAGCTCAATTTCTTGTCTCATAGCAAAGGGTCTAAATACTTATGTAAATAAGGTTTTTATGTGTTTTGTTTTTAATAACTTTGCAAAAAATTTACAAAAACCTGTTTTCACTTTGTCATTACGGGGTATTGTGTGTGTATTGCTGAGGATTTTGTATTTATTTATCCATTTTAGAATAAGGCTGTAACGTAACAAAATGTGGAAAAAGTCAAGGGGTCTGAATACTTTTCGAAGGCACTGTATATAGTGTAGGTAGTCTTCATCTACTGTATTTCTTCCCTACTCTGACAGGCAATGTAAATGTAAAATATGAGTGATGTAAAAGTGCTGGATGTCATCCTGTAAATTAGCTTCCAACAGAAGTTTGATATCACATTGCAAACCACCATAATGTGACACACTAAGAAATATTCAAATGTCTTTGTACCCTTATAACTCAAAGGAAGTACACTGAAAGAGAAATGTCCTCTGCTGTAGTTGATTGTTAATTCAAAAACATAGAAAAGTGCAAAATGACAACGGAGTTGATTAAAAACGACACAAACTAATACATTAACAATTGGAGTTAAATGTAAGCAACTCTATGAGAGTTTAATATTTACTAAAATTAGTGTTGTTTTAACTCCCAAAATAATATCAACACATTGATCAGAGTAGTCTTAACACAAAATGGGTCGGGGTGGCCATTTCCCTTCACTGGAACTAAGGGGCCTAGCCAGAACCATGAAAAACAGCCCCAGACCATTATTCCTCCTCCTCCACACTTTACAGCTGGCACTATGCATTGGGACAGGTAGAGTTCTACTGGCATCCGCCAAACCAGGATTCGTCCTTCGGACTGCCAGATGGTGAAGCATAATTTATCACTCCAGAGAACACGTTTGCACTGCTCCAGAGTCCAATGGGGGCGGGCTTTACACCACTCCAGTTGACGCTTGGAATTTGCGCATGGTGATCTTAGGCTTGTGTGCAGCTGCTCGGCCATGGAAACAAACAGTTATTGTGCTGACATTGCATCCAGAGGAAGTTTGGAACTTGGTAGTGAGTGTTGCAACCGAGGACAGGCTTGTGTGACCTACCACTTCGCAGCTGACTCGTTGTTACTCCTAGACATTTCCACTTCACAATAACAGCACTTACAGTTGACCGGGGCAGCTCTAGAAGGGCAGACATTTGATGAACTGACTTGTTGGAAAGGTGGCATCCTATGACGGTGCCACGTTGAAAGTCACTGAGCTATTCAGTAAGGCCATTCTACTTCCAATGTTTGTGTATGGAGATTGCATGGCTGTATGCTCGATTTTGTACACTTATCAGAAACCGGTGTGGGTGAAATTGCAGAATCCACAAATTTGAAGGGGTGTCCACATACTTTTCGTATTGCCAAGAGGATGCCGTACAGCACAGCTGTAGATCATCTACACTGGAAAATAATTCAAACACTGTTTGCGTCCCCGCGGGATCTTTCTCCTGCGGGATCCTGGATGCATATGATCGGGGTATAGGGCTCTTTAGAAGGCACCTCACATAGCCTACTGTGCTATTCAAACTCAACTGAATAGAAGGGTCAGCTGCTCATACAATTTCATAGTGGGTCAAAAGTATACACTGATTTGTTATTCTTTATCCCACAAAGGCATGCATAAAGCAATGTAATTTATTTTTTTCACATCGTCAAAATTTGTTTTTATCGTTGGCTCTGCAGTCTAGATAATTTCCGTGTGGTAGGCTACGGGTGAGGACACAGACCTGCACACACATGCTGCGCCTTTACGCATAAAACAATCAATGTTTGCCTACAATGTTCGAGGCGTTGCACTTCTACGGATACATATATACCACATAATAATATTTCGACGTTTTTGTGCATTTATGTGCCTATATTTAGCAATTTTGTCATTATAGTAAAAATCATTACAGAAACTCGCTACAACACTTCCGTTTGTCGAAATGATTGTGTTCAGTTAATTCAATACAACCACATATTGAGTGTGGGCGTACAATAAATAAGTACATTTACATCAATTCGTATGAATTCCTTTGTCTATCATCTACGTTATCTTTGCATTTCAAAGTTGACCCATTTTATGGCTACTCACCCCTTTATCCTTCTCTGGTAGAATCTTCTCGGTGTGAATTGACCCATATCCAATTCACAAACATGTTGATGTGAGACTAAAGAAAAATGTTGTTCCTGCTGGTAATAGGGTGTAGATTAGGCCACTTGAAGAATGTCCTCCACCTCACTTCCAAAAAACTCCTTCCATCGTTTGAAATATCCCAAAGAAATCCATGCGTTTGCTGTCTCGATTCCAAAGCCGCTCGAGCGCTGTCCAGTGGAAAGTGGTTCTGAAAGTCTGGACTCGCCTAACTTTCGTTGCCTGCTGCTAATTGCCGATAAATCGAATTGACCAGTGGATTTAGTAGCGGTTATGCTACAGTCACTTATTAACTTTAAAGAACATATACTGACATGTCCTGATAATAAAAATGACTGAGAAGCAAACATTGCACGCCCGCGGAATGGAGACAGCACCCTCGAATCGATGGAGTGCACTCAGCGCCCACTGAATTAATTTGATCATAATGCAAAGCAGCAAAATGCACATATTATTGTGGTAAAATCATTGTTATCAATTCTGTTTCAACGCCGCTGCTGAGAACGGGATAAAAATCCCAAATATTTAACAATCGCACACCAGTTACAACACATGCCGAGAAAGAGTGCGCCATGCACTTAATGGTGTTGATATTCTTATTGATTTAGGTTACGTCGATTCGACCACCTGCTACATTAGCCTTCACTTCATTTCAGACTTGACGTTCACTGAGTTTAATTGTTTTGGAGTTATGCCCAAATCCTGCAAACGTTGAATATGTATAAGGATATTACTCAAAAGCGGTGTGGCAGACGCAGCGCATCGTCACGCGCAGGAAGCTTTACAATAAACACGTGAGACACAATTGCTTCGCCTGCCTCAATACATATGTTAGATTATCCTTTTTGAAAACCTAAATAGACAATTAATCGCTATGTTTTTGACATGCACATTATATATTTAGGCTTAAGTCCTCATATATCAACCGTGCATAAATGTCTTACTAAATTCTGTCGGGAAATTGAGATTCTAGGATTTGCGTGCGCCACAAATTATTAGGATTGATCAAACTGTCGCATGCAACATATCTACATGTTTCCAATGATACATAAGAGTCATAATACACCTGCTCTTTCCTTGACTGACCAGGTGAATCCAGTTGAAAGCTATGATCCCGTGTTGATGTCACTTGTTAAATCCACTTCAATCAGTAGATATGAAGGGGATGAGACAGGTTAATAAAGAAGGATTCTCAAGCCTTGAGACGTTTGGGACATCAAATAAAAAATAAAAAATGAAATTGTATTAGTCACATGCGCCGAATACAACAGGTGTAGAATTACAGTGAAATGCTTACTTACGAGCCACTAACCGACAGTACAGTTTAAAAAAATACGGATAAGAATAAGGGATAAAAGTAACACGTAATTAAAGAGGAGCAGTAAAAAAAAAAATAACAATATATACAGCGGGGTGCCGGTACAGAGTCAATGTGCCGGGGCACCGGTTAGTTGAGGGAGTATGTACATGTAGGTAGAGTTAATTAAAGTGACTATGCATAGATGACAACAGAGAGTGGCAGTGGTGTGGAGACGGGAGGGGGGGCAATGTGAATAGTCTGGGTAGCCATTTGACTAGACATGGATTGTGTATGTGTGCCATTCAGAGGGTGAATGGGCAAGACAACATTTTTAAGTCCCTTTAAACTGGGTATGGTAGTAGGTGCCAGGCGCACCGGTTTGAGTGTGTCAAGAACTGCAATGCTGCTGGGTTTCCCCCGCTCAATAGTATCAAGAATGGTCCACCTCCCAAAGGACATCCAGCCAACTTGACACAACTGTGGGAAGCATTGGAGTCTACATTGGCCAGCATCCCTGTGCAACACTTTTGACACCTTGTAGCCCTGACGAACTGAGGCTGTTCTGAGGGAAAGGGGGGTGTTTTGTACACTCAGTGTATATTTGTGCTTCGTGAATGAGCGCTACAACCCTGCCTGAGCAGACCTTTTCATGCTTGTGTGACACTTTTGAATGTGGGTTAAAAGGGAAATTAAACTATTATCTGAGTTTTTTCGCCCCTGCCTACTGGAGTAATCCTTGCTAGCTAGAGGGAGCGGAACCAGTAGACAGTGTCCTTCGCTCCCGCCTACCCTCACCATTTTTAACAAAACTGCGGGAAAACAGTGCCCAACAGGCAGGGCGAAGGACACTGTCTAGCGGTCGCCCTGCATCCCACGTGTTAGCTAACTAGCATGTTAATTAGTGACACTGTGTGCTAGCTTGCTAGTTAGTTAGCTAGCTAGCACAGGGTGTCACCCCCGCACCCCACCTAATGTGTACTGGAGAAAACCGTGCCCGACAGACAGGGGCGAAGGACCATGTCTACCGGTCGTCCCGCCCTCCCACTAGTACAACAGGCGGGAGGCTTCGGCGACACTGTGTACTAGCTAGCACATGGCGTCGCTCCCGCCTGCTGTGTAGCAGAGTCCTCCTTGCTTGCTAGCGGGACGACACCGGCTGTGCTTAATTTGTAAATTAGGAGGTGCCGGAACAAAAAGTGAGCCCAAGAGGGTGGTGACCTGGGGAGTTCTGAGGTACTGGAATGCATGAAAAAAAAATCACCTTTATAATAAAGCATTGCATGCATTATCATCGATTTGGCGTACTGGCATAGAGCAGTGGTGTGGAGCTGTTTGCAGAAGTTGCGCACATGGAGACATTTTTTTGTAGCCTGGAGTCCTGGAAAAATGTGGCCTTATAAATGGATTTCATGCAATTCTACATCATTTTAGATGACTGTAGACTTTCGCAGAATCTCTTTTAATACCTCACAAATGATCAAAATGTCAGGCTGCTTTGACTCTGACAAACTGAGAATCTGAGATGTCTTTAGGCTAGGCTTAGGTGTGCGGAGAAACACATATTGTTCAATATGAGGAGAAAATTATAGTCGTGAAAAAGTTTTCCAGTTTCACTGTCTCACCCAATGATGCGCAGCTCACTCACCAGCCAAAAGCGTATCTCTTTCTTGCTTTACTTTGTAAAACAATGCTGTTCACTCAATAGGCCTATTTGGAAGTTGATAACTTGGTAACATACAGACACATTAGAATTTTATTTTCAGCCGGATCCATTTGCTTTCCAAACTGTGTTTTCCCACGATTGTATGTGACATATTGCGAAAGGCCTGTTTTGGCTGCATGTTGTTTACTGACAGATTTGCCGCACGTTCCCGAGGCATGCCTTGTGATTTGGCTACACACAATCCACAGCTAGGCTATTTTTTTAAATTAGCTATTGATCCTCTGTGGCTAAATTATTGGCTTACTCCTGGTTCAGTATTCTGAATTATTTCATTTCTGTCTGAACAGGCAGCAGAGAGCTGCAGCACCTCCAGCACACTTCCAGCAGCTATTATTCTATAAGGAAATAAATGATGAAGTGCAATGCTGGAGAGATGAGAGTTGCAGGCGTATGTCTATAACAACACAGAGAGGTAGAGAGATCATAGAAAGTGAATCTCATTTTAGTTCTGTGAGAGATACAGGCCTGCTTCTCTCGCACCACAGCAATGGCTAACGCGTTGGTCTATATTTTAAGAATTGATTCATGTTGGGCCGGCAGGGTTTGTTCAACATTGTAGCCTATAGGCCTATAGGCTACAATGTTGAACAAACCCTGCCGGCCCAACATGAATCAATTCTTAAAATATCAGGCACGTTTTCACATTAGCTAGCTTCCGGCAGGATTCAGCTCAACTTAAGCACTGGACACCGGTAGACAGTGTGTTTCGCTCCCGCCTACTCTCACCTTTGTTAACAGAACCGCTGGCAAACAGTGCCGGTAGCACAGCTGGGGCGACACCTTGTACTAGCTAGCTTGATGGTGTGCTCACCTCAGGGCTTGTAAGATGGTCATGTAGATGGGATACAGCTTTGGTCAAATTGAGGTCAAAAGTATAACATTTTTTTCGCATTTTAGCTAACTCTTTCCTAACCTTAACCTAATTATCCTAACCTGCTGCTTAAGTTCTCCTGAACCTGCTACAAAAAGTCAATTTTGTCAAAAGCTTTATCCCTTCTAGACAAAACCTTGTAAGATGGACCTGATTAAGCATGCTTCCCAGTCCAAACAGTTTGCGCATATATTATGACAACATTTTGTGACATTTTTGTTAATATTGGACTTCAGCCATTTTTTTATCCGCTGTTCGCTCACACAACATTTTGGGCACGTTCGAGCGGATCACTTTTGTCAAGTCACTGCCTTGCAAGGTGTGTTGCATTCTGGGAAGAAAAAAATCTCAGACTTGCTCCTACATGTCGACTGCATGAACTCTACAAAAATAATGTGATCAAAGGTCAAAGGTCATGTAGTTTTGACTGCAGTTGACTGCATTGTGCTAGGCTCTATTGTCAACCAATTATTATGGGGTTTTTGTTTAACCCAGGCAAATGTGACCAAAGACATTACTGAAACGGTAACCAATTTGCTTCATGTGTACCGCAAATATATACAAATAAATGTGATATTTGAGGCTCTCTCTCACTAATTGATTGTAAAATGTAAATATCATTTCAGTTTGTGTGTGTGTGATATGGGTGTTGGAGACATGTTTATTATAAGAAAATATTTTATAAACAATGGCAACACTGTCATGTTGATCTGAGTCTTGCTGTCGTAAAACCACATTAGTGTCCGACTTTTGGCTGTCGCTGATACACCTCCCCTAACTTCACTCCTCGAATTTCATCTACAGTCATTTGCTTTAGCCTTTCCACTCAAACACACCCTTTTTCTTGAGGCAAGTCAAAGTTTGGTAGCCGAAGTCCAGGCCCATTTGTCTGTGACTGGTCAACAGTACTACTCCTTGTAGGAGTGGGAACTCTGGACAGGATTCTTCAATAAAGTGTTTGTTGTAAAACAATGAAAGATGACGAGTTTTCATGCACATTTTTTCACTTAAGAAATACTTCACCAAACATCTTAGATATAACATTGCACATCTAAGACTTCCTCTGGCAAAAACGTCAAAATTTTATGACAGATTTCTTGATTTATCTTAGTTTAATTCTGACCATTTTGATGAATATGTCGTTGCTATGGCGCCACAAGAGGGACAAACAGTAATATTGCCGCTTTTTTCTTATTTTTCAATCGAAGTTCTTTTAAGGGTGTATGGGAGGCAAAGACATTTTCTTCACCTTGCCGAGTTCTGCTAGGAGCTAACCGAACCTTGTATGCGGGCACCTTTAGAAGGCAGGCGCCCTGCCACTCTCACACTTGCCTGGTTTTATGCTGCGTTCATAACCAAGTGGGAAAGTAGAAACTACAGTTGTGAAGTTGTAAATACAAGTTGGGTGCATTCACGTGCTTTAAACTCGCTGAGAAATCCTGATTGGCTAATGGCAAACAAGCTGCATCAACCACAAACTAAAAGTACAGTAAACAAATTATAGTGTTCAAAAACAATATAAATAAATTACTTTTTATATTATTAAATAATGTTTTGCTGTTGCATTTAACTGCTGAAAATGCTGCTATCGAGGTCATTATGTGACGTCAAAGTTCAGCATGTGGAAAGAGTCGGAGCTCAGGGATGACGGAGGACCGTTCAACTGCATGTTTCCCAGTCGTATGTGGTAAATCCCACTTGGTTATGAACACAGCATCATAATCCACCAAAGAGAAGGCTAAAGGGCATTGCACACCTGCCACAGATGACCTCGCTCCTCCAGAGACCACAAAGATAGATAGAGAGCACACGTGTTCCAGTAACAAAGACAAGGGTAATATAATGCCTTAATTGCATTGCCATGTTTTTTAACCCTTTCTTTCTCTCCCCTTTACACATACGGTATAATAATCCTGTCATAGGATTTTCCATCTTGCCATTCCTGAAGTCCTTGCAGACTCTTAGTCTAAATAAGGAGACGCCCTCAAGATACAGTACTTGAAACCATCTGTTCCTCAAATTGAAGCCCAAGAGAACCAATAGAAAAATGTGGCCGTCTGCATTATAACTGAATATACCGTTGTCTTTCTGTATGTTTGTGCCACTGCTGTCTTAGAGAAAGACAGCGAACAGACAACTCACCATAGTCAAATAGCATAATACGTTAGCTCTGCGTTTCTCATGAAAGCGCTTCATACATTGGGCCTATATTTTAACCCTGTGTGTACATTAACATGGCAGACTTGTTGCCTCCCACAATGTATCAGTGCTATGGCATACGAGTCTGCAAATTAGGAAGAGGAGGAGAGTTGGGACCCACTTGGTTACTGTGGGTTACCGTGTGTAAATAAAGCAGGAAAAAGTCTGATTTGATGTGTTTTCATTTCAGGCTGTAAGGCAACTGTCACGATCGTTTGTAAATTAACGGACCAAGGTGCAGCGTGCTCTGAGTTCCACATCTTTATTTATGTGAAACTTACAAAAAAAAACAAAAGGAAACAAACAACGAACCGTAACATAAGAGGTGCTACATGCACTAACTCAAAACAAGATCCCACAAAAAACCAGTGGGGAAATGGCTGCCTATATATGATCCCCAATCAGAGACAACAATAAACAGCTGCCTCTGATTGGGAACCATACCAACATAGACATAAAACAACCTAGATAACCCACCCTAGTCACACCCTGACCTAACCAACATAGAGAGTAAAACGCTCTCTATGGTCAGGGCGTGACAGCAACAAAAGGTGAACATTTTGAAAGGGGGTGGTGACTTTCTATACCCACTATACCTACATCCACTTTCTGCCATTTGTTCCTTAGTTAAACATTCCTGATGGAGATGCATTTCACGAGTGGCTACTTTGCTTCAACTACCTTAACTAAAACCACTGCAAAGGTGAGGAGTATGCAATTGAGATTCTCCCAGAGAATGTCCTTATAGCTACATCCCACTGGGCGGAAAAATGGTTGAATCAACATTGTTTCCATGTCATTTCAACCCAAAAATTCTATGTAATGACGTTGCATCAACGTGGAGAACTGATTGGATTAAAAAATATATATATCATCAACGTAAGGGAATTTCATCTTATTTTCACCCAACTTTGAACCTAAAATGAATGACATGGTGAAATGTTATGTTGATTTCACATTGAATTCACGTTAGTCAACCAAATGTAAATTCAAAACTAGATGTTGAACTGACGTCTGTGCTCAGTGGGTTTGGTTTTGAATAACAACGTTCTGGCATGTCTGCCTACAGGCTTCAGTAAAAGTCAAATTTTTCAGGCTTAGCCGGCGTTATGTTCAATGCTTGGCAAATATAACGAGAGATGTCCGGATGACTACATCGCTTTGGTCATTTGCCCACTTGTGTTCATAATGGAGGAGCAAATGAGAATCCTCAACAAGAATGACATCAGCGCCACCCTTTGCCGGCCAAAATGAGGAGACGAATGTAGGATTTACAAACGGGGAGTATTCTATTGCCTATGGGTCGATAGAGACCTTTGCCTCGAAAAATGGAGGACAGCACTCCAGGAACTCTTGTTCAGGAGCCTTCTGGTTGGGATGGCTGTGGACTAAAAGGGCCAAGGGCGATACCAGTATGGCGATATTATTTCCATGGCAAAAATGTAAACACGAAGCAGCCCAAACTCTTTGGTCCTTTAAAAACCTGCCGTATGTAAAATGTTGTGTGCTTTAGCTTGGAAAATAAATAAATGATGACAACATAATGACGTTTGTTTCTAAAGAAGTGAAATCCGCTTCGTGTTTTGTTTCCTTGCCACGATACTAACGAGTATCGAGATACTGGTATCGTCCCGGCCCTATGGACAAAGTTCACACAGTTGCTCAGTGGTAAGTTCGCAGTCTCATGTAGTTTGTATATAATAAAGATTCATTACAAATCTCCAGCACACTAACCAATGCATACAGTAGCATTATTACCTGTAGTTGCCATAAAAAGATCATTTGTGAAGGTAAACAATTGCAAAGAGCTGTTGATAATTAGCTAGCTGGCTTGGTAATTATCTGTAAATCATACGGCTGGTTTTTATGACCCACTGGATAGTACAACAACTGTCTTGAAAAATTGTACAAGCAGAAGACAGAGGGCTGCTTTACCTAATTCAGACGCTGTTCAAATGAGAGAAACTGCAGGAGTGCATTCAGACTTTGCTGAAGGTGATGCTGGTGTGAAATGAAGCATTTTTTTGTATTCCTTTCAGTAACCTTATGGCTGGCTTTTGGCTGAGCTCGTTAAACTGAAGGGAGTGTGACCCTTACGTGACTGTATTGTTACTCACTGTACTGTGACTGTTTCCCCAGGCTCATCACGTGGCCCCAGTGACACAGTGCCGATGATCAATGTGGCCCTGGTGGTGCAGAGGCCACTCTGGTACTGAAGGATGAGAAGAGCAATCTGAAGGCCGTGCGAAGCGTGATCACAAAGCTAGACCTGGCCCACTGGTACAGCCTGAACTCACTTTTCAAATCGCTCTCTTTACCCAATTATTTTACTTTTGTCAGCCTAATCTTCTATTTTCTTCTTCTCTTCTCCCTCTGGTATTTCAGCTACCTTAGCAAACAAACATTAAAGACAAACATGTGTTTTTTCTATTTCTGAAATAATATGTAGATAGTAAACAAACTATTTCTTGATGATGAGCCTACCTGTATAACTGTTTGTTAAGCGTAGTCCCCTCAGTTCCTTGTCAGATTCTACAGATGTACCATAGACAGCATTCTGTCTGGCTAGGCAGTAGAAGGCCCATACAATCACCAAGGACACCAGTTAGAGACTATTTTCTCTGTTATCGCACCTTCCCCATTCAGACTGCACTGACTCATCATGCACACCATTTCACAAACTATTCACACATTTTAGTCATTTAGCAGAAGCTCTTAACCCTAATTGCTCCTGTAAGTTGCTTTGGATAAGTGCCTTGCTCAAGGGCACATCGACAGATTATTCACCTAGTCGGCTCGGGGATTCAAACCAGCAACCTTTCGGTTATTGGCCCAACAGCCTTAACCACTAGGCTACCTGCCGCCCTACCCCTTTACTTATTCCACATTTTGTTGTGTTACAGCCTGAATTCAAAATGGATTATATTTATTTTTTCTCTCACCCATCCAAACACAATAATCACCCCATAGTGACAAAGTGAGAAAAAAAATGTAGATTTTTTGGCACATTTATTGAAAATGAAATATGACATAAGTATTCACACCCCTGAGTCAATACATGTTAGAATCACCTTTGGCAGCGATTACAGCTGAGAGTCTTTCTGGATAAGTCTCTAAGAGCTTTACACATCTGGATTGTGCAACATTTACCTCATTAATATTTTTTTAATTCTTCAAGCTCTGTCAAATTGTTTCTTGATCATTGCTAGACAACCATTTTCAGGTCTTGCTGTCACGACTTCCGCCGAAGTCGGTCCCTCTCCTTGCTCGGGTCGGCGTTCGGCGGTCGATGTCACCGGCCTTCTAGCCATCGCCGATCCACTTTTCATTTTCCATTTGTTTTGTCTTTGTCTTACACACCTGGTTTCAATTCCCCAACTACTTGTTCATTATTTAACCCTCTGTTCCCCCATGTTTGTTTGTGAGTAATTGTTTGTATGTTAGACGGTCCGTTCTGTGGGCTTGCTTATTTGTATTGTATTTGCCTTTTTTGAGTAAATTACGTTTATTTACTCATATCTGCTGTCCTGCGCCTGGCTCCTCTACACAAGCTACACACAAACCTCATTACACTTGCCAAAGATTTTCAAGTAGATTTAAATCAAAACTGTCTTGGCCACTCAGGAACATTCACTGTCTTCTTGGTAAGCAACTCCAGTGTCGATTTGGCCTTGTGTTTTAGATTATTGTCCTGCAGAAAGGTGAATTCATCTCCCAGTGTCTATTGGAAAGCAGACGGAACCAGATTTTCCTCTAGGATTTTGCCTGTGTTTAGCTACATTCTGTTTCTTTGTTATCCTGAAAAACTCCCCAGTCCTTAACAATTACAAGCATACCCATAACATGATGCAGCCACCACTATGCTTGAAAATATGTGTTGAATTGGATTTGCCCGCAAACATAACACGTTGTATTCAGGACAACAAAGTGAATTGCTTTGGCACATTTTTTTGCAGAATTACTTTAGTGCCTTGTTGCAAACAGGATGCATGTTTAGGAAATATTTGTATTCTATACAAGCATCCATCTTTTCACTCTGTCAATTACATTAGCATTGTGAAGTAATTACAATGTTGTTGATCCATCCTCAGTTTTCTCCTATCACCGCCATTGAACTCTGTAACTGTTTTAAAGTGCAATTAATAACTTCACCACGCTCAAGGGGATATACATCTAAATATATGGCTCTGGCCTGAAGCCGTGAAACATCAATCAACCATGAGAAAGTGATTAGGGTAATTAAATACCTGTGGCAATAATGGACGTCTTTCTTTAGAACATCTGGAGTGGCTGAAGTAAGTACCCTATCATGCTGTTTCACTGCCATAAGAGGAAATCCGATGTCTCTTTGAGTCCCACTTAAACACAGTCATTACCTACGCTCTTCGCTCATTACACTCTTCTCTGGTCAAATAGCTCTCTAATAGTACTACTAGTACAGAATGAGGAGGGCTGGTTGGTGGCTTATCACTATCAGTCTGGGCAGCAGATGCAGATGAAGTCTTTTCCCATAGGATAGTGCCATTTGATTCATTTTTATTAAGCTACTGTCACTTCTTACGCAAACTTTTAGTCTGGCAAGCCTGTCATGGCATATTTTCTTGGCTACTTCTTGCCGTAGGACCAATGCGTTTTCCTGTTCATGGGTTCACACATATTGTTCGAGTGAAATCTAAGTAATGTGGCACCAGCCATAGCCATAGAACATGCTTTTTTGCTGGATTGGTTGGATGCAGTAGCTGAGCTAGCAGATAGACAGCTGAGGAGGGTTGGCACTGTAGTCTTCAACTCATCGATAACAGTGGTCCACCTGAATGCTTTAAGTGAGAGGGGACTAGTCTTACGCAGGACTGAGTTCAAGTGAAGAGTTGTTAAGGTGGTGCATTATTTATTTACCAACTTCAGGACTTCCTTTACCACAACAATACCCAGGCCAGGGATTGCCATTAGATTTCTGGGAATAAATGTGAAACGACCCTGTACTAAATTGTCTGCAACTGCCTCCCATAGTCCGGTAAGTATTCTTGTTCGATACAATGTCCCGACATGGAAACTGACCTACACTAAAATATAAAGGGCCAAAATAATTTTTTTATTGTAGTTGCAGATTTTCCATACAGAGACAGAGCATAAAAAAAAGTGAAAAAGATAGTGGCTGTAATTTCTCATGCCATTGATTTGTTTATCACACTCACTTCCTTTCCCCGTTGAATATTAACTGACGTCTAGGAAGCTGCTCCTGCACGCGCTGATGTTGTTGCTGTTGCTGTGACAGGAACATCTTTTGGTTTGTCCCCAAGTCTGCCAACTGCCCCCTACAATGTGGACAGGAGAAAGAAATAGAGGTAGGGTTGTTATAACAACACAGCTGCCATACTCCATGCATGCTGCCATTATTTACACATACAGTATCAGACCTATAACCTAACCATGTGTATGCTAAGCATATTTTTGAAGGATTGACTGCTAAATCTAGATACACAAAAATCTGCAGTCTGACCTTCATGGTCTATATCATAACCTTAAGAATGTATTTTTCTTGTACAGATCTGCACTTGGACTGTTAAGTACTATTGTAAGGCAATATACACGTAATATGTAAGTTAGCTTGCTGATAAATCACCCTGGCATGTGATATTAAGTCATGGAACTAGCTATGACACAAATAAAATACACTGAACAAAAATATAAATGCAACATGCAACCATTTCAAATAATTTACAGAGTTACAGTTCATAAGGAAATCAGTCAAATGAAATACATTCATTAGGCCCTAATCTATAGATTTCACATGACTGGGAATACAGATATGCATCTGTTGATCACAGATACCTTTAAAAAAAAGTAGGGGCGTGGATCAGAAAACGAGTCAGTATCTCGTGTGACTACTATTTGCCTCATGCTGCGCGACACATCTCTTTCGCATAGAGTTGATCAGGCTGTTGATTGTGGCCTGTGGAATGTTGTCCCACTCATCTTCAACGGCTGTGCGAAGTTGCTGAATATTGACGGGAGTTGGAACACGCTGTCGTACACATCGATCCAGAGCATCCCAAACCTGCTCAATGGGAGGTGATATGTCTGGTGAGTATTCAGGCCATGGAAGAACTGGGACATTTTCAGCTTCCATGAATTATGTACAGATCCTTGCGACATGCTGAAACATGAAGTGATGGCACGATGAATGGCACCACAATGGGCCTCCGGATCTCGTCATGGTATCTCTGTGCATTCAAATTGCCATCGATAAAATGCAATTGTGTTTGTTGTCCGTAGTTTATGCCTGCACATACCATTACCCCACCTCCACCATGGGGCACTCTGTTCACAATGTTGAGATCAGCAAACCGCTTGCCCACACGACGCCATACACGCTGTCTGCCTAGTACAGTTGAAACTGGGATTCATCCATGAAGAGCACACTTCTCCAGAGTGCCAGTGGCCATCGAAGGTGAGCATTTTCCCACTGAAGTCGCTTATGACGCCAAACTGCAGTCAGGTCAAGATCCTGATGAGTATGACGAGCAGGCAGATTAGATTCTCTGAGATGGTTTCTGACAGTTTGTGCAGAAATTCCTTGGTTACGCAAACCCACAGTTTACTCAGCTGTCCGGGTGGCTCGTCTCAGACCATCCCATAGGTGAAGAAGCCGGATGTGGAGGTCCTTGTCTGGTGTGGTTACAGGTGATCTGCGGTTGTGAGGCCGGTTGGACGTACTGCCAAATTCTCTAAAATGACATTGGACGAAGCTTATGGTAGAGAAATTAACATTACATTCTTTGGCAACAGCTCTGGCAGCTTATGGTAGAGAAATTAACATTACATTCTTTGGCAACAGCTCTGGTGGACATTTCTGCAGTCAGCATGCCAATTGCATGCTCCCTCAAAACTTGAGACATCTGTGGCATTATGTTTTGTGACAAAACTGCACATTTTAGAGGGGCCTTTTATTATCCCCAGCTCAAGGTGCACCTGTGTAATGTCCATGCTGTTTAATCAGCTTCTTGATATTCCACACCTTTCAGCTTGATGGGTTATCTTGGCAAAGGATCAATGCTCGCTAACAGGGATGTAAACAAATTTGTACATTTCTGGAAATTTTCTGGGACCAACACTTATATCTTTGTTCAGTATACATTAACCACGTTTCCATCCACAGTTTTGATGCGAGTAAAGTCATACCGTATATATTTTTTTAAATCACGAAAGCTATGATGGAAATTGGACGTTTCCGTCAAATAAATAAATGCCGTTGTAATATGATGGTTATTATATCAATATTTGCGCTGCGTTCCGGGGATGTGGGCTGCGTTCCGGGGATCTAAGTGTTTGGGAGTGTGAGTTGGACGCAGACGTTACAGCCGACAGATCATTTGTTCATTCGACATGTTGGGATCTTTTTGTGTTGGTAAAATGAATCATGTGAGAAATGGTGGTGGAAATGCCTTTATGCGCAAATATTGATATAATAACCATCATATCAAAGTAAACTTGGAGTCACGTGATGACATGGTGTGTGCTCTTCCCACTAAGACTGTGGAAACCATGCCGTTTATAGGCTACAGAGGTTTTGGCTAGAAGGCATCCAGATTTTGTGAAATTAACATCAAAAATGTTTTTTTTTGCTTTTTAGCTAACCCTAACCATTTTCCTAACCTTAACCTAATTATCCTAACCTGCTGCATTAATTATCTTAACCTGTTGTGTAAATTCTTATAACCTGCTATGAAACATCAAATCTGACTTTAGTTTGACAAAAGCTGGATCCCTTCTAGCCATGACCGGCTTCACATGAAATACGTTGTGATGAACTTCACAGGGTTGTGAAAGTTCACGGTATGAGCTTCATGAGAGGGTATTATTCTGGTGACATGATGATCGATGCTTGACTGATGTTTGACAAATATTCTCGATAAACCATAATAATCCCGTTTTGTAGACTAATCTATCCACACTGTAGATGCAAACTGTTGGCTAGAGCACATGTGCCAAGACCAACCTATCTACATTTACTTTTTAACGCAACAGTTTTTGTGACAAAACTACTGGTAGGGTTGAAAATGCTATGGAAACACATTCAACATTAGATTTTTATTCAGTACATGAAAACATAAGCGAAAAAGTACATTTTGTTTGGATCGATCAGTTACACATACATTTCAGTACATACTCACAACAAGTAGGTCACATGGGGGAAAGCCGTTGTGCATTGAGGTGTTGCTTTATTTGATTTTTTAAACCAGGTTTGCTGTTCACTTGCGCTATATAAGATAGAAGGGAGTTCCTTGCACTCATGGCTCTGTATAATACTGTACACTTCCTTGAATTTGTTCTGGATTTGGGGACTGTGAAAAGACCCCTGGTGGCATGTCTGGTGGGGTAAGTGTGTGTGCCAGTGCTGTGTGTAAGTTGACTATGCAAATAATTTGGGATTTTCAACACATTATTGTTCCTTATTAAAAAAAAAAGAGTGACACAGCCAGTCTTTCCTCAACTCTTAGCCAAGAGAGACTGCCATGCATAGTATTAATATTAGCCCTCTTATTACAGTGAAGAGCAAGACGTGCCACTCTGTTCTGGGCCAGCAGCAGCTTAACTAGGTCTTTCTTTACAGCACTTGACCATATGACTGGATAATAATCAAGATAAGATTAAACTAGAGCCTGCAGGACTTGCTTTGTGGAGTGTGGTGTCAAAAAAGCGGAGCATCTCTTTATTACGGAAAGACCTCTCCCCAACTTTACAACCATTGAATCTACATGTTTTGACAATCAGAGTTTACAATCTAAGGTAACACCAAGTAATTTAGTCTCCTCAACTTGTTCAACAGCCACACATTCATTACCAGATTCAGCTGAGGTCTAGAACCTATTGCATTTGGTTTAACACAATTTTTTTTCTACAGTTTGGTAAGAGCTGATCCGCTGGTCCGTTGTTATAACCAGTAAATTCCGCTTTACCACTCATGGGTAGCGGAATTATTTTGGCCTCCCTCCAGGCTTGAGGACAAAACTGGTTAAAACAGTGTACAGTAAATGTGTATTTTCTAATTGTGAAATTATGTTTGATGCCATATGAAAGTAGAGGGATTTATGTTTGTAGAACCGTGCCGCAATTGAGAATCAATTCATGTTTAGCTGTTTGGCTGTTTTGGCTTCCAGAGCTAATTTGCCTGTAAACAGAACATGTAAGGTCCTTGGACTATAAGGAGTAACGTTAGGCTCCTTTAGTCCATTATTGGGCTAGGTAACCAACCATTTAGCTACCTACCTAGATAGCTAGTTATTAGCTTCATCACGACGAGCTTAAATGTATCTAGTAAAGGTATAGGCTATATAGAGTAATGACCACTGATTTACTGTATATATACACATCATTGGTAGTGACCAATATTAGTATTTCTTTGCACGAGCACAACTCTGGTTCACATTTTACCCAAAATCGTGATTTGTTGGGAGAGTTGTCTGTCAAAAGAGTTGTCTGTCTGTCCACCCAACGTTTTCCCCCCCCCCCAATGCGAAGAAACCAAGTCAGGATGCCATATCTTCTAGACCCTAGTCACTGCTTTTGCCTAGGGTTGGGTTTACAAGACTGGACTGTGAGTACAGCTGCTGGTGTGGAGTTGGTGATGGCCCTTTGCTGCCCTCTGGTAAGGGAACTGCAGTATGTGCCGGCCGCAAAGGGCAGGCAGATTTTGCAGGTCACACCTGTGAAGTGCTGGACAGATTCCATCTCAACCCTCCAACCAGGGGAAGATGCTTTATATGAGGAAGCATCTTGCTAGGCTTAAAAAGACATCTGAGCCACTCAATATTCCTGCAGAACTCTGTTGGAGCAAATTCAACTCTGCACGCAGTGCACCTCAGCAGTGATGGACAACTCCGATCCTCGGGGGCCTGAGTGTCTGCTGGTTTTCTACTTTGACAACTAAGCAGGCTGTTGTGTACTACATCAGAATGGTGTGCGGTCGAAGGCGACCTGAGTACAAACCGCACAGCTCACATTATCTTCATCACATCCCAGCATTTTACTGTTCACAGTTCCAATCTCATCCCATCAAACCAATTCTGAGTGGGAATAAGATTGTGTTGAGAGTGCATTTAAAACCACAAATCTCACCCTGTTTTTGTTTTGCTTAAAGTCAAAGCTTCATTGAAACAGCCATTCAGGATGTTTGGAGGAGCCGGAGCCTTCTTACTAGGGCTGTTGCGGTGACCATATTACCGCCACACCGACAGTCGTGAGTCATGACCGCAGTAAAATTCCACGTGACCGTTGAGTCACATTAATCTCCTTCTATGCAATCTTGACATGCTTTGGTAGTACCCAACTTATTAACTACCATCAGGTCCTAATGGCTGGTACTTAGGGCTCTATTGTCCCTCTAACCCTTCTGACATCAATGCGATTGAAAATCACATCAAACACATCATCAAAACAGTAGACCTATCTTACTTTTAAAATTCACCTCAGGTGATCACTTTTACGCTCAACATAGCCACTTAACACGTGCACTTTTGCCGTAATGGGAAAAAAATCTACTTTCTTTTTTATTCAGCTACGTTCAATTATATTCTTCTTACTATAAAAGCATATAAAATAAAATTATGGCATGGGACTTACAAGCATATCTTGTGATGGTGTACATTACAAAAAGTTTATTTGACTTTTTAAAATGTAGATGTTCCAACGGCGTCCATCAGCGGCTTGCATGTGTGGAGGCCTGGACATGCTAAACGTGTTTATGTTCATTAACGGTCAATTACCATGAGATCAGCAGTTTTTTGCAAGACAATAACCGGCTGACATTATTTCATGACCGCCACAGCCCTACTTTTCACTCTTGTTTAATGCTTTGACGACATCATGTTGAGACAGTGTCAGAGCGGTCCTCCAAGTCCCTCGGTCGTGTGCCGACATGGGAGATTACATGTTTCAATTAGCCGAGAGGCTGAGGAAATTTAAGCCATGCTAATTCCAGTCCCCAATGAAAAATCCCAGGGAAAAGGCTAACCACTGAGGCATAATCGCCTGCCCCAGACAGCGCTCATTTTATGGATACATTACAGAATTAATTCAAATGTGTTGCTACTTAGTACAGAACTTAATTAACTCTGATCAGTGCAGTTTAGTATGTACACTGACTGTACACAAAACATTAAGAACACCTGCTCTTTCCATGACATAGAATAACCAGGTGAATCCAGGTGAAAGCTATGATCCCTTATTGATGTCACTTGTTAAACCCATTTCAATCAGTGTAGATGAAGGGGAGGAGACAGGTTAAAGAAGGATTTTTAAGCCTTGAGACAATTGAGACATGGATTGTGGATGTATGCCCTTCAGAAGGTGAATGGGCAAGGCAACAGATGTAAGTGCCTTTAAACGAGGTATGTTAGTATGTGCCAGGCGCAGCGGTTTACGTGTGTCAAGAATTGCAACACTGCTGGGTTTTTCATGCTCAACAGTCTCCCGTGTGTATGAAGAATGGTCCACCACCCAAAGGACATCCAGCCAACTTGACACAACTGTGGGAAGCATTGGAGTCAACATGGGCCAGCATCCCTGTTGAACACCTTGTAGAGTGCATGAACCAACAAATTGACGCTGCTCTGAGGGCAAAAGGTGGGCGAAACTCAATATCAGGAAGGTGTTCCTAATGTTTTGTACACTCAGTGTATACTGACAATATAAATGGATGAAACCTTGAGGTTTTTCCTTGTGCTGTGACTATAATGCAACTGATTCTCCAATCCATGAAATGTTGAACCTAATGAGAAAGTTCACACCGTGGAGGGCTTTGGACAGAATATACTTGAGGTCAGGAAACTTGGTTTAAGACGACGAATTTTGATGGGGGCTGTGCTAGCACGAAAAGTTCCCAATTATTTACAACTTCTTCTGTCCATGTATTAATTAATCACTTGGACAAGTGACTTTTGAGGGCGTGTGAACTGAGCAGTAAGAATCTGCCTGTCAAGGTTCTGGAGGTGAGGTGCTTTCCTTCAACACTTCATAGGTGTCAGTTTTTTTTTTACCTTTATTTAACGAGGCAAGTCAGTAAAATAACAAATTCTTATTTACAATGATGGCCTACTGGGGAACAGTGGGTTAACTGCCTTGTTCAGGAGCAGAACAACAGATTTTTACCATGTCAGCTCAAGGATTCAATCCAGCAACCTTTCAGTTACTAGCCCAACGCTCTAACCACTGGGCTACTAGGCTACCTTCAGACTAAAGAGATGTCTTGCTTCTCTGTACCTCCGAGCCTGGCAAAGTCCCAAGTCAGCCCAGCATAGTTTCAAGTAGTTGTACGTGGAAAAACTGGAGTTCATGCACAGTTTGTGTTTTTAAATCAATATTGTTGTATGGAGTGATAAGTCCTCAATCACCAGTCTGATAGTACCCAGTACTACAGTATACCACATTGAGAAATAGCACTAAACAAGATTAAAGGAAGTCATATCAAGTTTATTCAGCCATTATTGTTACAGGATTTCTACATGAATGAACACTGCATGTCATACATCCTATGGTTCTTATGGACTGGCATGTCCTTTTCCATTTACAATTCTGAGGCAACAGCAGCCTCTGCTGGTCTCTTTCTTCTAAGTAGGGAAAAGCGTATGAGAATAGAATGCTGCTCAGAGAGTATTGTTGTATGTGAATGGGGTAGCTTTTCGATGTCTATCAGTGGTGACAGGCTATAGAGTGCATGCATGAGAATGAATGTATTGTGGTCCACAGCAGGTAACAATTTGAGGCAATTCCTCTATTACTTTAACATATCCTCATTTAGCAAAGGGCACTTGCACTGAGAGAGGGCATTGTACATCAAAGCACAGCAAATTACAGCTAATTAAATCAGTGGCCTTTACGTGCAAAGCCAAGCACAATGCATAGTGACCTGAAGCGTTACAGCATAGTCATTAATTTGTTAAGTTACTAGGGAGAGAGAGTAACATTTTAACAGTTGATGTTACCAACAGCTTCTGAGTGTCTGATTAAACAAGTGTTCCGGCCCAGTTTCTATTTGCAAGTTTATCTCATTTAACATTTTGTAAACTGAATTGGTCCCAGCATTAGAATGACTGTAATACTACAGATGTCGGATCTTAACTTTATCACTCTTTTATTGCAGAGAAATTTCCCTGCTGCATCAGAAAATTAAAATGAGCCTCGTGATTTAGATAAATTCCCTGAAAACGAGCAGTCGAGTCATTGGGATCAGGGCCTGCTATCAAAATCATCCTCACTCTCGATCGATCAAAAGATAAAACACCAACCAGAATATTAATACATGTCCTACTGCTAGGCCTACTGTAGGCCTACGTTGTAACAGTCGTCTGTTGAAGAAGGATCGGACCAAAGCGCAGCGTGGTAAGTGTTCATGCTTTTTATTACAACTGAACACTAATAACAAAAATAACAAAGAGAATGAACTAAAACCGAAACAGTCCTGTCAGGTGCAGAAACACAAAACAGAAAATAACTACCCACAAAGCATCGGTGGGGAGAACCTACCTACGATAGACAGCTGCCTCTGATTGAGAACCACACCCGGCCAAACACAAAGAAATACAAAACATAGAAAATGAACATAGAATGCCCACACAAATTACACCCTGACCAAACCAAAATAGAGACATAAAAAGCTCTCTACGGTCAGGGCATGACATACGTCCTATTACTGCAACATTCAAATGTACAAAAATGTATCTGAAATGCAGCAATACACATGAACAACCGTCGTTTTATATACAGTGCCAGTCAAAAGTTTGGACACACTTACTCATTCAAGGGTATTAGTGAAGATAACAATACAATGAAATGACACATATGGAATCATGTACCTCAATCATCAAGTTCAGACAACACAACAGTAGTAGGCTTGATTACCAATGATGATGAGACAGCCTACAGGGAGGAGGTGAGGGCTCTGGGAGTGTGGTGCCTGGAAAACAGCCTCTCACTCAACGTCAACAAAACAAAGGAGATGATCGTGGACTTCAGGAAACAGCAGAGGGTGCACATCTACAGTCGTGGCCAAAGTTTTGAGAATGACACAAATATGAATGTTCACAAAGTCTGCTGCCTCAGTTTATATGATGGCAATTTGCATATATTCCAGAATGGTATGAAGAGTGATCAGATGAATTGCAAATAATTGCAAAGTCCCTCTTTGCCATGCAAATGAACTGAATCCCCAAAAAACATTTCCACTGCATTTCAGCCCTGCCACAAAAGGACCAGCTGACATCATGTCAGTGATTCTCTCGTTAACACAGGTGTGAGTGTTGACGAGGACAATGCTGGAGATCACTCTGTCATGCTGATTGAGTTTGAATAACAGACTGGAACCTTCAGAAGGAGGGTGGTACTTGGAATCATTGTTCGTTCTTCCTCTGTCAAACATGGTTACCTGCAAGGAAACACATGCCGTCATCATTGCTTTGCACAAAAAGGGCTTCACAGGCAAGGATATTGCTGCCAGTAAGATTGCACCTAAATCAACCATTTATCGGATCATCAAGAACTTCAAGGAGAGTGGTTCAATTGTTGTGAAGAAGGCTTCAGGGCACCAAAGAAACTCCAGCAAGCACCAGGACCGTCTCCTAAAGTTGATTCAGCTGTGGGATCGGGGTACCACCAGTACAGAGCTTGCTCAGGAATGGCAGCAGGCAGGTGTGACTGCATCTGCACGCACAATGAGGCGAAGACTTTTGGAGGATGGCCTGGTGTCAAGAAGGGCAGCAAAGAAGCCACTTCTCTCCAGGAAAAACATCAGGGACAGACTGATATTCTGCAAAAGGTACAGGGATTGGACTGCTGAGGACTGGGGTAAAGTCATTTTCTCTGATGAATCCCCTTTCCGATTGTTTGAGGCATCTGGAAAAAAGCTTGTCCAGAGAAGACAAGGTGAGCGCTACCATCAGTCCTGTGTCATGCAAACAGTAAAGCATCCTGAGACCATTCATGTGTGGGGTTGCTTCTCAGCCAAGGGAGTGGGCTCACTCACAATTTTGCCAAAGAACACAGCCATGAATAAATAATGGTACCAACACATCCTCCGAGAGCAACTTCTCCCAACCATCCAGGAACAGTTTGGTGACGAACAATGCCTTTTCCAGCATGATGGAGCACCTTGCCATACGGCAAAAGTGATAACTAAGTGGCGCGGGGAACAAAACATCGATATTTTGGGTCCATGGCCAGGAAACTCCCCAGACCTTAATCCCATTGAGAACTTGTGGTCAATCCTCAAGAGGCGGGTGGACAAACAAAAACCCACAAATTCTGACAAACTCCAAGCATTGATTATGCAAGAATGGGCTGCCATCAGTCAGGATGTGGCCCAGAAGTTAATTGACAGCATGCCAGGGTGGATTGCAGAGGTCTTGAAAAAGAAGGGTCAACACTGCAAATATTCACTCTTTGCATTAACTTAATTTAATTGTCAATAAAAGCCTTTGACACTTATGAAATGCTTGTAATTATACTTCAGTATTCCATTGTAACATCTGACAAAAATATCTAAAGACACTGAAGCAGCAAACTTTGTGGAAATTAATATTTGTGTCATTCAAAACTTTTGTCCACGGCTGTATATTGACGGGGACCGCAGTGGAGAAGGTGGAAAGCTTCAAGTTCCTTGGGGTACACATCATTGACAAACTGAAATGGACCACCCACACAGACAGTGTGGTGAAGAAGGTGCAACAGAGCCTCTTCAACCTCAGGAGGCTAAAGATATTTGGCTTGTCACCTAAAACCCTCACAAACTTTTACAGCTGCACAACTGAAAGCATTCTGTCGGGCTGTATCACCGCCTGTAACGGCAACTGCACCGCCCGCTACTGCAAGACTCTCCCGATGGCGATGCGGTCTGCCCAACGCATTACCATCACTGTTAAACAGCCATCACTAGCACATTATGCCTATAGGCATAGACTAGAACCACTGGCCACTTTAAGGAATGGAACACTAGTCACTTTAATAAGGTTTACATATCTGGCATTACTCATCTCATATGTATATACTGTATTCTATACTATTCTACAGTATCTTAGTCACTTAATATAGTTTACATATCTGGCATTACTCATCTCATGTATATACTGTTTTATATACTATTCTATGGTATCTCATTCACTTAATAATGTTTACATATCTCGCATTACTCATCTCATTTGTAAACTCAGCAAAAAAAGAAACGTCCCTTTTTCAGAACCCGTCTTTCAAAGATAATTCGTAAAAATCCAAATAACTTCACAGATCTCCATTGGAAAGGGTTTAAACACTGTTTCCTATGCGTGTTCAATGAACCATAAACAATTAATGAACATGCACCTGTGGAATGGTCGTTAAGACACTAACAGCTTAGAGACGGTAGGCAATTAAGGTCACAGTTATGAAAACTTAGGACACTGAAGAGGCCTTTCTACAGACTCTGAAAAACACCAAAAGAAAGATGCCCAGGGTCCCTGTTCATCTGCGTGAATGTGCCTTTGGCATGCTGCAAGAAGGCATGAGGACTGCAGATGAGGCCAGGGCAAAAAAATTGTCCGTACTGTGAGATGCCTAAGACAGCTAATCATCCTCGCAGTGGCAGACCACGTGTAACAACACCTGCACAGGATCAGTACATCCGAACATCACACCTGCAGGACAGGTACAGGATGGCAACAACAACTACCCCAGTTACACCAGGAACTCACAATGCATCAGTGCTCAGTGCTCGCATCAGTGCTCAGATAGTCCAGCCTCTCTCAGCCTATTGCGGACAGAGGGCTTGTAGGCCTATTGTAAGGCAGGTCCTCACCAGACATCATCGGCAACAACGTCGCCTATGGGCACAAACCCACCGTCGCTGGACCAGACAGAACTGGCAAAAAGTGCTCTTCACTGACGAGTCGCAGTTTTGTCTCACGGAATGAGACAAAACTAACGGAATGAGCGTTACACCGAGGCCTGTACTCTGGAGCAGGATGGAGGTGGAGGGTCTGGGGCAGTGTATCACAGCATCACCGCACTGAGCTTGTTGTCATTGCAGGCAATCTCAACGCTGTGCGTTACAGGGAAGACATCCTCCTCCCTCATGTGGTACCCTTCCTGCAGGCTCATCCTGACATGACCCTCCAGCATGACAACGCCACCAGCCATACTGCTCGTTCTGTGCATGATTTCCTGCAAGACAGGAATGTCACTGTTCTGCCATGGCCAGCGAAGAGCCCGGATCTCAATCCCATTGAGCACGTCTGGGACTTGTTGGATCGGAGGGTGAGGGCTAGGGCCATTCCCCCCAGAAATGTCCAGGAACTTGCAAGTGCCTTGGTGGAAGAGTTGGGTAACATCTCACAGCAAGAACTGGAAAATCTGGTGCAGTCCATGAGGAGGAGATGCACTGCAGTACTTAATGCAGCTGGTGGCCACACCAGATACTGACTGTAACTTTTGATTTTGACCTCCCCTTTGATCAGGGACACGTTATTCCATTTCTGTTAGTCACATGTCTGTGGAACATGTTCAGTTTATGTCTCAGTTGTTGAATCTTATTTTGTTCATACAAATACTTACACATGTTAAGTTTGCTGAAAATAAATGCAGTTGACAGTGAGAGGACATTTCTTTTTTGCTGAGTTTATATACTGTATTCTATACTATACTGTATCTTAGTCCATTCCGCTCTGACATCACTAGCCCGTATGTATATTGTCTTAATTCATTACTACTTAGATTTGTGTGTATTGGGTATACGTTGTGTAATTTGTTAGATATTATTGCACTGTCAGAGCTAGAACCACAAGCATTTCACTACACCCGCAATAACATCTGCTAATCACGTGTATGTGACCAATTAAATTTGATTAGTAGTAACCAAAAAAGTGTTAAACAAATCAAAATATACTTTAGATTTTACACTCTTCAAAGTAGCCACCCTTGCCTTGATGACAGCTTTGCATACTCTTGGCATTCTCTCAACCAGCTTCACCTGGAATGCTTCTCCAACAGTCTTGAATTCACCTACTATGCGTCTCACAAAGACACGGTGGTTGGAACCAAAAATCTCACATTTGGACTCATCAGACCAAATGACAGATTTCCACCGGTCTAATGTCCATTGCTCGTGTTTCTTGGCTAAAGCAAGTCTCTTATTCTTATTGGTGTCCTTTAGTAGTGGTTTCTTTGCAGCAATTCGACCATGAAGGCCTGATTCATGCAGTCTCCTCTAAACAGTTGATGTTGAGATGTGTCTGTTACTTGAACTCTGTGAAGCTGTTATTTGGGCTGCAATTTCTGAGGCTGGTAACTCTAATAAACGTATCCTCTGTAGCAGAGGTAACTCTGGGTCTTCCTTTCCTGTGGCGGTCCTTATGAGAGCCAGTTTCATCATAGCGCTTGATGGTATTTGCGACTGCACTTGAATAACTTTAAAAGTTCTAGAAATTTTCCCGATTGACTGACATTCATGTCTTAAAGTAATGATGGACTGTTGTTTCTCTTTGCTTATTTGAGCTGTTCTTTCCATAATATGGACTTGGTCTTTTACCAAATAGGGCTATCTTCTGTATACCATCCCTACCTTGTCACAACACAACTGATTGGCTCAAACGCATTAAGAAGGAAATAAATTCCACAAATTAACTTTTAACAAGGCACACCTGTTTTTGATGAAGTCGCCTTCAAGTTGCCTCTCACCAACTGCACCAGGCAGCCATCACTGCATTGTGGGAGGCACTAGTTGTCAAACAATCGTTAGGGTGTTTGTGATTGACCCACGTGAACGTGGCCAAAGGTGTGAGTGAAACAGGAATCAACTTTTCTGCGATTCTAAAGCTACAGGTGATATAAAATAAATGATGATTTGAGACCAATGAATTACCAATGAATTGTTCACATGTTATGTTTTCAGTGTGTGATATGGGGGGTAAAGTTTATTTCGACATTTACAACTTTTATAAATAACAGCAGCTATCTTGACACTGCCATTTTCGAAAACCGCTGTCTGATTTTCGGCTATGCACCTCCACCGACTTCACTCCTCGACTCAAACACACCCATACTCATTTTGGCCAGATAGCGTCAGATAGATGGGCTACACAATGGCCGTGTTCGAGAGCATCAAAACCGGGATGTATCATGGGTAAATTGTGACTGACTGATCTACAAATAATCATTAGTAATTATTTATGATGCAAGGTGATTTGTTGATCAGTACTGCCTGCACTGTCGGCTGCAACGTCGAACAATCCCATATTGACACTGTCACGCCCTGGCCTTAGTTATCTTTGTTTTCTGTATTATTTTAGTTAGGTCAGGGTGTGACATGGGGGATGTTTGTGTGTATTTGTCTCGTATTGGGTGGTTGTATTGTATTAGGGGGTTTTGGTAGAGTTTATGGGGTTGTGTTCAGTGTAGGTGTCTAGGTATGTCTATGGTTGCCTGAGTGGTTCTCAATCAGAGACAGCTGTCTTTCATTGTCTCTGATTGGGAGCCATATTTAAGGCAGCCATGGGCATTAGGCTGTTGTGGGTAATTGTCTATGTTGAACGTTAGTAGCTTGTGTGTGCACTTTCGTTTATAGCTTCACGGTCGTTTATTGTTTTGTAAGAGTGTTTCGTTTCGTGTTACGTCTTCGTCTAATAAAAGGAAGATGTATTTCTCTCACGCTGCGCCTTGGGCCACTCATTCACGTAAAGACGATCGTGACAGAAACAGAGGGGCGCTGTTATTTTTTTTTTTATCGTGGTCCAATTCTTTAGGGAATACTGGCTTTCCTTGGCCTTCGTTAATACACGCCACTGGAATTCACACCAAATGCGCTGTAGCCTACAGAAGGCTACTTGAACTGGCGCCCAGTGGACCTGCAGTCTAAAGGTATCCTACAATGTAGGTACAGTACTGTATTGTAGGCTTATACAAACATCGCTTCCAGTAGCCCCATAGCGGCGATTCTAAAAATGTCTTTAGACATTCAAATCCTCCTGCTGCAGTATTATTTTACTTCTGTGATAAAAGGGGTCAAATTAAGATCCGACATCTGTAAATCTTTTTCTATGGCTTTGGTGATGTGAGTTGAGCACCCTCTGCTGGAGGGAATCAGACCTGCAGTGGTGCTCCTAATGAGTTGCACTCCAGAGGCCCTTAAAATCATTAGATAGAACGTTGCGGCCCTGTCCGCCTGTGGGGAAAACAACCTGGGGTTACCTAGGTTAGCCTATTGGCTCACAGCAAAAACGTGAACTTTTACAAACACTATTTTTTAGTTTTATTTTAGTTTTAGTCAATTACAAAACTACATTTAAGAAAAGTACAAGTCTAAAGATAATTTTTCAACATTGCCTGCTCCCGAGTGTTCTCACTACTTAGAAAAATGTAATATTGTAGAGCTTCCCTCATGCCCCTTTTCATGACGGTGCTAGCAGCCACATGTGAGTGCTACCAACCTGCTACCGACCGGAACATTAAGCTAGCCAAGACCAACAACACAAAAAAACGGACTATACAGCTACAAGTAGTGAGTGGAGATTCAAATGGACTATACTAAACAAGTTAAATGTCTTATCTGTGATTAAATGTTTTCCACACACGAAGCTAGATGATGCTACTTGGACACATTTCCCACTCTCCCACCCTTAATATCCTGAAGCCACAGGGCTCTTCTCGCAGGTTCTATTTCCCTACGTGGGAGCATTGCGAACCGTAGGTCCAGATTTTTGACATGGTTACACGTACATTGAACAACACAGCATCTTTTCGGCATGTTTTGTTATTTCTGTATAAGGAGGGCCAAGAGACCTGAGGTGGCAGAATGGAGTGCTCGGGTTGAGGTGTAGGGTTTCAAATCAAATCAAATTTTATTGGTCACATACACATGGTTAGCAGATGTTAATGCGAGTGTAGCAAAATGAGCATAGCCTGAAGGTAGGGAGGGGCAGTTCCTCTTGCTGTTCTTCTTGCAGTACCGTAGGTATGCACCATGGTCTTGTAGTGGATGCAAGCTTTGACTGGAAGCCAGTGGCGTGTGTCCGGAGGAGCGGGGTGACATGAGAGGACTTGGGCAGGTTGAGTACCAGGCGGGCTGCAGCCTTCTGGATAAGTTGCAGCGGTTGGTTGGCACAAGCAGGGAGCCCAGCCAACAGCGAGTTGCAGTAGTCCAGACGGGAGAGGACAAGTGCCTGGATTATTACCTGCGCTGCTTCCTGTGTGAGGTAGGGTCGTACTCTACGGATGTTGTAGAGAATGAACCTGCAGGAGCGGGTCACTGATTTGATGTTTACAACGACTGGCAGGGTGTTGTCCATGGTCATGCCAAGGTTCTTTGCACTCTGGGAGGGCAACACTGGAGTTGTCAACCGTGATGGAGAGGTCTTTGAGCGGGCAGGCCTTCCCTGGGAGGAAGAGCCGTTCCGTCTTGTCGAGATTGAGCTTGTGGTTTTGGGCCGACATCAAAGTTGAGCTATCTGCCAGGCGTGTCAGAAGGGGGGAAGGAAAAAAGTAGTTGAGTGTCATCCGCATAGGAATGATAGGACAGACCATGTGAGGATATGACGGAGCCGAGTGACTTGGTGTATAGAGAGAAGAGGGCCTAGAACCCAGCCTTGGGGGACACCAGTAGTGAAAGTATGTGGTGCATACACAGATTCTCTATACATCACCTGGTAGGAGAGGTCTGCCAGGTAGGATGCAATCCAATAGTGTGCAGCGCCTGAGACACCCAGCCCTGAGAGGGTGGAGAGGAGGATCTGATGGTTCACGGTGTCAAAAGCAGCGGATAGATCTAAGAGGATGAGAACAGAGGAGAGAGGCAGCTTTGGCAGTGCGGAGAGGCTCCCTGACACAGATAAAAGCAGTCTCGGTTGAGTGACCCGTCTTGAAGCCTGACTGGTTAGGGTCAATAAGATAGTTCTTACAGAGATAACGAGATAGTTGATCAAAGATGGCACGGGTCAAGTGTTTTGGAAATAAAAGAAAGAAGGGATACAGGTCTATAGTTTTTGACGTCAGATGAGTCGTGTTGGTTTCTTGAGGAGGGGAACAACTCAGACCAAGTCAGAGGGGACGCAGCCAGTGGTCAGGGATGATTTGATGAGGGAAGTGAGGAATGGGAGAAGGTCTCCAGAGATGGTCTGGAGAAGGGAGGACGGGATGGGGTCGAGCGGGCAAATTGCATGAAACCACGTTTTAAAACAAAACAAAGCATTTAGCCTACAAAGTCTAGATACACAAATGCCTCAAATTAAAATAAAACATAACCAACCCCAGTGGTGGAAAAAGTATACAATTGTCATACTTAAAAGTAAAGATACCTTAATAGAAAATGACTCAAGTAAAATTAAAAGTCACCCAGTAAAATATTACTTGAGTAAAAGTCTAAAAGTATTTGGTTTTAAATATACTTAAAAGTATCAAAAGTAAATGTAATTGCTCAAATATACTTAAATATCAAAAGTAAAAGTAGAAATCAAATTCCTTATATTATATTAAGCAAACCAGACGGCACCATTTTCTCGTTTTTATTTATTTACGGAGAGCCAGGGGCACACTCCAACACTCAGACCTCATTTACAAACAAAGCATTTGTGTTTCGTGAGTGTGCCAGATCAGAGGCAGTAGGTATGACCAGGGATGGTCTATTGATAAGTGCGTGAATTGGCCAATTTTCCTGTCCTGCTAAATGTTGAAAATGTAAGAAGAACTTCAGGGAAAATGTGTGGAGTAAATAGTACGTTATTTTCTTTAGGAATGTAGTGAAGTAAAAGTAGTCAAAAATATTAGTAGTAAAGTAAAGATACTCCAAAAAACTACTTAAGTAGCACTATTTTTACTTAAGTACTTTACACCTTTGACCAAGCCTGTCCTTGGAGACTAAGAGGTTATTCAGACTGTTTATTATAGTGAATTATCGATACCATTTTCTCCACTGTTCTCCAGAGGAGCTTTCACAGACCTCATCGACTTCATTCATTGCAATTAGATATTTAACTCTGAGCCTGGCTAGAAGAAAGACCAGTCAGGACCCCAATGTCAGTTTTTGTAAAACTAAAGTCACTGTAATGCACCCGAACCCCACCCCTTCATCAATAACACGAAGGTCCAGTTTTTTATGCTTCAACAAACAGTAAATAATTACATAGCCAGGTATACTTCAACAAACAGTAAATAATTACATAGCTTTCCCTGACATTAGGTTTACAAAAATTGACTCTGGGCTCCTGAGTGGAGCAGTGGTCTAAGGCACTGCATCTCAGTACTTGAGGCGTCACTACAGACACCCTGGTTCGAATAGAGGCTGTATCACAAACAGCTGTGATTGGGAGTCCCATTGTTACATCTGCTCCTGCCACACCCTCTACTTCTCATCCTGTGTCTGCCTAACCTGCCGCTACTCCCCCAGTGCTCTCTCCCTCCTCCTCTCTCTCTGTATGTGATTGTGTGGGCAGAGACAGGTGTGCTGGAGGCAGAGCAGAACCCCACCAGCTGCAACATGTTCCATAATCAAGACCTCTACAAACACTCAGCCCTGACACTTCCACGCTGCCAGATCGTAACTTCTGCTCCGTCAGTCTGCGGTTTTAGCCAATTTTTCCAGCTTAGATCCTGGTTTCCCTTGCCTGACACTGTTTTCCTCTCCGCTGCCCTACCTGACTTTGGCCCGTCTACAGTCCCACGTCTCGTCAGTCCTGCTACTCTGTCCTGGACCCCCCCCCCCCCCACTGCACTGCGTCCTTGGATTCCTCTCCAGACCTGCTTACCCAGTCCCAACTCCCCTCGCTCCAGCCTCAGCCTCCGCACCGGGCTTCCTACAACCCGCCGGGCTTCCCCTGGCCTGCACCCCATCTTCCCCCTGTGTTTCAATAAATACCTTGGTTACCTCATCCTCGTCTGAGTCTGCTCTTGGGTTCACCTGTTCCGCTCCATGTGACACCCATAGGGCGGCGCACAATTGGCCCAGTCTCTTCTGGATTTAGCCGGTGTAGGCCGTCATTGTAAATAAGTATTTGTTCTTAACTGACTTGCCTAGTAATTTTTTTTTTTTTTATGAAATAAAAAAGTGGCTATATGTCATGTGTAATAGACCGAGTATTGAGCTTGCATCATCTGCGCATCTCAAGACAACATTAGCCCACTGAGCTAACATTGGTTTTCAGGCCTCAGGCAAAGTTACTCCATGTGAGGATAGTTGGGAGAACATCCTTTGTTATACTTCACTGCTGAATGTTTTTATGAATCCGTTTGGATTAGAACACCTGTGCCCTGTGTAAATGCTTATCCTCAAGATACCAGTACAGTACACTACACTACAACACTCATGTCCATATACAGTAGTAAGCGCTAGATCCTCAAATGCACCAGGTGGTGTGCTGACTGTACTCTCATCCCTCTGGGCCAAGCACTGTCAGCAGCACCTGCAGTAAAAGCCTCTGAACCCCCTGCTTGCCCTGGGCTGAACGATCTACCTCCCCCTACTGGTGCCAATAACACATGGAGTGCTACACAACACATTCTGCTTGGCCAAAGGTGTTGGCATCATAGACAATTATATAATACTGTATATTTACTGTATAATGTTTGCACCTGTTTTGTTGAATTACACCTTGAACATAAAGCTGCTTTTACTGCAGAGGGAGAGCACAGACGGCCACCCAAAAAGGAGGTAACACTATTCTGGTGTCCTTTTGTTGGTTACTGTACATTATTGCGGTTCCTCTTACGATTGCTTATTGCATGGGTGTTGGACACTGCCTGTATTGTTGAGGTCTGCTTGTGAAAAATGTATGTTGCTGCCATGGGTGTGGTAGATATGACACTGAAATGGACTGTGCACATCCCTGTAGCATGCAGAAAGCTGTAATATTGTCCCCCTGTTGCTTTCAAGAGAAGAAAGAGCAGGGATCCCAAGAGTCCTCTGAGGAAGAGGATGAGGAAGATCAGCTGTAACTGCTTTTTACGATCAACACTACCTCATCATTCAACGTAATGGGCTTGCCTTCCAACCACAGCCAGACTTACACCATACTCATATATTCTCCATGGTGCCCGTTACGGAGGGGTGGGGAAATGTATCTTCTATTTACAACTGCTCTGGAAATAAATACTTATACGATATTTAACATAGTCAGTATGTAAACAGAATAACTTTAGCAACTAGAACTCACCTTAGAATTCTAATCCGCAATTGAAAATTAGGCTCTCGTAATTTCTTTCATTTCCTATTAAGGGGTAATATTTGGGGAATGTCATCACCTTGGAGACGTTTCTTCGTCTCCTGTTCTCTGCATCTATGCACAAGGAACAAAATACTTCCCGAGTTTTGTGTTTAAACTGGTTAATATTTCAAACTGGTTAATATTTCACACCGTCTTTCAGAATTCATGCAAGACACTGCAAAACATTTGAATCTATTTTATTGTGGTCGCGGTCACATACTGTTCAGGCTGTCCATAACGTCACTATGAAATGGATGCATAAAACATAAATGAAACAAATAATGTAAAGCATTGAAGTATATTATTAGATATGCATAAATGGACATAAGTAACCGATAGAAATTTCCCACAAATGTTTTTTTTTTGTTGGTTGTTTGATCTTAGGTAATAACCTACCAGGTTGCTGTCCATTGCCTGGTGTGCTGAAAGATTGTCTGAAGTTTCGCGTGAACACACGTTGTATATGTTATTGTGGTTAATTTTACAAGCTCGGCGTTAACGTGCCATTTAGTCATTGATATGAATTACAACCAAAGATAGGATCTTGGTCTGTTGATAGTCAAGGCGATGAATTCTTCCAGCATCTCCATGAAAGATATCAACAGAACCTAGCGTCATTGGCGTAAATTCTCTACTTCGTTTCGTTTTTTTGGCATTCAATACTGTATTCCTCAAAACAAGATACGTAATATCCCAATGCCACCATCGTTAAGATATGCCATGTTACGTTGTTTACGCAGTTATCTTCATAATGGCGACCGTGCTGGAGATGTGCTTATGCTTATGAAAATGAAGCGAAGAAGAAGTTATTTCTTATAAGAAAACGCCGGGGTTCCTCATAGGAGGACTTTGCGTCAAAGACAGCGTCCTTCCCAGCGTTTGAATTACAGTTTTGGTCAATTGGTAGCCGAAATGATGAAGCTCAAGTCAAACCAAACCCGGACATACGATGGGGATGGCTACAAGAAGCGGGCCGCCTGTCTGTGCTTCAGGAGTGAAAGTGAAGAGGAGGTGAGGCCAAGGATGCTGGGGTGTAGGGTGGGCCGCAGTTCAGGAAAGGACAGATAACATGGTAGATAGATGTTTGTCGCAGTACATTTTTATTAATTTGCTAATTACTAAGGTGAATTAGATAGCTAGTTAACGTTAGCTAACTATCTAACTGGTTGTTACTGGTTTTGGTTTGTTGAATCAGCGACCACCCAGGGATAATTAACGTTGAGTTAGCTAACGGTAGCCAGCTAACTGTAGCTAGCTGGCAGCTATACTGGATAGGCTATTTATTCTAGCTAGCTAACTTAGTAGCGTTGCAGCTAACCAAACATTGAAGTTAGAAAGATTATAGTTAACGTTATATTCTCTTTTGTTAGATTGTTAGGTAGCTGCTGGACACAGTTACCTAAGTTAGGTAGCAAGCTAGCGAACGCGTAGCCAGCAAACATTACTGCAACAACATATATTGGTAACCGGCTACTAGCTAGCTAAGCCAGTAGTGCGACGTTATCGTCTTGCTAGCTAGCTTGAGCGCTAACAAGCACTACATGGCAAAAGTATGTGGACGTCGAACGTCTCATTCCAAAATCATAGGCATTAATATAGATTTGGTTCTGCCTTTGCTCAGTTAAGAACAAATTCTTATTTTCAATGACAGCCTAGGAACAGTGGGTTAACTAACTGCCGTGTTCAAGGGCAGAACGACAGATTTGTACCTTGTCAGCTCGGAGATTCGATCGTGCAACCTTTCGGTTACTAGTCTAACCACTAGGCTACCTGCCGCCCCTCTTCTGGGAAGGCCTTCCACTAGAGCATTACTAAGGTCGGGCACTGATGTTGGGTGATAGGGCCTGGCTCGCAGTTTGTTTTCCAATTCATCCCAAAGGTGATTGATGGGGTTGAGGTCAGGGCTCTGTGCAGGCCAGTTAAGTTCTTCCACATCTTGACAAACCATTTCTGTATGAACCTTGCTTTGTGCAAGGGAATTGTCATGCTGAAACAGGAACCCCAAACTGTTGCCACAAAGTTGGAAGCACAGAATCGGCTAGAATGTCATTGTATGCTGTAGCGTTAATATTTCCCTTCACTGGAACAGCCCGAACCATGAAAAACAGCCGCAGACCATTATTCCTCCTCCACAAAACCTTACAGTTGGCACTATGCATTCAGGCAGGTAGCGTTATCCTGGCATCCGCCAAAACCCAGATTCGTCCCTTGAACTGACATATGGTGAAGCGTGATTCATTACTCCAGAGAACGCGTTTCCACTGCTCCAAAGTCCAACGGCGGCGAGCTTTGCGCCACTCCAGCCGACTCTTGGCATTGCGCATGGTGATTTTAGGCTTGTGTGCGGCTGCTCGGCCATGGAAACTCATTTCATGAAGCTCCCGACAAACAGTTATTATGCTGACGTTGCTTCCAGAGGCAGTTTGGAACTCTGTAGTGAGTGTTTCAACCGAGGACAGACTATTTTTACGTGCTTCAGCACTCGGCGGTCCCGTTCTGTGCGCTTGTGTAGCTTACCACTTCGCGGCTGAGCCATTGTTGCTCCTAGAAGTTTCCACTTCAAAATAACAACACAGTTGACCAGGGCAGCTCTAGCAAGGCAGACATTTTATGAACTGACTTGTAGGAAAGGTGGTGTCCTATGATAATGCCACATTGAGAGTCACTAAGCTCTTTAGTAAGGCCACCCTACTGCCAACATTTTCGATATGGAGATTGCATGGCTGTGTGCTTGATTTTATACACCTGTCAGCAGTGGGTGTGGCTGAAGTAGCCAAATCCACCATTTTGAAGGGTTGTCTACATACTTTTCTGTGTGTGTATTGCTACTGCTAGTTAGTATCGTTCTGGTGATAATGGCAACATAAAACACTGACAATCAATGTTTAGCAGCATTATCAATTGCTCAAAACTCATGTCAACTTGTGACATCAGAGCTAGCGCTAGTTAGTTGGCCACATTTACTAGATAGATATCTAACTATATAGCGAGCTAGATATGGGCCTTGCTTAGATTGCCTAGAAGTTTGACTAGCAACTAGTAACTTTACTCGACTGACCACTAGCTAACCGTGCTTGTGATCAAACTAGCTAGCTATCTAGCCCTTCAATATAACGTTAGCTAGAAAATAGTATGATGTAGAGGTCGACCGATTTATCGGAATGGACGATTTCAAGTTTTCATAACAATCTGTAATCTGCATTTTTGGATGCCGAATATGGCCGATTTATATTGCAATCCACGAGGAGACCGCGTGGCAGGCTGACCACCTGTTACGTGAGTGCAGGCAGCAGGAGCCATGGTAAGTTGCTAGCTAGCATTCAAATTATCTTATAAAAAGCAATCAATCTTAACATAATCACTAGTTAACTACACATGGTTGACGATATTACTAGTTTAACTAGCTTGTCCTGCGTTGCATATAATCAATGTGGTGCCTGAAACTATGTCACTTCTCTTGTGTTCAGTGTAAGCAGAGTCGGGGTATATGCAGCAGTTTGGGTCGCCTGGCTCATTGCGAACTGTGTGAAGACCGTTTCTTCCTAAAAAAGACTAATGAATTTGCCAGAATTGTACATAATTATGACATCACATTGAAGGTTGTGCAATGTAACAGCAATATTTAGACTTAGGGTTGCCACCCGTTATATAAAATACGGAACGGTTCTTTTTGTTTTCGAAATTACAGTTTCAGGATTTGACCATATTAATAACCTAAGGCTTATAATTCTGTGTGTTTATTATAATTAAGTCTATGATTTGATAGAGCAGTCTGACTGAGTGGTGGTAGGCAGCAGCAGGCTTGTTAGCATTCATTCAAACTGCACTTTCCTCCGTTTGCCAGCAGCTTTTCACAATGCTTGAAGTACAGCGCTGTTTATGACTTCAAGCCTATCAACTCCCGAGATTAGGCTGGCAATACTATAGTGCCTATAAGAACATCCAATAGTCAAAGGTATATGAAATACAAATGGTATAGAGAAATAGTCCTATAATAACTACAACCTAAAACTTCTTAACTGGGAATATTGAAGACTCATGTTAATAGTCTTCAATATTGTAGTTGCGGGACAACTTCCGGGGGAACTGGAGGGCACGCAATTCAAATAAATAATTATAAAAATGATGGATATTAAACATTTAGGTACATACAAGTGTCTTATATCGGTTGAAAGCTTACATTCTTGTTAATCTAACTGCACTGTCCAATTTACAGTAGGCTTTACAGCGAAAGCATGCCATGCGATTGTTTGAGGACGGCGCCCCACATCAACATTTTTTTCCACCGGCACAGGTTTCATAAATTCACAAATAGCGATTAAATATTCACTTTTTGAAAATCTTCCTCTGATTTGTCATCCAAAGGGTCCCAGCTATAACATGTAGTGTCGTTTTGTTAGATAAAATCCTTTATATCCCAAAAAGTCTGTTTAGTTGGCGCCATTGATTTGAGTAATCCACTCGTTTAACGTGCCAAGATAGGAATCCGAAAATCTACACCTAAACTTTTTCAACATGTCAAAATCCATTTCTATTTAATCATCAGATACCCTAAAATGTAATTAAACTATAACATTTCATATGGAAAGAAGTATGTTCAATAGGAAAACAATATTAGCAGGTGCGTCTTGTCTTCATCGCGCGTACATACATGAATTTCCAAGTCTGTGTCCCTGTAGTAAAACTCATATTTCTTACCTGTTTTGGAAGAAACCAGCCTGAAACCTTGAACAAAGACTACTGACACCCAGTGGAAGCCATAGGAATTGCATACTGGGAGCTAGATTTATTTATTTCCCTAACGTTCCATTGGAAGAGCATGGGCTCTCAAAAAAAAAAAAAATCTGGTTGGTTTTTCTTTGGATTTTCTCCTACCATATCTATTGTGTTATAGTCTCCCTACATTATTTTAACATTTCTACAAACTTCAAAGTGTCTTTCCAATGGTACCAATTATATGCATATCCTGGCTTCAGGGCCTGAGCTACAGGCTTTACTTTGGGCACGTCAGTCAGGCGGAAATTGAGAAAAAAGGACCCTAGCCCGAACAAGTTTTAAAAGGAACCACCAGCTTTTATATGTTCTCATTTTCTGAGCAAGGAACTTAAATGTTAGCTTTTTTACATGGCACATATTGCGCTTTTACTTACTTCTCTATTTAACTATCTGCATGACCCTTTTTTGCACTAACTATTGACTCATCACATCCGCTGCTTCTACTGTTTATCTATTCTGTTGCCTAGTCACTTTATCCCTAGTTACAGTGCCTTAAGGTATTCACACCCTTTGACTTTTCCACATGTTGTTGTAAGTCTGAATTTAAAATGTATTACGTTTAGATTTTGTGTCACTGATCTACACACAATACCCAATAATGTCAACCTCTCTCATCGTCACTCAATGCCTAGGTTTAACTCCACTGTATTCACATCCTACCATACCCTTGTCTGTACATGATGCCTTGAATCTATTCTTCTGCGCCCAGAAACCATGCTCTTTTTACTCTGTTCCTAACGCAGTAGATGACCAGTTCTTATAGCCTTTAGCCGTACCCTTATCCTACTCCGCCTCTGTTCCTCTGGTGATGTAGAGGTTAATGGATCTGCGGTCAAGCGACCACCCCTCATCACTGTCAAACACTCCCTAAAACACTTCAGCGAGCAGGCCTTTCTTATCGACCCGGCCCGGGTATCCTGAAGGGATATTGACCTCATTCCGTCAGTAGAGGGTGCCTGGTTATTCTTTAAAAGTGCTTTCCTAACCATCTTAAATAAGCATGCCCCATTCAACAAATGTAGAACCAGGAACAGATCTAGCCCTTGGTTCACTCCAGACCTGACTGCCTTTGACCAGCACAAAAACATCCTGTGGCATACTGCATTAGTGTCGAATAGCCCCCGCGATATGCAACTTTTTGGGGAAGTTAGGAACCACAGGCAGTTAGGAAAGCAAAGGCTAGCATTTTCAAACAGAAATTTGCATCCTGTAGCACAAACTCCAAAAACTTCCTGGACACTGTAAAGTCCATGGAGAATAAGAGCACCTCCTCCCAGCTGCCCACTGCACTGAGACTAGGAAACACCGATAAATCCACGATAATCGGGAATTTCAGTACGCATTTCTCTATGGCTGGCCATGCTTTTCACCTGGCTACCCCTACGCCGGTCAACAGCCATGTACCCCCCCCCCCCCACAGCAACTTGCCCAAGCCTCCCCATTTCTCCTTCACCCAAATCCAGATAGCTGATGTTCTGAAAGAGTTGCAAAATCTGGACCCCTACAAATCAGCTGGGCTAGACAATCTGGACCCTCTCTTTCTAAAATTATCCGCCGAAATTGTTGCAACCCCTGTTTACTAGCCTGTTCAACCTCTCTTTTGTAATGTCTGAGATCCCCAAAGATTGGAAAGCTGCCTCGGTCATCCCCCTTTTCAAAGGGGGAGACACTCTAGACCCAAACTGTTACAGACCTATATCTATCCTACCCTGCCTATCTAAGGTCTTCGAAAGCCAAGTTAACAAACAGATCACCGACCATTTCGAATCCCACCGTACCTTCTCCGCTATGCAATCTGGTTTCAGAGCTGGTCATGGGTGCACCTCAGCCACGCTCAAGATCCTAAACGATATCATAACCGCCATCGATAAAAGACAATATTGTGCAGCCGTATTCATTGACCTGGCCAAGGCTTTCGACTCTGTCAATCACCACGTTCTTATCGGCGGACTCAACAGCCTTGGGTTTCTCAAATGACTGCCTCGCCTGGTTCACCAATTACTTCTCAGACACAGAGTTCAGTGTGTCAAATAGGAGGGCCTGTTGTCCGGACCTCTGGCAGTCTCTATGGGGGTACCACCGGGTTCAATTCTCGAGCCGACTCTTTTCTCTGTATACATCAATGATGTCGCTTATGCTGCTGGTGATACTCTGGTCCACCTCTACTCAGACGACACCATTTTGTATACTTCTGGCCCTTCTATGGACACTGAACACAACTCTCCTTCCGTGGCCTCCAACTGCTCTTAAATGCAAGTTAAACTAAGTGCATGCTCTTCAACCGATCGCTGCCCGCACCTGCCCGCCCGCCCAGCATCACTACTCTGGATGGTTCTGACTTAGAATATGTGGACAACTACAAATACCTAGGTGTCTGGTTAGACTGTAAACTCACCTTCCAGACTCGCATTAAGCATCTCCAATCCAAAATTAAATCTAGAATCGGCTTCCTATTTCGCAACAAAGCATCCTTCACTCATGCTGCCAAACATACCCTCGTAAAACTGACCATCCTACCGATTCTTGACTTCGGCGATGTCATTTACAAAATATTCTCCGACACTCTACTCAGCAAATTGGATGCAGTCCATCACAGTGCCATCCGTTTTGTCACCAAAGCCCCATATACTACCCACAACTGCGACCTGTATGCTCTCGTTGGCTGGCCCTCGCTTCATATTCGTCGCCAAACCCACTGGCTCCAAGTCATCTATAAGTCTTTGCTAGGTAAAGTCCCGCCTTATCTCAGCTCACTGGTCACCATAGCAGCACGCGCTCCAGCAGGTATATTTCACTGGTCACCCCCAAAGCCAATTCCTCCTTTGGCTGCCTTTCCTTCCAGTTCTCTGCTGCCAATGACTGGAACGAATTGCAAAAATCACTGAAGCTGTAGACTCGTATCTCCATCACTAACTTTTAAGCATCAGCTGTCAGAGCAGCTCAAAGATCATTGCACCTGTACATAGCCCACCTAACTACCTCATCCCCATATTCTTATTTATTTTTTTGCTTCTTTGCACCCCAGTATCTCTACTTGCACATCTATCACTCCAGTGTTTAATTGCTAAATTGTAATTACTTCATCACTACGGCCTATTTATTGCCTTACCTCCCCAATCTTACCTCATTTGCACACACTGTATATAGATTTTTTTTCTATTGTGTTATTGACTGTACATTTGTTTATTCCACGTGTAACTCTGTGTTTGTGTCGCTTTGCTTTATTTTGTCCAGGTCGCAGTTGTTACTGAGAACTTGTTCTCAACTGGCCTACCTGGTTAAATAAAGGTCAAATAAAAAAGTGGAAATATGTTTTTAGAATTTTTAAATGTTAATTTATTACATTCTTGAGTAAATAAGTATTCTCCACCTTGTTTATGCCAAGCCTAAATACATTGAGGTGTGTAAATTTGTTAAAGTTGCATGGACTCATTCTTTGTGCAATAATTGGGTTTAACATGATTTTTGAATTACTACCCCATTTCTGTACTCTACATATATAATTATATGGAAGGTCCCTCAGTCAGTAGTGAATTTCAAACACAGATTCAAAGACAAAGACCAGGGATGTTTTCCAATGCCTCGCAAAGGAGGGCACCTATTGGTAGATGGGAGAAAAAAATCTGACAATTAATATCCCTTTGAGCATGGGGAAGGTATTAATTACACTTTTGATGGTGTCTCAATACAAAGATACAGACGTCCTTCCTAACTCAGTTGACGGAGAGGAAGGAAAACGCTCAGGGATTTCACCATGAGGCCAATGGTGATTTTATAAGAGTTATAGGAGAAAACAACAGGATGGATCAACATTGTAGTTACTCCACAATTCTAACCTAAATGACAAGAGTGAAAAGGAAGACTGTACAGAATAAAAATATTCCAAAACATGCATCCTGTTTGGCACTAATTAATACTGCAAAAAATGTGGCAAAGAAGTTACATTTTTGTCCTGAATTCAAAGCATTATTTTTGGGGCAAATCTAACACCTCTAGTACCACGCTTCATATTTTCAAGCATGGTTGTGGCTGCATCATGTTATATGTATGCTTGTCATTGGCAAGGTCTAGCACGTTTTTTAGGATAAAAAGGAATAGAGCTAAGCACAGGCAAAGTCCTAGAGGAAAACCTGGTTCAGTCTTTCCAAAACACTAGGAGATAACTTTTAGCAGGACAATAACCTAAAACGCAAGGCAAAATATACACTGGAGTTAATTATCATGACGACATTGAATATTCCTGAGTGGTATAGTTTGTTTGTTTGAAAATCTATGGGAATATTTGAAAATGGCTTTCTAGAAATGATAAACAACCAACTTGACTGAGCTTGAAGAATTTTTGAAAGAATAATGGGCAAATATTGTACAATCCAGGTTTGCGAAGCTCTTCGAGACCCAGAAACACTCACAGATGTAATCACTGCCTAAAAGTGATAAAATGTTACTTATGGGGTTGAATACTTATCTAATCAAATATGTTTTATTTTCCATTACTATATATATATATATATTTTTTTTTTTTTTTACTTCGACAAAGTATTTTGTGTAGATCGATGACAAAAAAAATAAAAATCTATTTTAATCCCACTTTGAAACACAACAGAGTAGAAAAAGTCAATGGGTGTGAAGGCACTGTATGTACATATCAAGCTCCATTACCTTGTACCCCGTGTATATACAGTGCCTTCAAACTATTCAGACCCATTGACTTTTTCCACATTTTGTTACATTACAGCCTTACTCTAAAATGGATTTAAAAAATATATATATCCTCAGCAATCTACACACAACACCCTATAATGACAAAGCAAAAACTGTTTTTAGAAATGTTTGCACATGTATAAACTTATTAAACAGAAGTACCTTATTTACATACGTATTCAGACCCTTTGCTATGAGACTGAAATTGAGCTGAGTTGCATCCTGTTTCCATGGATAGTTCTTGATGTTTCTACAACTTGATTGGGGTCCACCTGTGGTAAATTCAATTGATTGGGCATGATTTGTAAAGGCACACATCTGTCTATATAAGGTCTCACAGTTGACAGTGCATGTCAGAGCAAAAACCAAGCCATGAGGTCGAAGGAATTGTGCGTAGAGCTCTGAGACAGGCTTGTGTCGAGGCACAGATCTGGGGAAGGGTACCAAAACATTTCTGCAGCATTGAAGGTCCCCAAGAACACAGTGGGCTCCATAATTCTTAAATGGAAGAAGTTTGGAACCACGAAGACTTCTTATAGCTGGCCGCCTTGCCTAACTGAGTAATCGTGGGAGAAGGGCCTTGGTCAGGGAGGTGACCAAGAACCCCATGGTCACTCTGACAGAGCTCCAGAGTTCCTCTGTGTTTGATGGGACAACCTTCCAGAAGGACAACCATCACTGCATCACTCCACTAATCAGGCCTTTATGGTAGAGTGGCCAGACAAGTCACTCCTCAGTAAAAGGCACATGACAGCCCGCTTGGAGTTTGCCAAAAGGCACCTAAAAACTCTCAGACCATGAGAAACAATATTCTCTGGTCTGATGAAACCAAGATTGAACTCTTTGGCCTAAAGGCCAAGCATCATGTCTGGAGGAAACCTGGCACCATCCCTACGGTGAAGCATGGTGGTGGCAGTATCGTGCTGTGGGGATGTTTTTCATCGGCAGGGACTGGGAGACTAGTCAGGATCGAGGCAAAGTACAAAGAGATCCTTGATGAAAACCTGCTCCAGAGTGCTCAGGATCTCAGACTGGGGCGAAGGTTCACTTTCCAACAGGACAAAGACCCTGAGCACACAGCCAAGACAATGGAGTGGCTTCGGAACAAGTCTCTGAATGTCCTTGAGTGGCCCAGCCAGAGCCCGTACTTGAACCCGATCGAGCATCTCTGGAGAGACCTGAAAATATCTGTTTAGCAATGCTCCCCATCCAACCTGACAGAGCTTGAGATGATCTGCAGAGAAGATTGGGAGAAACTCCCTAAATACAGGTGTGCCAAGCTTGTAGCGTCATCCAAGAAGACTCTGCTGTAATCGTTGCCAAAGGTGCATCAACAAAGTACTGAGTAACAGATCTGAATACTTATGTAAATGTGATTTCCGTTTTTATTTGTAATAAACTTGCAAATATTTCTTAACCTCTTTTTGCTTTGTCATTATGTGGTGTTGTGTGTAGATTGTAACAAAATGTTGAAATGTCAAGGGGTCTAATTTAGTGATGCACCGATTCACTGGTTCGAATCCAGGCAGTATCATATCCGGCCGTGATTGAGAGTCCCATAGGGCGGCTCACAATTGGCCCAGCGTCGTCCGGGTTTGGCCGCCGTTGTAATTAAGAATTTGTTCTTAACTGACTTTCTTAGTTAAATAAAGGTTACACACACACACGAAAAAGCTATTCTGCTTGCTTTTACTTATGTCCCTATCACCAGTAAAACATAATCAAAACCTATTTCTTTCACTTACTTACTGTGCTGTTTCGTTGTTCATTTGTTCAGTCGTTTCATTCTCAACCAGGATTTCTATGGAACGCCGTTTGGGTCTTTGCGTGTCAAAAAATATAGTATTTAACACGATTTGACGTGTCAAATAAGCTTGTTGACCAATCAGGACCTGAATATGATTGCACGTCACATAATAATTTAACGTGTTCATTAATTTTTTACGTAGTTATTACACATAGTGTAATCAATCACTCGTATTTCATTTGTCAAAAATGATTCATCGATACGTATGCAATGATGCTGGTAAAGTTGTCTCGCGCACCTACAGTGGTGGTCATTTAAAAAAATAAAAAATAAGCTAGCTAGCTCATGGATGCAAACTTTGTTCTTCCCTAAAAACATAGCAAACGACACCTGTTTCAGTAGGTGTCATCTAAAATAACACACATTTATTAGACAGTTCTTATTTGACTAATGGTGGTCAGACCCATCTATGTGAAGCTAGCCACAACAGTTGACTTTGCAGTTAGCCTTCAAAATAAAAGTACGGCATAATTATATTTGTATTCATTTGCGTCACTGTCAATGACACTTTTTTATTTCGAAGGCAAACTGCAAATTCCACTATTGTGCCTAATCCTTATTGTGGCTAGCTTCATAACACAACCCGGTTTGGTCGAGCCTCACTAGCCAGATGAAGATAGCTGGCTGCTTATAATGTTTGCTTTTGGCAACGGTGTTAAGTAGCTGGCTAGCTAAGTTAAATTTCAATAGGCGAACAACAAGTGGCAATCTAGCTAATACTTACTCACAAGGGTTCCTACATCATTGCTAAGAATAATAAAAATGAGTGCAGTTTCTACTGGTCATTGTTTTCAGGCTGCTTGTATTGGTGCTAGCTAGGTACCAAGCTAAAGCTAGCTACCCCAGAGGTTGATATCGAACAAATTATGCTTTATTACCAACGCAATATTGAAAACACATAGTTCGTGGCCGGTGTTTGCTTGTTTGCATACTTTTTTTGTACAGCTTCGACAGTGCTACTGTATCTTTTTTGACACGCAAAGATCCAAACGACGTTCCATAGTATGTATGTATGTTGTGAAGCTAATAGCAGTGACGCTATTACTGTGTAACTGCAGTAGGGTAACACCTAAAAAATAGCGCACTTGGTAGTGTGTACTGGTGCTCGACCAGTCGCGAAAGCCAACATCACCCACGACGGAGAACGGTTGATTGTCAAGGGCAATGAATTCCATTATCTTGGCTTTAATGGATTTCGCCTTTGAGTTGTCTCGCTGAAATTCTTACTCTTTCAAATGACTGCTTGACTGCTCGATCCACACATCATTGTAGGCTAAGTTAGGAACGCTGTGTTGCACGTATAGCGAAACATTTTACATGCCGTCATTACGGCATGTCGCTACGTTATATAGGTATGCACGTCAGCTTTGACATCGGTTTTGCACATCGGCGTTACATGCTGACCAGACCGGACACGTCGCGTGCGCGAGCGTAGCAAAGTAAATGTAGAAATCCATGTTATTCAATTATTGCCCCCACACTGCTCGCGCACGCCAACGAGCGTCTCCGATGCCAAGGGCTAAAATAGAACTCCTTTCTATTTCTGACGCAGATCGCGCTGGAAGTCCTGCCTCTCCAATCTCCTCATTGGTTTATAGAAGCAGGTACCATCTCCTCATTGGTTATACCCACATGGGTGATTGAAAGACGAACTGTGTTGCCGGTTGTCGTGGTAATACTATGAAAGTGTAGATGCCAATCACCAAATAAGTTCAAAGATGAAAAAGCCTGGAAGGAGGAGAGATGACTAGAAACGATTCGGTTGGCCGTTTTCTGTGTGGATTAATTGTCGGAGTAGAGGACCTTGTGCATTTCAGGTAAAATAACAACTCAATGTTTTTATGTCAGGACAAATTAGCTAGCAACAGCAAGCTAGCTAAATAGGACAAATTAGCTAGCAAGTGCAAGCTAACTAGCTAAATTGTCATACATGTTTAATGCTTTTCGACCTGTCCCCAAATTAATGTCATTGGTTCAGAGTTTGTTTTGATATTTTAACCTGCGTGTCGTGATCGCGTTTGGTGTCAGGGGACAAAATACATTTATGCTAGATAGCGCACGATGGCACACGCGCGCAGCCGGTTTGGGTTCCGTGTTAAACTAGACATCGGCTGATAACGATGTTGGCATTTTTATCTAATATCGTCCGATTACGTGATGTTCACCGATATGTCATGCTTTCCTAGTCTAAATACTTTCCTGAAGGAACTGTAGCCAAGTTATCGTTACTCATTGTGTATTTATTATTACTTTTATTATGTTATTACTTTTCTATTACTCTACATTTTTGGGACGGGCCCGTAAGTAAGCATTTCACTGTTACTCTACACCTATTGCTTATGAAGTATGTGTAGAATACCATTTTATTTGATCTGTTATTGAGAATGTCACCTGTAATTTGAATAGGATTGCGATGTTGTCTTCAACTGAGTAGAGAAGTTGTCTCAAGCAACACCACGCTGTGTTTACATTGGAACCTGAAACTCTGGATTTGATTGATGGTGCTCAATGCTGTATCGTCTTTTTCTGCAGGTGCTGTTGGTGAGTAGTAGTCGTCATCCAGACAAGTGGATTGTCCCTGGTGGGGGGATGGAGCCAGAAGAGGAGCCCAATGTAGCAGCAGCACGAGAAGTCTGTGAAGAGGTTTGTTTCTTTCCCTCTCATTTCATTGACCTTAGCTTAATTATTCAAACTACATTCCCACACTGTTCTCTATCCCCGCATTTCAGGGAACTTGTGGTGTTTTTCATAAGTGGTTATGGATTTTAGAGATGAGGGTCTCTTTGTTTTAGGTGTGGCTTTTTGGGTAGACAACCTCAAATGTTTTTTTCTTGCAAATCACACCCCTCAATTACAATATGGTATTTGCCGGAATGGCAACCAGATATTAAACTGAGATTTGCCATTGTGACTAGGTTATGTCATACTTTGAAAAATAACACATTTGGCCTGCCATTACTGGTCCCATGCTGATTACCTTGATAAAGCTTGTGGAAACATGGCTATTGACCTCAACATAGGGATGGGCGATATGGCCAAAGAATCTCTAAATAACCTTTGTTGTACAGTTAAAGGTGAACTATACTGCATTTCAAACAGTCAGCAATAATGTAGCGATTTCAGGGCTTTACGTTGTAGGCCAATGCCGCGCGTGACAAACTGAGCAATCGTTTTCGAGAATCAATGTTCATTGATACTCCCGTTTTAGTGTTATCTGCTCTGTGCGCGATTTGCGCAGTTGAGACGTACTGTAAAAAGGGTATCGTTAGGAAGGTTAACGTCTCTATTACAGGTTCTAAATAACAGAACCTGTAATAGGTTCTAAATAAATGGGTAAAAACTGACGGACAACTATAAAAGCTCAAACCAAGTTTATACAGACAAAGACATGTTTCCAGCAGTGGTAGTGTGTGTGTGTGTGTATGTATATATACACTGCTCAAAAAAATAAAGGGAACACTTAAACAACACAATGTAACTCCAAGTCAATCACACTTCTGTGAAATCAAACTGTCCACTTAGGAAGCAACACTGATTGACAATAAATTTCACATGCTGTTGTGCAAATGGAATAGACAAAAGGTGGAAATTATAGGCAATTAGCAAGACACCCCCAAAAAAGGAGTGATTCTGCAGGTGGTGACCACAAACAACTTCTCAGTTCCTATGCTTCCTGGCTGATGTTTTGGTCACTTTTGAATGCTGACGGTGCTCTCACTCTAGTGGTAGCATGAGACGGAGTCTACAACCCACACAAGTGGCTCAGGTAGTGCAGTTCATCCAGGATGGCACATCAATGCGAGCTGTGGCAAAAAGGTTTGCTGTGTCTGTCAGCGTAGTGTCCAGAGCATGGAGGCGCTACCAGGAGACAGGCCAGTACATCAGGAGACGTGGAGGAGGCCGTAGGAGGGCAACAACCCAGCAGCAGGACCGCTACCTCCGCCTTTGTGCAAGGAGGTGCACTGCCAGAGCCCTGCAAAATGACCTCCAGCAGGCCACAAATGTGCATGTGTCAGCATATGGTCTCACAAAGGGTCTGAGGATCTCATCTCGGTACCTAATGGCAGTCAGGCTACCTCTGGCGAGCACATGGAGGCCTGTGCGGCCCCACAAAGAAATGCCACCCCACACCAGACTGACCCACCGCCAAACCGGTCATGCTGGAGGATGTTGCAGGCAGCAGAACGTTCTCCACGGCGTCTCCAGACTCTGTCACGTGCTCATGTGCTCAGTGTGAACCTGCTTTCATCTGTGAAGAGCACAGGGCGCCAGTGGCGAATTTGCCAATCTTGGTGTTCTCTGGCAAATGCCAAACGTCCTGCACGGTGCTGGGCTGTAAGCACAACCCCCACCTGTGGACGTCGGGCCCTCATACCACCCTCATGGAGTCTGTTTCTGACCGTTTGAGCAGACACATGCACATTTGTGGCCTGCTGGAGGTCATTTTGCAGGGCTCTGGCAGTGCACCTCCTTGCACAAAGGCGGAGGTAGCGGTCCTGCTGCTGGGTTGTTGCCCTCCTACGGCCTCCTCCACGTCTCCTGATGTACTGGCCTGTCTCCTGGTAGCGCCTCCATGCTCTGGACACTACGCTGACAGACACAGCAAACCTTTTTGCCACAGCTCGCATTGATGTGCCATCCTGGATGAACTGCACTACCTGAGCCACTTGTGTGGGTTCTAGACTCCGTCTCATGCTACCACTAGAGTGAGAGCACCGCCAGCATTCAAAAGTGACCAAAACATCAGCCAGGAAGCATAGGAACTGAGAAGTTGTCTGTGGTCACCACCTGCAGAATCACTCCTTTTTTGGGGGTGTCTTGCTAATTGCCTATAATTTCCACCTTTTGTCTATTCCATTTGCACAACAGCATGTGAAATTTATTGTCAATAAGTGTTGCTTCCTAAGTGGACAGTTTGATTTCACAGAAGTGTGATTGACTTGGAGTTACATTGTGTTGTTTAAGTGTTCCCTTTATTTTTTTGAGCAGTGTATATATATATATACCCCAATTTGGGTGGAGCATCCTCCTTCCCTCTAAACATTACATCTTTATTGCTAGGCAGGATATTAAGTGATGCGGGCAATGAACCCTTTCCTTCTCCCATAATCTGACCTGACCTCGGCCCCCATTCCTCACTAAACCACATCTCTCCAACCTTATCAGTGACTGCAACCATGTGATTGCCTTTCCTTTACTCATTACATTCCACGCTTAATTGACTCCACCATATACATTCCTCCTACAGATAACCATTCACTTCTGGTGTAGAAACCAGACTCTGGCACTCCTCATTGCCTTAGAATACTTGATAATTAACAATATTTCAAGTTTATGAGTCAGAACCCATCACAGTAAAAATGTCTCAATGTGTTTCAGTGTCCATATGACCAACTATGTTGGACCAAACCTCAAATGCAAATAGCGAATTGAAACTGCTTGTCAGAAAGGAAGAAGTGATTGCTCATATTTGTAGTGAGTGGCAGAGGGAGGGGTGTGTGTATGTGTGTAAACAGAGAGGAAGAGGCGACATGAGAGGTTTCACTCTCGCCAAAATCATTACGTTTCTATGGGTTTATTTTGGACCTAAGCTTGTCGCCTGCCTTTCCGGCTTTGGGACAACGACTCCCATTTGTTATAGGGTGGAGACATGAGCATCTCGTCATTATATACACATCTCTGGTGTAAATGGGAAGGTGCACAGAAGGAGCGAAGGAGACAAGCCCAAAAAGACAACCTGGGAACAAGTGGACATAAGCCATCGTAAAAACGGAAAATAACAAAACCCTGATTCTTGCGATACAGGCATTTGAAATATCACACAAAAACATACATTTGAATTAAATGTATATATTGCCCAGCCCTAGCTCAACACATAATTATTTTGATGTTGGTCAAAGCACATTCACTGTTAGCACTTATCCCGAGCCCTTCTGGGCAGAGCAGTTGGTCTTGATCGTACTCTGTTTGTGTGCTGAGAAAGCACATCCACAGTAAGCATGCAGCCAAGTCTCGTATCCCAGAGTCATGTTACACAGGAGTGTTAAAAGTGCCATCGGGCGTTATACTGAGATTAAACACTGCCCTTCACACAATGCTGTGGCTGCAGGCCAGACAACCAAGCCACAGGCCCAACTCATGCTCCTCTTTCTATGGAGATCAATTTAGTTTGTTTACATAATGTAGCCTATTCTGTACTAATCACTAATTGAACCATGATGATTGAATATGTTCATTTAATCCCCGGGTGTATTTTTGTTGCCCGCTCGGGGGTAAAGAGGTTTTCTCTGTTGCCAAGTAGTGTCTCTTCAACCAAGGCTTAGGTTCCAGAAAACAATATGATAACTTAGCTTTCTGAGATAAGCATTCCAGAAAACAATATGCTAACTTAGCTTTCTGAGATAAGCGTTCCAGAAAATAATATGATAACTTAGCTTTCTGAGATAAGCACTCCAGAAAACAATATGATAACTTAGCTTTCTGAGATAAGCGTTCCAGAAAATAATATGATAACTTAGCTTTCTAAGATAAGCGTTCCAGAACTCATAGCCTACTTACAAGATTGCATGGACACTTTGAAAGCCTGTAGACTATATGCAGGGCTCCAGACTAATATTTTCCCCTGGTGACACTAACTTTTTCAGTTGGCGACACCAGCCTACGATTTGGTCGCACCCCACACCCCCCCAAAAAAATTTGCTGCGTCACGCAATAGAAAAAATAAGTAAACATGTTCTAAAGTAATTCACAGTGCTTTATTAAAGCTAGACTCTTTCTGTGAAACAATGTCACCCCACCTCTGTTTTGGTAAAAAGCTGAGGGATGGGGCTTGAAAAATGTAACCACTCTCAAATTCATAGAGAGCTATGGATGCAAGTACTAACCATCCATGATATCAAATTGATAGTTAAAACTATACAGTGTTTGTTTACATTGGGGTAAAACAAGCTTATATTTTGGCTTCTGATTGGGTACGACAGTTGAACTAAGATTGAGGCATTGGTAAGTTTTATATCCAAGAGTCAATGGGTATGTATAGTTAATTTATAAGTCCAAAAATGTATGTAGCAACTAAGGATTTTAGCTTTGAGGCCTTTTTATCAATTAGATTTAGTCACCACCTGCGTCCTCTCTCTCTTCCGTCCTCTCTCGCCTCCTTTTGAAAAAGGTCCAAGTTAATCAATGAGAGTTGGCGAGGAGAGTGGAAATGCTCTTGCTTGAAATGAGACTGTCCTTCTCCACTCAGGTGTCGCTAGGCAAATTACGTTACAGGGATGGATCCCAAAATAAATTTGTAATGTGCTCAAAACAAATTAAGCTAGTTGTGCAAGACATTTTTATAGATAAAACAATAAGTAGCATATTGATTTTAAATGTGTGCATGTTTTTCTCTGAGAAAACAAAGGCTGATTCGAAGGGGGTGTGGCAGATTTCAAAACTCTTTTGCGATAAGATAAACATGAGTATCCTCGATGAAAGGTGGCTATCAAGGAGGGCAGTACAGTCATCCATTTGCCTACGAACGATTTGACACACTCCTCGACCACTTATATTTTACTGTTAACATAGGGCTCCAGAATTTTCTTTTGGTCAATAGAGATGGATTTGCCTACATCTTTATGTGCACTAACAGGTATCTTAGGCTAATTTTGTTGGGGATAATTCACCACTGAGTAAGTGGAAACTCAAAACACATTTTCTAGATCGCTAACCTTAACAGCTCGTTGAGTGTCATCTTAGTGCCAGCATCGGTTTATGGTGGTACAAAGATGGCTATGAAGAATATAGATGAAAGCTCTCTTGGTAAATAGTGTGGTCTACAACTTATGAGATACTCTTCCTCAGGCGAGCAATACCTTGAGACTTCCTTTAATATTAGTTTTTGTGCACCAGCTGTAATTTACATATAGACACAGATCGCCACCCCTTGTCTTACTGGAGGTAGCTGTTCTATCTTGCCGATGGTTTCGAAAACCCCGGCAGTTTTAAGATTGATGGTAGAGGAGATTTATTCACTCGCCGTCGGATCCTTACAAGGCACCCCGACCTATGTCCCCGATTCTCTGTCTCTTCTTCATGCAAATGGGGATTTGGGCATTGTCAGGTGTCTGAAGTAAATTCTTTGCGTCTGACTTTTTAAAGGAAAAATCTTCGTGCAGCACGAGGTGAGTAATCGCTGTCCTAATATCCAGAAGCGCTTTTCGGTCATAAGAGACGGTGGCAGAAACAATATGTACACACAATAGCACAGTAGCCATCTCTTCCGGCGCCATCAAACTGTTGGTGAGCATTTCTCCATTCCCAAGATAAACCAACCACTTGACAGGTGTGGCATATCAAGAAGCTGAGTAAACAGCATGATCATTATGCAGATGCACCTTGTGCTGGGGACAATAAAAGGCCACTAAAATGTGCAGTTTTGTCACACAACACAATGCCACAGATGTCTGACTGCAGGAATGTCCACCAGAGCTGTTGCCAGAGAATTGAATGTTCATTTCTCTACCATAAGTCACCATCAACGTCATTTTAGAGAATTTGGCAGTACGTCCAACCGGCCTCACAACCGCAGACCATGTGTAACCACGCCAGCCCAGGATATTCACATCTGGCTTCTTCACCTGCAACATAATCTGAGACCAGCCATCTGGACAGCTGATGAAACTGAGGAATATTTATGTCTGTAATGATGCCCTTTTGTGGGGGAAAACTCATTCTGATTGGCATCCCCAGTGGATGGGCCTATGCCCTCCCAGGCCCACCCATGGCTGCACCCCTGCCCAGTCATGTGAAATCCATAGATTAGGGCCTAATGAATTTATTAATATTCACTGATTTCTTATATGTAACTCAATAAAATCATTGAAATTGTTGCATGTTTTGCTTTATATTTTTGTTCAGTATACATATCCCAACCAGAAGCCTTGGATTACAGGCAACATTCGCACTGAGCTATAGGCTAGGGCTGCCGCTTTCAAGGAGCGGGACACTAATCCGGTTGCTAATAAGAAATCCCGCTACGCCCTCTGAAAAACCATCAAACAGGCAAAGCGTCAATACAGGACTAAGAATCCCACTTCATCGTCTATCACGCTCGTCTGATGTAGCAGGGCTTGTAAACTATCACGGATTACAAAGGGAAAAGGTAGCACTTTATTTGACACCCAGTGCCATAACACGTTATCAATCAAATTTCAATCAAATTTATTCATAAAGCCCTTTTTATATCAGCCGATGTCACAAAAGGCTATACAGAAACTCAGCCTAAAACCCCAAACAGCAAGCAATGTAGATGTAGAATCATGGTGGCTAGGAAAACTCCCTAGAAAGGCAGGAACCTAGGAAGAAACCTAGAGAGGAACCAGGCTCTGAGGGGTGGCCAGTCCTCTTCTGGCTGTGCCGGTGGAGATTATAACAGTACACGGCCAAGATGTTCAAACGTTCTTAGATGACCAGCAGGGTATAATAATAATAATAATAATCACAGTGGTTGTAGAGGGTGCAACAGGTCAGCACCTCAGGAGTAAATGTCAGTTGGCTTTTCATAGCCGAGCATTCAGAATTAGAGACAGCAGGTGCGGTAGATAGAGTGAGTTGAAAACAGCAGGTCCGGGACAAGGTCAGGGTTCCATAGCCACATGCAGAACAGTTGAAACTGGAACAGCAACACGACCAGGTGGACTGGAGACAGCAAGGAGTCATCAAGCCAGGGTGTCCTGAGGCATGGTTCTAGGGCTCAGGTCCTCTGGGAGGGGAGGGAGAAAGAGAATTAGACAGAGCATACTTAAGTTAACACAGGACACCAAATAAGACAGGAGAAATACTCCAGACGTAAGACTGACCCTAGCCCCCAGACACACAAACTATTGCAGCGGGAGACACTGTGGCCCCATCCGACGATATCCTCGGACAGGGCCAACCAGGCAGGATATAATCCCACCCACTTTGCCAAAGCACAGCCCCCACACTACTAGAGGGATATCTAGAGGGATATCTTAAAACCAGCAACTTACTACCCTGAAACAAGTCTGAGTATAGCCCACGAAGATCTCCCCCACGGCACAAACCTGGCTGCTGCCAACATACTGACTCAACTCCAGCTTTAATAATAATAACTTTAATAATGGAAATTGATCAAAAATGTATCACTAGCCACTTTAAACAATGCCACTTAATATGTAATGTATATGTATATACTGTACTCTATATAATCTACTGCATATTGCCATCTTTATGTAATACATGTATCACTAGCCACTTTAAACTATGCCACTTATGTTTACATACCCTACTTTACTCATCTCATATGTATATACTGTACTCGATACCATCTACTGCATCTTGCCTATGCCGTTCTGTACCATCACTCATTCATATATCTTTATGTACATATTCTTTATCCCTTTACACTTGTGTGTATAAGGTAGTAGTTGTGGAATTGTTAGGTTAGATTACTCGTTGGTTATTACTGCATTGTCGGAACTAGAAGCACAATAATTTCGCTACACTCGCATTAACATCTGCTAACCATGTGTATGTGACAAATAAAATTTGATTTGATTTATGTCTGTAAACACATGCTTCCAGTAAGGGCAATTTTGGGGCTTCACCATGTTTCATCGAAATGTACAGTTGTGTATTGTCCGCATAGCATTGAAAGTTAACATTGTTTCCGAATTACATCACCAAGAGGTAAAATATATAGTGAAAACAATGGTGGTCCTAAAACGGAACCTTGAGGAACACTGAAATTTAGGGTTGATTTTTCAGAGGGCAAACCATCAACAGAGACAAACATATCTTTCTGACTGATAATATCTAAACGAGGCCAGAACTTGTCCGTGTAAACCAATCTCTCCAAAAGAATGTCATAATCGATGGTGTCAAAAGCAGCACTAAGGTCTAGGAGCACGAGGACAGATGCAGAGCCTTGGTCTGACGCCACTAAAAGGTAATTTACCACCTTCACGAGTGCAGTCTGAGTGCTATGATGGGGTCTAAAACCAGACTGAAGCGTTTCGTATACATTGTTTGTCTTCAGGAAGGCAGTGAGTTGCTGCGCAACAGCTTTTTCTAAAATGTTTGAGAGGAATGGGGGAGTCGATATAGGCCAATTCGTTTTTTTATATTTTCTGGGTCAAGGTTTGGCTTTTTCAAGAGAGGCTTTATTACTGCCACTTTTATAGTGAGTTTGGTACACATCCGGTGGATAGGGAGCAGTTTATGAAGTTCAACATAGGAGGGCCAAGCACAGGAAGCAGGTCTTTCAGTAGTTTAGTTGGAATAGGGTCCAGTATACAGCTTGAAAGTTTAGGGGCCATGACTATTTTCATCAATGTGTCAAGAGATCTAGGATTAACTTGAGTGTCTCCCTTGATCCTAGGCTCTGGCAGTGTTGAGCAGACTCAGGACAACTGAGCTTTGCAGAAATACGCAGATTTAACCTCTGGGATATGTGGGACGTTAGAGTCCCACTTGGCCAAAAGCCAGTAAAAATGCAGAGCGCCAAATTCAAATAAATTACTATAAAAATCTAACTTTCATGAAATCACACATGCAATACACCAAATTAAAGCTACACTTGTTGTGAATCCAGCCAACATGTCAGATTTCAAATAGGCTTTTCGATGAAAGCAAACGATGCTATTATCTGAGGATAGCACCATAGTAAACAAAGAGAGAGAAGCATATTTCAACCCTGCAGGCGCGACAACACAGAAATAAAAATGTAATTCATGCCTTACCTTTGACAAGCTTCTTTTGTTGGCACCCCAATATGTCCCATAAACATCACAAATGGTCCTTTTGTTCGATTAATTCCGTCGATATATATCCATAAATGTCCATTTATTTGGTGCGTTTGATCCAGAAAAACACCGGTTCCAACTTGCTCAACGTGACTACAAAATATCTCAAAAGTTACCTGTAAACTTTGCCAAAACATTTCAAACTACTTTTGTAATACAACTTTAGGTATTTTTTTACGTAAATAATCGATAAAATTGAAGACGGGATGATCTGTGTTCAATACAGGAGGAAAACAAACTGTAGCTAGCTTTCTGGTCACGCTCCGCTATCTAACAGTACACTTCAAGTTACCCTCGTTCTGGATGGCCGTACTTCTTCATTACACAATGGAAAAAACCTCAACCGATTTCTAAAGACTGTTGACTTAGAAATCCCTTAGAAATCTGGTCCCTTAGAAATCTGGATTCCCAATGAAATCTCATTGAAAAGAGTGACCTCAAAAAAAAAAAGATCTGAATGGTTTGTCCTCGGGGTTTCGCCTGCAAAATAAGTTCTGTTAAACTCACAGACATGATTCAAACAGTTTTAGAAACTTCAGAGTGTTTTCTATCCAAATCTACTAATAATATGCATATCTTATCTTCTGGGGATGAGTAGCTGGCAGTTGAATTTGGGTATGCTTTTCATCCAAACGTGAAAATGCTGCCCACCTATCCTAGAGAAGTTAAAGAGGAGTCCGTAATTTTTCCCCCTAATGATCATGATCTTGTCGTCAAAGTAGTTCATGAATTTATCACTGCTGAAGTGAAAGCCATCCTCTCTTGGGGAATGCTTTTTAGTTAGATTTGCGACAGTATCAAAGATAAATGTTGCATTATTCTTATTCTCCTCAATTAAGTTTGAAAAATAGGATGATTGAGCAGCAGTGAGGGCTCTTCGATATTGTACAGTACTGTCTTTCCAAGCTAGTCGGAAGACTTCCAGTTTGGTGGACCACCATTTCTGTTCCAGTTTTCTGGAAGCTTGCTTCAGGGTTCAGGTATTTTCGGTTTACCAGGGAGCTAGTTTCTTATGACAAATGTTTGTTGTTTATATGGGTGCGACTGCATCTAGGGTATTACGCAAGGTTACATTTAGTTCCTCAGTTAGGTGGTTAACCGATTTTTGTACTCAGACGTCCTTGGGTAGGTGGAGGGAGTCTGGAAGGGCATCTAGGAATCTTTGGGTTGTCCGGGCATTTAAAGCACGGCTTTTGATGATCCTTGGATGTGGTCTGAGCAGATTATTTGTTGCGATTGTAAACATAATAAATTGGTGGTCCGATAGTCCAGGATTATGAGGAAAAACATTAAAATCCACAATATTTATTCCACGGGACAAAACTAGGTCCAGAGTATGACTGTGGCAGTGAGTAGGTCCGGAGACATGTTGGACAAAACCCACTGAGTCGATGATGGCTCCGAAAGCAATTTGGAGTGAGTCTGTGGACTTTTCCATGTGAATATTAAATTACCCCTCCACATTGACTCGGTACCGGTACACATTGTATATAGCCTCATTATAGTTATTTTGTTTTAATATTTTTCCTTTAGTTTATTTAGCAAATGTTTTACTTTTTTAAAACTCTGCGTTGTTGGTTAAAGGCTCGTAAGTAAGCATTTCACGGTAAAGTCTACTTTACCTGTTGTATTTGGCGCATGTGACATACAATTTGATTTGAAATGGGTTTTTTTAACAAGATCCACCAACTTCTTTTTTCAACTTTATCATCGCAGTGAGGTCAAACATTGTAGCCTAAAGCATGATACTGTTTTCATGATAAGTGTTTGTGATTTTCGATTACATTTGCATTGATGTCAGAGTGATTGAAGGACAATGGAGCGCTGAGTAGCAGCCCATCCGTGACCTGACGGTCGTCAGCGAGTTGGGTACCAGCAACACATCAGCACCATTCATGTACAGAGCGCATAGGAGGATATTACTGTGACTCAACGGTCACATGGAATTTGACTGCGGTCATAACTGCCGGTCACCACAACAGCTCGATGCACTACCCTCTGGAGAGAGAGCCCTGCGGTTTCAGGCGGTGCAGTTGCCGTACCATGCAGTGATCCAGCCTGACAGGATGCTCTCTGGTGCATCTGTAGACGTTTGTGAGGTCCCGAACTGAAAGACATAGGAGCAGGTTAAGGGTTATGCATAGTACCTTGTACTAGTGTTCACAGCCACTCATCCAGTTAAACGGCCTGACCCGATCGAGGCTAAATAGACTGGAATGCAGCTCTACGGCTCATGTTCTTCCCTCATGTTCTCATTATGATATGGACAGGGTGGCCATTTTCAGTAGAGGTGGTTGAGGTTTGCCTACGCTATCCAAACCCTGCCTATTCTCCAGTCACCCCAGTGCTGGTCTTCCCCATATGATCTGGTTGAAGGCATGAAGAGCGTGGGATTGATACTGGGGTATATACTGGTATATTCACTATGGAGTCCAAGTTTATTAATAGACTGAAACTAGAGGATGCCAGCAGTACGCACCAGCAGCCAAAGCCTATGACCAATGGGACCCACACCTGCTGGCACAACCATCAGGGGAAAACATGGCCTTCCAAGGCAGTCTGCAGTTCTTTGGACCACTGCTCTGGAATAAGCTGGACATATCCACACGACAGCTAGCTAGCATGTCTGCCTTCAAAAGAGCTGTACACAAATCTAGTAGGATATGTGAGCGTCATTTTGTATTTATGCTACTGCGTATGATGTGTGTGCTTCTGTGTATGCTGTTCTTATCTAGTCAACTTTTATGTGATGTGTATGTTTTTATTAATTAAACGGAACCCAGGACTCCCTAGAAAAGTGGCAGTTGTTAGTGGACTATCCTGGCTAAATAAAATGAAAATGTATTTGAAAACTGGCCCAGTACCCCTCACCATCTCTGGGGGACACAAACAAGATATGCCATTTTCACACTTTGAGTTGTACAGTGCCAGTCAAAAGTTTGCACACACCTACTCATTTAAAGGTTTTTCTTTATTTTTACTATTTTTCTACATTGTTGAATATTAGTGAAGACATCAAAATGATGAAATAACATTGAATCATGTGTTAATAACATTGAAAAAAGTGTTAATCAAATCAAAATATATTTGAGATTCTTCAAAGTAGCCACCCTTTGCCTTGATGACAGCTTTGCACAATCTTGGCATTCTCTCAACCAACTTCACCTGGAATGCTTTTTCAACAATATTGAAGGAGTTCCCACATATGCTGAGCACTTGTTGGCTGCTTTTCCTTCACTCTGCAGTCCATTTCATCCCAAACCATCTCAATTGGGTTGAGGTCGGGTGATTGTGGAGGCCAGGTCATCTGATGCAGCACTCCATCACTCTCCTCCTTGGTCAAATAGCCCTTACACAGCCTGGAGGTGTGTTGGGTCATTGTCCTGTTGAAAAACAAATAATCCCACTAAGCGCAAACCAGATGGGATGGCGTATCGCTGCAGAATGCTGTGGTAGCCATGCTGGTTAAGTGTGCCTTGAATTCTAGATAAACCACAGTGTCACCAGCAAAGCACCCCCACACCATCACACTTCATCCTCCATGCTTCACAGTGGGAACCACAAATGCGAAATTAATCCGTTAACGTACTCTGCGTCTCACAAAGATACGGCAGTTGGAACCAAAAATCTCAAATTTGTACTCATCAGACCAAAGGACAGATTTCCACCGGTCTAATGTCCATTGCTCATGTTTCTTGGCCCAAGCAAGTCTCTTCTTCTTATTGGTGTCCTTTTAGTAGTGATTTCTTTGCAGCAATTCGACCATGAAGGCCTGATTCATGCAGTCTCTTCTGAACAGTTGTTGAGATGTCTGTTGAACTCTGAAGCATTTATTTGGACTGCAATTTCTGAGGCTGGTAACTCTAATGAACTTATCCTCTGCAGCAGAGGTAACTCTGGGTCTTCCTTTTCTGTGGCGGTTCTCACGAGAGCCAGTTTCATAACGCTTGATTTTTATTGCGACTTCACTTGAATAACTTTTAAAGTTCTTGAAATTTTCCGGAATGACTGACCATGTCTTAAAGGCTTTAACCAAATAGGACTATCTTCTGTATACTACCCCTACCTTGTCACAACACAATTGATTGGCCCCAACTCATTAAGAAAGAATGTCCACAAATGAACTTATTTGTCACAGCTGTTAATTCAAATGTATTCCAGGTGACTACCTCATGAAGCTGGTTGAGAGAATGCCAAGAGTGTGCAAAACTGTCAAGGCAAAGGGTGGCTACTTTGAAGAATCTCAAATATAAGATATTTAACACTTTTGTTCACTACATGGTTCCATATGTGTAATTTCATAGTTTTGATGTCTTCACTATTATTCTACAATGTAGAACATAGTACAAATAAAGAAAAACCCTGGAATGAGGTGTCAACTTTTGACCGGTACTGTATATAAAACACCATTTGGTGTGAACCATGACGGGTAGAGGTACTGGTGTGTACACTTTTTATTATATTTTATAGCAGGACAGTTGTGTGAAGGATGTTTTATCAAATGGCATCTTCAGGACATATTGTTACACACAGACTCTTAAGATTGAAAGAGTTGTGTTTTTAATCCTTATATAGGGGTTTGATTTGATTTGCTTCCTTGTTTTTTGTTCCACAGGCAGGTGTGAAGGGGACTTTAGGTCGCCTAGTTGGAATATTTGAGGTGAGTTTATGTTATGACATGCTTAGGCATGCTAAAGCTTGTTTGGGAGTGGAGAGAAAATATGGACTTTGTTCTGAAAAAATAAATAAAGGTCAAAACTGTCTATCTTACAGAACCGAGAGAGGAAACACAGAACCTACGTCTACATTCTTATCGTAACTGAGGTCCTGGAGGATTGGGAGGACTCAGTGAACATTGGTGAGTGGCTTTCATTTCAATCTGATTTATACTACATTGTTTGAATTCTGGTTATAGATGCCTCTCATGTCTGTCTTTCTAAACTTGTGCCACAATGGTGTCTGTTCTTGTTCCTTTTAACAGGGAGAAAAAGGGATTGGTTTAAAATAGACGATGCAATACAAGTGTTGCAGTGTCACAAGCCTGTGCAGGCCACATACTTCGAGCCTCTCAAGGATGGTTGCCTGACCAGCAACGGGACGCCCCTGGTGGCCACGATAGGCGGAGACCTCTCCCCCACCTACAACATCAGCCAGAGCTCCGTGTCGGGTATCAGATAACTAAAACACAACCCCAGGAGCTCTTGCCACCACTCTCCCTCTTACTTCTTTTTTTTTTTGGTCTCAAAATAACATGGTTTGCTTTGCCAACTCATTTGTGCCAGATTTGTGGTGCAGACTTGACAAGTGTTGAGTGAAGATTCTGAAAAAAATTGGAAATGTCATTTTTGACCCCTTGTTTGTTTCGTTTTATTGAAAATGTCATGAAGCGTCCCTCACTCCCTCATTCTCCTACCTTGAACACACCCTTAGCGTGGTGTTTATTGAATGCAAGAACTACTTTTTACTGTTGTGATGTAAAAGTGTATACTTAGTGCTTAAGCGCAATGCTTTCAGTGGTCTTTTTAATGTCTCCTCTTTTGGTTATTGTCTGTGTATGATTGTGCCCAAGAGTGTGTTTTCCCTCTGTTAAGGATAGGAAATGTTCTGTGCATCTGAATAGACAGTTGTAGGAAGTGACTTGTTTTGCATGATCGCTGGCTATGTTTTGCACATTGGGGTCACCTGATATAGATTGTGCAGCAGATAGTCTTTGGTGGTAACTAAGTTCTTTTGAATTCTCATTTAGCTCCGCATTGTGGTTCTTGGTATTAATATCTTGCAGGTTTCATCAGAAAACGAGGGCCTTTTCCCCATTTGACCCGATCGTCAAGTAGCCTATACATTTTCCCTTAGTCTGGAAGCTAGCTAGCCATTTCAATATTCACTTTTAGGCAGAGAAAAAATATAGAAAGAATGTCTACTCAACTAAATATGTAGCACAGTCCCCATTTTGGTGAGTTAGCATTGAGAGTTTACCCTGGTGTTTTACCCAATAGACTGAGACCCTTTCGTTCTCCACAGTGTCTTTACCTACTTAACGGTCTAGTAGTCTGTTAGTAGTGGTTCACTACAGACACCGAAACAGTAAGCAGATCCCCCCCACCGACCAAAATGTATCAGTTTATAATTTAGAATTGCATGGTGTGAACAACTGCAGTCTTCCTCCATTTATTTTGTGCCAACCATGGACTGACAATTGCCTTCACCCAACACACACCACCTTTTTATCAAATTTTCAGATTCTCACCCCTTACTTTAACCTCTGTTTTATATCAGATGTTTACATTGCGTTCATAACATTTATTTTTCACTTAAACAAGCACTAATAGACATGTATATTTGAATAATGTAGAATCTTTTCGGGGGGGGGAGCTTTTCAGTAAAAATGTTTTACCCTTTTTAGTATTGAATCTGCATCCCCAGAACAAACACCTGCTTGATATTGAAAGTAATTTAATCTAAAATGCTGTCTTTGGCTAGATGCAGAACAAACAAACAAGCCTTGTACAGTTTGAGACCTTGTTTTTAACATGTAAAAATGCTTTGAATACTATTTTTTTTCTTTTTCTTAAACGTCTGGCAAATCTCTAGCCAACCTGCTATACTTGCCTTAGATGTGGCATGGAGCAGCTGGCTCAATACTGTGAAACTGGAGGCCCTGTAGATAGCATGTAAGACGTTTTATTGTAAATTGTTTATTTCTGTATAGATCAAAGGTGAGTACAAATGACAAAACAGTTCCTCTGATGCATTTGTGAGGGCTATATTTTGCTCAGCCATGGCTGTAGAGTTGACTCGATCCCTAAACAAAGGGTGGCGTTGGCTTTGTAAGGTTTGTTGACGAGTTGCTTTGATACACAGTACATGTTAAGGCTAAAGAACAAGTAAATGTTGCTAGCTTTGTATTGGGGGGGTGAAGAGAAGACCCCATTTATCATGGATGATATTAGCAGCAGGGATGCCTCAGATGTTCTACAAAGACCAAGAGGCTGAGGTGTAATAAAGTGAAGTCCATAGTTAAATTGTTAACATACAAAATTGAGGGTTTCCACTGGGCTGAATGCTGTTTCCAGACCACTACCATAGAACTTTTATGTCATTATCCTAGTCTTCTGACAGAACCAACTCTTATATGTAACAACTCCCTATTATCTCTTCTGCCCTGTCATTGTTTCAGTAGCTCATCATTCGCCCTCCAAAATGAGCATTATATACACTCAGTGGTCAGTTTATTAGGTACACCAATCCATTCCCGAAAATAGTTAGCTCCTCCAGTGTGTCACGTGGCCGTGGCTTGCTATAAAAAGGAGGCATCCAGTTACCGGATGGGCACGGATGGGCTAATGCAGCAGACGACCACACCAGGTTCCACTCCTGTCAGCTAAAAACAAGAAGTGTCTCCAGTGTGCACAATCACCAACATCACCTGGTCAAACGAATCCCAGTTCCTGTTGAGTCATGCTGATGTCAGTCAGGATTTTACATAAGCAGCATGGGGCAATGGTGTGGGGGATGTTTTCCTTGCACACCAATTGAGCAACGTTTCCATGCACTGAAGAATTCAGGTTGTTCTGGAGGCAAAGGGGGTCCGATCCGGTACTAGATGGGTGCACCTAATAACTGGCAACCGAGTGTATGTTATCCCCAATCCCAGACTCAAGGTCTATTCTATAATGTAAGGGTTGAACTAAAGTGGTGAGTGGATTACTGATATCAATAGAAATTCTACTTTGAACCATTTATTGCTTTTTATAAACTAGGTGGTTCAAGCCCTGAATGCAGATTGGCTGACAGCTGTGTTATACCAGATTGTATTCCACAGGTACAAAACATTTATTTTAACTGCTCTAATTACATTGGTAGCCAGTTTATAATAGCAATAAGGTAACTTGCGGTTTGTGATATATGGCCAATATACTACGGCTAAGGACTGTGTCGTCACTCCGCATTGCGCCGTGCGTTTAAGAATAGCCGTGGTATATTGGCCATATACCACACCCCCTCTGGCCTTATTGCTTCATTACATGAGCTGCATCGAAAGGTGTGGGGGGCTAAGTCTTGGAACTGTCTAGTGGAAACCAATTTTTCCAATACCACCTTAGCCCCACAGAGCAGAATACATTTAGGCCTATTATTGAATTTTGTGGTCAGCCTCCCTTAATCCACCATTTTCTTTATATGATAATGAGCGATCAAATTAGAGATGGAATTGTAAAATCTCTAAAGTGAAGGGGTTCTATTCAAAATGGGCACAAGCGAGGGCAATGAATGTGGATATCCATATGTAACAGCCAATGAATGACCACTTGTTCTTTAACCTGTTTGTACTTTGTCGATTTTCTTGTGTTCCTGACGAGATACCTTGTACATACTAGCTAAAGCAGCACTTATAGCTAGATAAACCTTATGCTTTAGTCAATAAGTGTATTTTTCCCCTTTCCTCCCATTTAATACATAGTTCTGTTAACTCCTTTTGTTAATACAATGAAAGTTGGAAGTGGAGGGGTTTAATTACTCAATACTTCTCATTATTAGGAAAGGGATAAGTACTGTATAAATATACCCTGCTTGAGTCCTTTAAGAAATGCATTTCTCTCTTCCTTAGGACGATTTCACACAGCACGCAGTGAAAGCCGGAAGGAGTGGATGTAGGCATTTTAAAAAGATCAAACGCAGCCTCTGCTCAGATAGGCCTCCTTGGTCCTTCACCGGAGTGATGTAAAACTTGCCTATATCACACCTCCTAGTGGTCAGGCAGTATTCTGCAACGCATGTGAAACAGTTTTGCCTCAGTCAGTGAATGTCCAGTTGAGGATTCTTGCATTCTCAGCAGTATTTGTTTCATGGCATTGCATTTGGATAGTGACTACTCTGACAGCTTGATTATTTTTCTATTGGATCATCCTGTAGTAGGAGTGATACTCCCTTGCTATATACAAATTGATAAGGCAAAGTCACAATCAGATGGGATTCAGTGAAGAAAGCTATTTGGGCTACCTAAAATATAAGTGTGCATTTCCCTAAGCACAAGCCCTTGCCCTTGCCTACATATTTGTAGTAATTGTTTTCGCCAAGGTGTACGTCACTGGAATATTTACTATTGTCATTTGGGACTGTGAAAAACCAGTGAGAAGACTGAAGATTGTAATATAAATGTGCCAACAAATAAACACCAGTATTTCAGATCTGGATTCCATTTGCCTTTTTTGATCATTGTAACAAAGTGTCTACCTACTTAGTATTCCACTTAATACCTGTATTTACTATAGGTTGTTAAACCCCTGACTAAAGGACTGTACTTTGAATAACCTCTGCCACGCTTCAGCTAGTATAATTACTGTAGTGTGCAAATGAATAACTCCACACAAACATTGGAAAGAATGCTACATTAATCCAGAATGGTCCATATTTAAAGTACTGACAAATAAAAAGGACAAAGTTGTGTTGTGTGTTTATTGTAAAGTAATGATAGACATTTACTCCTGAGGAGGCTGCTGTCCTCGGCCACGTCCAAATCCACCCCTCTGAAAACAAAGAACAGGATAAGCTTCCACATCACAAGATAGTTGGTCAGCAAAACGAGTGTCATATAGTTATGTTTCCAATTCATGTCCCAAATGTGTCAACCCGAATAACTTTACAGTGTGTCTGGCTGCCCAATGTATGTTGTTTTTCACAATAGCGTATAATCAATTACAATTGCTCGTGGCAATGACATCTTGTTGAGTCTCAACTTAAATGCACACAAATAAGGCTTTGAATTGCCTATTCTAGTGCCATATAGATGTACAGTATACAACCTTTCAACGGTAGGCTATACAATAAACAATCATTTATGACCATTTATTATTCAGACTTGTCATGGTAACCGGTATACTGAGTCGGTCCCCAAGAACAGAGTTGAGCACCTGCTTCAGACTACATTACCATTAGGCAATACAGTACTTACAAATTGGAACTCTGTGGCTGAACCAGCACCTGCCTCTGCTTTCTTGTCTCCACCAGCTGTAAAGAAAATAACAGATTGTAATCAAAACAAATTCCAAAACGTTTTAGTTATCGCCATTTTCCTTCATTCATCACCATTCATACTAGTCACAAAGGCTGAGGAATAAGTCATTACCAATAACAAATGTGCTCACCAACTACTGGATCTCAAGGCAGATATTTGGAGCTACAAAGCACACTAGTCAGCAGATAGTGAAATTCCCAGTTGGTTGAAAGCGATGGTTAGGATTAGAGGGATTCTGTAAAACTATACATACGCGGTGCAGCAGATCTTCTGTAATTGTCTCTATCACCCCCATCACGGTTGAAGCGGGCAGGCCTCTCTCCCCTCTCTCCCTCCATACCTGGAAAAGAAAAGACAATGCTCAGCTGGGTGGAATGTCAGACTCAAAAACACAGGAAGGAACATCAGGTTTGGGTCCAATCAGCACCTATGACTATACAGTACAAAACCCGATAGTCCTCACTGTCCAGCTCCTGAGGGATGCAGTGTATGCAGACATGTTCCAACCCAGCTCTAAACCACCTTAGTCAAACAATCAAGGTCTAAATCAAAGACCATGATTAGTTGAATCAGTTAGTACAGGGCTGGTACTAAAGCCAGCACACCGCAGCCCCCCAGGACTGGAGTCACCCAGACCTGTTGAAGTAGGGCCTCATTAATAGCAGTAATACCCCATTCACATACTATACTGGTTTGGTTACTTTATTTTCATATAGTCTTTTCCAGCAACGAGGTGGATATGTAATAGTGATGGGGGTATAATATATATATATATATATATATACACATATATATATATATACATACATACACACACACACACACACACACACACACACACACAGGCTATATTTTGGACATTATAAAATCGACTCAAAGTATCGATATGTAAAAATAAAACTGAATCTGACTAATGAATACACCCCAGATATGGATCATCTCATCGCTGTAGCCCGTGACACAAACACCTCATTCAACTCATTGAGGGCTTGATGATTTGTTGAATCAGGTGTGCTTGTCTAGGGTTACAATAAACATGTGTACTGGTGGCGGTACTCCAGGACCAGGGATGGAACACAGCGCCAGGTAGCATTAGCTAACGCTAGTCAGCTGTATATGCGCCAAAGCGCCCGTATTTTTCATCCTATAGCTTGTTTTTAAATAGTAAACCATTTCCCCCCCATCACTTATTGCCATGACTGATCAGAAATGATCGAGCCCATGTCTTTCTGAAGCAGACATTGGCAGCAATATGTTTGAAACATCAAATCGCAGTATCGAAATGTAATACATATAGGAAGTGAGAATCGCAATACATATTGTATCGGCAACTAAGTATCGTCAGGTCCCTGGCAATTCCCAAGCCTAATGTGTAACCAGTCCAGGACAGTGCATCTCATTAGTGTGAAAATGGTTAGACTATAAGTGGACGTACCCTTGGGCCGGGGCCTCGCGGTCTCAGGACGCATCTGGCGGCGCAGGGTGGCGGGAACAATCTCAGGTGGAAGGTGCAGGAAGTCTCTCAGGTACTGGATACCTTCATTGGTGAGGTACCAGTAAAAATGGCGCCAGGCAAATTGCTCCTTGACATACCCAAGTGACTTCAAAGACTGAAAAACAAACATGAAAAAATATTTTAGTTGTTTTATATAAAGACAAAGCCCCAAAATCCAACAGTCATGACATGCTAGGGAAACATTTTCCGTAATCCAACTGTGTGCAAGTCTGAAAATCCACATCGGTGGTGTATTCATTAGTCAGAATCCATTGAAAAACATTTAGCAACAGAAAGTGTTTACTAAAGACACCAAACGGGGAGGGACCGAGATAAAATGTGTCCAATCGAAACTCTTGTTTTCATTGAAAAGCCAATTTTTTTCAGATTGAAGTAAACCGTTTCCGTTAATGAATACACTAGGGGTGTGCCGAGTCATCTGACAAAATGAGTATCGTAACTGATATGGGCAATTTTCTGGATGCAATCATATCAGAGTATTCTTTTGTAATTATCCGTGATACGAAACTTCTTCTTTCTTTTTTTTTCAGGTGCATGCAAGTATGTTTCTCATCTCTCAGTCACAGAGTTTCTCAACCATACTGTACTGTCTTTGAGTCAGTCATGTGCGTGGTCTAAATAACTCAACTGGCAAGCTTGCCTGTCTGTAAAGAGAAGGGCGGGCTGTACGTTGATCCTGGTGCTCTGATTGGCTAGGGTGAAGCTGTATCTCTGTCCACTCACTTAATATACTGAACAAAAATGAACGCAACATGCAACAATTTCAAAGATTTTACTGAGTTACAGTTCATATAAGGAAATAAGTCAATTGAAATCAAATCATTAGGCCCTGATCTATGGATTTCACATGACTGGGCATGGGGTGCAGCCAAGGGTGGGCCTTGGAGGGCATAGGCCCACCCAATCAGAATGAGTTTTACCCCACAGAATACATATATTAGACAGAAATACTCCTCAGCACCCGCCACCCCCCTCAGACGATCCCGCAAGTGAAGCCGCCGGATGTGGAGGTCCTGGGTTGGCGTGGTTACACGTGGTCTGCGGTTGCGAGGCCGGTTGGACGTACTGCAAAATTTTCTAAAACGACGTTGGAGGCAGCTTATGGTACAGAAATTAACATTCAATTCTCTGCCAACAGCTCTGATGGACATTCCTGCAGTCAGCATACCAATTGCAAGGTCCCTCAACTTGAGAATTCTGTAGAATTGTGTTGTGACAAAAGTGAACATTTTAGAGTGGCCTTTTATTGTCCCTAGCACAAGGTGCACCTGTGTAATGAGCTTCTTGATATGCCACACCTGTCTAGTGGATATATTCTCTTGGCTAAGGAGAAACGCTCACTAACAGGGATGTAAACAAATTTGTGAAGAACATTTTAGAGAAATAAGCATATGGAACATTTCTGGGATTTCAGCTCATGAAACATGGGACTAACACTTTACATTGTTGTTTTGTTATATATAACAATATATATAACAAGGTGAGGATGTTTGCTACCAAACTATCAATGAGCATAATATCCAACAAGTGGGGCAAGGGTAGGGAAAATAGATTAAACACTAATGCGCATTTTGACTAAGTGACAGCAAACTTAGCTGCCCACTGCAAATTGAGGATACAGACACGCACCCGGTGAGAATGGGCAGGGGGGTATTTTCCCAACATCTATTTAGGCATATTAAAAACACTCAAGTTTTTTCCTATCGCGAGTATAATACGATCCAACTGTCACTTTACGGATACGATTATGAGTATGGTCATGTCGGCACACCCCTAGAATACCCCAGAGATATGCATAATTTCATCACTGTCACCCTTGAGTCCACGCACATGAAAATTCACCTTGCTCAAATTCACCTTGCTCAGGTCATCACATCAACATGTAACAAAAATCCCAGAATTCAGATACAATCCAGTCTTTAACTCAACAGCCACAGTTTAACTGTGGACATCATGCTACTTGACAATAACTGCACCGGTCTCAAAGGACAGAACCAACTTGAGAAAAACTCAAACAGTAGAATCAATATCTCCTAAAGTTCAAGTGGCTCTCACCAGCATTGCTTTCATCACATGAAGGTTGGGCACGTTCTTGTCGGCCAATTCAGGGTGCTTGGGCAGATGCACATCTTTCTTCGCCACCATGACGCCCTCTTTGAAGAGGAGCTCATAGATGGCAATACGGTTCTTCTTAGGCATCAGCATCTATTCACACAACCGAAAATGAGACAAGCGTTAGCGTCAAATGCAATATAACAGGGATGTCCACCTACCCACATACTGGCTGGCTAACACCCCACTACAAGATTGTAAGGTTACTAAAGTCACAAGATTGGGAGTCCTAACTTATGTCAACTAACGTTACCCCAGCCGGTAGGTACGTTAAGCTAGCTAGCTAGCTTCTTCGGACAACTATGGGCTCATTTCCCAGGTGAGGTAGGTAACGAACCTTTTACCAGGCTTCTAGTGTCAAATGATAAAACCACATTTGGAACGAATTCCATCCGGCAGTGGTTACTACCTATCACACTAGCTTTGAAAAATAATTACAAATGATGTGATACGAGGACATAGCAGGGAAGTCCGTGTAGGTAGCTAGACTACCCTGTGTATTTTAACCTACATCTCGAATAATATAAGGCTTTTTGGGGAAATGTGTGGATGTTTATAACAATGACATACACATCTATCTAAAATTGAGAGTAACAGCTTCATTCAATGTAAGATGTCTTAGATTTATTCAGATTATCTTTGCTAGGCATTTGCCTACCTTGCCACTTGCTAGGGGACCGGAACCGGAAGGAACGACGGAAGGCGTTCAAGAGCGTTTATGCCCAGACGTTGGAACTAGCAGCTTTAGCGTCATCTACTGAACTGGCGGGAAAAGTGCAGTAGACTAAATGGAATTGCCTATAGACAGGGAATTATTATTCCGCATCGTCATTTTTGCAAATTAGCCTATGGGTAAAATAGCCATGCACTTTTGTTAATCAAATAAATTAATTGACACATATCTGCAATAGGTATACACTGTCTAAGCTTACACCACTTATCAAAGTGCTTTTCAACCTGAACCACCACTCGTCCTTTTTTGGAAATACGAGTTTATTTTATTTTTTTTACGTTAGAAGAAGCTTCAGATACATTTTCCGGTCTTGTTTGGGGATTCAGCCAGCGGTATTTGTACTGGGGTGTTCATTTAAAGACCATAACATTATTCTTCCATTGGACCATCCAGGGCCGGCTCCAGACATAAGCAGTCGCTTAGGGCCCCAGGCTGCTAGGGGGCCCACCCCCCCAAAAGGTTTTTAGGAACTGTCTGGTTCTCAACTTAGAATAGAATAGAGAGTTAGAATAGTAGAATACACAAGGTGTAAGTTCAACATTTGCTTGTGCTTCAGCAGTTTCTCCTGTTTTCAAATCAAATTTTATTGGTCACATACACCACAGGAGGCTGGTGCTACCTTAATTGGGGAGGACGGGCTTGTGGTAATGGCTGGAGCGGAATAGGTGGAATGGTTACCATGTGTTTGATGCCATTCCATTTGCGCCGTTCCAGCCATTATTATGAGCCGTCCTCCCCTGAGCAGCCTCCATTGACATACATATATTTAGCAGATGTTATCGAAATGCTTGTGTTCCTAGCTCCAACAGTGCAGTAGTATCTAACACTGACAGTCACTCAATTAGCCATGTCAGTTAACATTTTTTAGATTGTTAAATTAGTCTAGCCAATAATCTAAATTTATAGCAATCATGACCGAATACCGACTGGGCACGCAGAGCACATGCACAGGGGCCCTGACCTCCAGGTGGTCCTCATTGATTTTTGTTGTCACTCTTACTCAGATATCATTAACATGGCAAAATGTGTAAAATTGCAGGAAATTTGCTTTAAAACTGCAAAAATGTCTCTCCACACCATGGAAAAATCAGTAGAACTGCAGAAAAAATGCTTTGAAACAGCAAAAATATATAGTAGAATTGCATGAAATGTGTTAAAAAATTGCAACATTTTCTCTCCTCCACATGGCAAAATGTGTAAAATTGCAGGAAATTAACTTTCAAACATACATTTTTCTATCCGCCATCAAGAGGGGGGCCACACTTTTTTTTGATCCGCTTGGTGGAGGGGTCCCCAACCAAATCTCGTTTAGTGTCCCCAAAAGCTAGAGCCGGCCCTGGGACCATCCCCCACATGTCGCCTCTTGTCCTGCCGCTTTTTGTGCAGCACAAGGCAAGCCTTCACGCTGTCAATTGACGGAGAAGGGTCTACCTTTTTTAGTTGCTATAACGGGAACTATTTTTATATTTAGGCCAACAGGGGAGTCGGACACATCGCATTGTGTTCTCTGGTATGTTATGCATTTACAGTATATACGCATGCACCATTTCCAGTTTGTTTCAGTAGAAACGGAAAGAATAGGCTAAGAACTGCATCTTTGACTGGTAGGCTACGCAACCCATCATATTCTGCTACCGGGGACAGCGAGACTTTTCAACCCTACAGTTTTTTTTGTTGCTTTATTCTTTAGTAGCCTACATTTTATTACAATATACACTACAAGACCAAAAGTATGTGGACACCTGCTCGTTGAACATCTCATTCCAAAATCATGTGCATTAATATGGAGTTGGTCCCCCCTTTGCTGTTATAACAGCCTCCGCTCTTCTGGGAAGGCTTTCCACTAGATGTTGTAACATTGTTGCTGGAACTTGCTTCGATTCAGCCACAAGTTCATTAGTGGGGTCGGGCACTAATTTTGGGCGATTAGGCTTGGCTCACAGTCGGCGTTCCAAATCATCCCGAAGGTATTCGATGGGGTTGAGGTCAGGGCTCTGTGCAGGCCAGTCAAGTTCTTCCACACAGATCTCAACAAACCATTTCTGTATGGACCTCGCTTTGTGCACGGGGGCATTGTCATGCTGAAACAGGATAGGGCCTTCCCCAGACTGTTGCCACAAAGTTAGAGGCACAGAATATTCTAGAATGTCATTGTATGCTGGAGCGTTAAGATTTTTCTTCACTGGAGCTAAGGGGCATAGCCGGATCCATGAAAAACAGTCCCAGACCATTATTCCTCCTCCACCAAACTTTACAGTTGGCACTATTCAGTGTGGCAGGTAGCGTTCTCCCGGTATCCACCAAACCCAGATTCATCACTCCAGAGAATGCATTTCCAGTGTCCAATGGCAGTGAGCTTTTAATTTAAAAAAAGATTTAACCTTTATTTAACTAGGCTTTACATCACTCCAGCCGATGCTTGGCATTGCACATGGTGATCTTAGGCTTGTGTGCGGCTGCTCGGCCATGGAACCCCATTTCATGAAGCTCCTGGCGAACAGTTATTGTGCTGACAATTTTTACGTGCTTCAGCACTCGGCGGTCCCATTATGTGGGCTTGTGTGGCCTACCACTTCGCGGCTGAGCCATTGTTGCTCCTAGACATTTCCACTTAACAATAACAGCACTTACAGTTGACCAAATTTGACAAACTGACTTGTTGGAAACGTGGCATCCTATAACAGTGAAGTGGTAGGTCACACAAGCTCACAGAACTGGAACGGCAAGTGCTGGAGCGCGTAGCGCGTAAAAATCACCTGTCCTCGGTTGCAACACTCACTACCGAGCTCCAAACAGCCTCTGGAAGCAACGTCAGCACAATAACTGTTCGTCGGGAGCTTCATGAAATGGGTTTCCATGGCCGAGCTGCCACACACAAGCCTAAGATCATCATGCGCAATGCCAAGCGTCGGCTGGAGTGGTGTAAAGCTCGCCGCCATTGGACTCTGGAGCAGTGGAAACACATTCTCTGGAGTGATGAATTACGCATCACCATCTGGAAGTCCGACGGATGAATTTTGCTTTGGCGGATGCCAGGAAATTGCTACCTGCCCGAATGCATAGTGCCAACTGTAAAGTTTGGTGGTGGAGGAATAATGTTCTGAGGCTGTTTTTCATGGTTCAGGCTCCTTAGTTCCAGTGAAGGGAAATCTTAACGCTACAGCATACAATGACATTCTAGACGATCCTGTGCTTCCAACATTGTGGCAACAGTTTGGGGAAGGCCCTTTCCTGTTTCAGCATGACAATGCCCCCGTGCACAAAGCGTGGTCCATACAGAAATGGTTTTCCAAGATTGGTGTGGAAGAACTTAACTGGCCTGCACAGTGCCCTGAACTCAACCCCATCGAACACCTTTGGGAAGAATTGGAAAGCCGACTGCAAGCCAGGCCAAATCACCCAAACTTAGTGCCCGACCTCACTAATTCTCCTGTGGCTGAATGGAAGCAAATCCCTGCAGCAATGTTTCAACATCTCGTGGAAGCCTTCCCAGAAGAGTGGAGGCTGTTATAGCAGCAAAGGGGGGGCAGCAAAGGGGGGAACAACTCCATATTACTGTCCATGATTTTGAAATGAGATGTTCAACGAGGTGTCCACATACAGTACTTTTGGTAATTTAGTGTAGGTTGGCCTTGGTGATACTAGGCACTAGGCAGACCCAATCATGCCAAAGTTTACCTTAAAGAACAAGGAGTACTGTTTATCTTCAAAACTTTGTAAGAGTTGGCTCTGTTTAAGTGTCCACGTGTTGTTTGGCCAGCAAAAAAAAAAAAACTGCCCAGTAAACTGGCAATAGGTATGTGACAGCAAGAGGAATTTGTAGGACTGATGTGTCATTCCTCTCGCCTCTGACGTTCTCATTTTCTCAACCATGTTTGCCTTCAGAGCAGAAATGAGCTGCATGAAAGCCATCTGCTGTTGAAAAGAAATGCATGTATTTATGATTTTATCCGTCTGTTATGCTGCCTTCCACAATGTCTCCACGTAAGGAATGCTTATATAGGACACGAGGCAACTAGAAGAGCGGAGGGTCATATAGAGTGCAGTCTGTCTCGCTCTGTGTGTATGTGTTTGCCTAAGTGCATGCATGTCTCTGCATGCTTCTACGTGTTTGCGTCACGTGTCTGTGTATGTGTGTGTGTGTGTGTGTGTGTGTGTGTGTGTGTGTGTGTGTGTGTGTGTGTGTGTGTGTGTGTGTGTGTGTGTGTGTGTGTGTGTGTGTGTGTGTGTGTGTGTGTGTGTGTGTGTGTGTGTGTGTGTGTGTGTCTGTGTGTGTGTGTGTGTGTGTGTGTGTGTGTGTGTGTGTGTGTGTGTGTGTGTGTGTGTGTGTGTGTGTGTGTGTGTGTGTGTCCTGTGTTAGTGTGTCATTTCCTTAATGGGATGAATGGGGACCAGGACACACATCTGATTTATACACCCCAATTCAGCCGACCACACTGAAGGAGGAATGGCATACTGTATAGGCACCATTACTAATGTCATTAATTAGCCCAGATCATTTGGATTTCTCTCCTCCAGATGATTGTGGATCTGCCAGGGTAGGCTATTCCGCATGGAGACATACATGAATTGTTTGCCTCAGTCATTGTAATTCGTCCCTACAAGCCCGCTTGTCAATTGTGCTCGCCACAATCTTAATCCTACGCTAATAGACACTGCATTTTATTTGGCAAAATCACTGTTTTTTATCCATTTCCAGATTGTGTAGCCTGAATATGCTTTATTTGGAATAGTAAGGTTCAGCGATGCTGTATACAGATTTTCCAGCTTTGTAGTAGGCCTGGATGGAAATAGATTATTTGGATCCATATTAAACATATTTGGGTGGCAAAAAGAGAATATGCTACTTTCAGTATTGTGTGTGTGAATTTCACATGCGTGTTATTCATCTACAAGATGCCTTTTTACACGGCTTCCTATTACTATATCATTAACCACATCCATCTTAATAATATAAACAACAATATCTTCTGTGATATCCATTGACTTTTTTGGCATCAAAATGGCTTTGATGAAATTGACTAGTAGCTGTCATGTCTTACTTGCTTTAAACTTTTTGCAACATACTGCGTTATACTCCCATGCCCCAACTTCCCACACCCTCTCCTCTCTGAGTACTGAAGCTCAAGGGGATTTTCCCCCTCAACCAACTACACCACTAAATTAAAGGGTGCTCCTAACACGTTCTCCTGTAGGGCTCTCAGTGCTTGATCTGAACCATAGAAATCGAATTACTAGACCAGACAAAGCCACTCGGACCATGGCAATTTATTCTTTGCTATTCTAATCTAGTTCTATGGTCTGCCTGGTGGTGGAGGCTGAGTGCAAATTTTAGGATTGAGCTGTTTGGTAATTGGAGATAGTGATAGGATACTCACATGGGACAACTGGAGTGGACCGAGAGAGAGGCTGCATCCTGTGTCCTTAAAGGCGCAGGCCCAATATTTCCCATCGACTGTGTTATTTTTTTCTTTACATTTGACATTTAAGACATTTAGCAGACGCTCTTATTCAGAGGGAGTTACAGTGGATTAATCTGAAGGTAGTTAGGTGAGACAACCACATAGCCTATCAAATGAAATTGTATTTGTTACCAGTACCAAATACAACAGGTGTAGATCTTACCATGACACTCTTACTTACAATCCCTTAACCAACAATGCAGTTATGAAAAATAAGAGTAAGAAAATATTTACTAAATAAACTAAAGTAAAAAAATAAAAGTAACAACAAAATGACAAGAACGAGGCTATATACAGGGGGTACCGGCACCGTGTCAATGTGCGGGGGTACAGGTTAGTCGAGATAATTGAGGTAAAATGTACATGTAGGTAGGGGTAAAGTGACTAGTCAATAGTAAGCAATTTCTTCTCTCAATTAAGCAGCTATTAGCAAAGTCAGTGCTAGTTAGAAAAGTGCAAGTGTTAGTTTATTATTATTTTTGTTGTTGTTATGCTCACGTTACATCACTTCCTAGTCCACTGTCTGCATCGCAGAATGTGACTGGGGACTCGCTTACTTCAGGTATAATGTTTCGTGGAGGCACCTAGAATTAGTACTTAGAAATTGTTATATAGGTTGCTCCAAGTAAAGCACATCATGTGCTTTCATGAATTTGGTTGAGTCCTTCTCATTCTTTGTTCATTTCTCCTATATACAACAGAACGACCTTTGCAACATGTCCAGTCAACATAGGTCAGTCTCATCTGACATCACAGCCAAAACCTTGCCTCTTCCTCTTGGATGAGGAGAGGGCAGACAAGCTGTTGGCAGACTGACAATCTGCATTGATCCCTTCTGACTCTCTTTTCTGCTGTTATCTCCTGTCCGAGGGACAGACGGACAACGATGGAGAGCGACATTAGAAGAGAGGAGATCAGATGAATCTTTGTAAAGAGCCAGGTTGATATTGAGGAAGAGAGGGATTAGAGGAGATAGAACTGACGTCTCCGTCTCAGAGATTCATCTATCTAGCTGTTTGTTTGTCTGTCTGTCATTTTGTTTTATTATGAAATCCGTCATCCTCTCCCTCTTGTCTCCTTAGGTGTGCTCCTTCAGGGGAAGGGATTCTATAGGGCTCAGTCCTTACCCGGGGTTATATGGAAACCTGATTGACCCAGTAGAGAAGGTAAAGGTTTTCACTGATTTCTGATTAGACTAGGGTTGTGACAATGATGGAATTTGGGTTAATGATTAATTGTCATGCAAATAGCCACAGTTATTGTCATTTTTGTCGATTTTTTTTTTTTTAGCTTGTAATGCATCATAATCCATCTTTGAAAATATACCTGAAGAAATACCTAATAAACGCAACACAGCTTTGGTGACACCCCTGTCTAAAGAAATGTATGGTTTTGACCGCTCGGAAGTATTGGAAATTAAGCTTATCCTCCCAACCGTGCCGTTCTGCTATTATAATGAACTTTACCCTCTTCATGTAAAAATGTATAACTGCTAATGGGTTAACTATATTAACTTTAATATAAAGTTGAATCCACCCTTCTCCTAAAAATAATGTATTTAGGCAATTATGGTGATGATTTTTTTCAGTTCATGGTTATTCCATAATTGTCGGTTACACGATTATACAATAATTGTGTCATCCCTAGATTATGCGCTCAATGCATTCCACATAAACGTGCTACACTATGAGCATAACGCCCTCTGTATTCTACTATTTACACTTCCTCTATAGATGCTGGCCTTGAGCTTCTTAAACGCATCCCTCCTTTCTCAAACAAATCACTGGTCAGGCACAATTCGATAGGGAGAAAGCAAGATCTATAGTTAGTCCAAGAAAGGGAGGAAGAATGGATTTCTGGACAATACAAACACGGTATCTGGCTGAGTGGCGGTGATGGCAGCAGGAAGGCCCAGATCAGGCAGGCCCGGACACCCAAACCAACCAGGCTTGGCAGTAATTGAGCAAAGGGCCTAATAAAGGATCTGATAGAGCCTTATGGGGCTGGTCAAAAGTAGTGAACTGAATAGGAAGCCATTTTGGGATTCAAACAAAGAAGAACCCCTGTGGGTGTTGGCTGCAGGTTTTAACTGTTCATCTATAGTATTGATTTAGAGTCACCTAGAGCCAGGGGCAGGGAGGGGTGGAGGGGGAGGGAATGGCTTTATGTTGCCACAGCAACTGGATTTATTCAAGTTTGGTGCAGTAGACAGAGCTTAGGTATTTCCTTGGTGTGTGTGTGTGTGTGTGTGTGCGTGTGCATGTGCTTGTGTGCATGCATTTGATCGTGTGAGAGAGAGGGAGAGAGAGACAAAGAATGAAATACCCTGTAGCAGAGAGCACTTGTTTGATTGTAGACTGCTCCAAGGCCCCGTTTAATCCTCTGAACCCATGTTGGCACATCGAGCTGGGAGACAGACCCTATAGTCTCATTGTGAGGGTTTGTCACTTTTACAAGGGCCAGTCTCAGTGTAAATGTGCTCTAATCTGTGCCTTAATTGTGCTTTGACTCCAGCATCTCTGATAATGTAGATGGTATTTGATTACCTGCATCCTTGAATGGTGTTCCCTCTCACTACGCAGACAAGAGAGCTCATTCATGACAACACCATCAGAGAATCGCTCTCTGTGTGGATAGACACCGTGAGCAGCTGCAGTGTGTATTTGAGTGACTCATTTCGCCAAGTTGGCACTGTAACCTCTGAAACGATTGGCTGCCTCTCTGCAGAGGTCTGTAGCATTCCTGAGTATGGTTGCTCCAATGGTTGCTCTAGGCCAGGGCGAAGCATCGCCGCAACGTGTTACAGTACGTTTCGACCAGAAGCGGTGTCTCCGCTTGACAACTCCTCGCTCCAAAAGATTGTCCGCTTTATGGGCGTAGACGTGAACCTATTCAAGTAAGTAAGTAAATACATCAAAAAATATATATATATATGTACAGTACCAGTCAAAAGTTTGGACACACCTACTCATTCAAGTATTTTTCTTTATTTTTACTATTTTCTACATTGGAGAATAATAGTTTTTTCAAGCCACCGCGCGTCTACACCTGCATTGCTTGCCGTTTGGGGTTTTAGGCTGGTTTTCTGTACAGCACTTTGTGACATCAGCTGATGTAAGAAGGGCTTCATAAATACATTTTATTGATAAAAAATAACACATATGGAATCATGTAGTAACCAAAAAAGTGTTAAACAAATCAAAATATATTTTATATTGGAGATTCTTTTAAGTAACAACAGTCTTGAAGGAGTTCCCACATATGCTGAGCACTTGTTGGCTATGGCGTGTTGGCTGCTCTGCGGTCCAACTCATCCCTAACCATCTCAATTGGGTTGAGGTCGGGTGATTGTGGAGGCCAGGTCATCTGATGCAGCACTCCATCACTCTCCTTCTTGGTCAAATAGCTCTTACACAACCTGGAGGTGTGTTTTGGGTCTTGGGAATTCATTTTTCCGTCGATGATAGCAAGCTGTCCAGGCCCTGAGGGAGCCAAGCAGCCCCAAACCATGATGCTCCCTCCACCATACTTTACAGTTGGGATGAGGTTTTGATGTTGGTGTGCTGAGCCTTTTTTGCTCCACACATAGTGTTGTGTGTTCCTTCCGAACAACTCAACTGTAGTTTCATCTGTCAACAGAATATTTTGCCAGTAGCGCTGTGCAACATCCAGGTGCACTTTTGCAAACTTCAGATGTGCAGCAATGTTTCTTTTGGACAGCATTGGCTTCTTCCATGGTGTCCTCCCATGAACACCATTCTTGTTTAGTGCTTTACGTATCATAGACTTGTCAACAGAGATGTTAGCGTGTTCCAGAGATTTCTGTAAGTCTTTAACTGACACTCTAGGATTCTTCTTAAACATCATTGAACATTCTGCGTTGTGCTCTTGCAGTCATCTTTGCAGGACGGCCACTCCTAGGGAAAGTAGCAACAGTGCTGAACTTTCTAAATTTATAGACAATTTGTCTTGCCATGGACTGATGAACATCAAGGCTTTTAGAGATACTTATGTAACCCTTTCCAGCTTCATGCAAGTCAACAATTCTTAACCTTAGGTCTTCTGAGATCTCTTTTGTTCGAGGCATGGTTCACATCAGGCAATGCTTCTTGTGAATCGCAAACTCAAATTTTGTGAGTGTTTTTTACAGGGCAAGGCAGCTCTAACCAACATCTCCAATCTCGTCTCATTGATTGGACTCCAGGTTAGCTGACTCCTGACACCAGTCAGCTTTCGGGGAAGTCATTAGCCTAGGGGTTCACATACTTTTCCCAACCTACACTGTGAATGTTTAAATGAGGTGCAGAGGATTTGTCCTGATGGGAAATGCACTGCATTACTTCCTGGTGCAGCTCCTCATGTTGAAGGTCTGTGGCCTTCTGTGCTTTTTCTCCATCTCATCCAAAAATCTTCTTGGCCAAATGTCAATAATCCCCCAGAAAACTAATACAGTTCAAACAAAAATAAATAATAAACAAACTCTCACGCAACCTCCCTTTTTAACTAAAATGTTAAACACTCCTACAGTGCATTATTAGTTCACCAAAGGCACCGAAGGCACCGAACATTGAAAAGCGAGCGCAGCACAAAGAGAGACATTTTTTCAGTGTAAAGCACTGAAGGAGATAGAAAGAGAGATGGGCTCGGCTGTTGCATCCAGGCTTGCACGTGCACTCATCCGTCCGACACAATCCTTGATTGTTTGTTTGACAAAAGCTTGCAACAGTGTTGCTAGTAATCCATGTGATCAGAGGATGGAACGGTTCTAATGCATCAGCAGTAGCGCGATAACGAGGCGATCAAGAAACTTTTAGAAACTAAGCACGTTGAAACTACACAAGACTTCTGCAGAGTTCCACACGCCGTCGAAACTGCCGTGCTAGCCGAGAGCGCTTACACAGAGCCAGAAGAGCCATCTTTGTTTCCTCCTTCCTGACTGCTGCTGTGCTCTTAAAGTGGCAAGGCACAGTGAAAGCTCCGTGCAGGATTTCGCCAGACCCCCAAGCGATAAGACTGCTAAATAGTTAGTTAAATAGTTAACCAAATAGCTACCAGGACTATCTGCATTGCCCCTTTTTGACTCATCACATTACTGCTACTGTTAATTAACTGTCACATTATTCCTAGTTATAAAAATAATAATAAATAACAAAACAACCCAAAACACAGAACATAGAACACTGACAACAATCAAAGCTATATACAGGTGTCATCAGATCCGGAGGACATGAGAACAGAATTAGCAGAGGTCCTGGAAAGCTTTTCTGAACACCACGATCTTGAGCTGTGCCTTAAAAGAAGACAGCCCTAATAGTGTCTGGAAGTGTGTTCCACAGCTGCAGAGCTGCGCAACTGAAATCCCTGTCACCCATAGTTTATAGTCTGCTGAAGGGACACTGACCTGGAGGAGTGAAGAGTGCATGTGGGGCAGGAGGGTAGAATGAGGTCCGACAGGTACTTGGGTTCAGAGCTGTGGATAACTTGGTTGGTGTGAAACAGGATTTTGTTGTCGATGCGTGAGCATATAGGGAGCCAGTGACGGTTGAACAGTACTGGAGTGATCAGGATACTTGCAGAGCACTTCTGCAAATCCTGTAGCCTGTTTAGGCACTTGGCAAATGCGTCAACAAAATGGGCATTACAATAGTCCAGACGGGATGAAATAAAGGTATGGATGAGTTGCTCAGCTGCAGGTTGTGATAGCATAAGTCGTAACCTGGAAACAATCTGTAGATGGGAAAATTTGACTTTGGTCATACTCTTGATGTGGGCCTGAAATGAGAGCTGACTGTCAAATATCAACACAGGTTGCAAACCTCACTGGAAGGGAGGACCTTGACACTATCAATATTGAGGCTGCAGCTGCTGATGTTGTGTATGATGGTGCGAGTGCTAATCAGGACGACCTCCATCTTTTTGCAGGTTAACTGCAGGAAACTCAACCGCATCCACGCTTTGATGTCCTGCAGGCAGCTGACCAGAAGTGCAGTGGCAGTATTTGTGGAGACATACAGCTGAGTGTCATCCGCATGAAAGTGAAAGCCCAGTCCCTGTTTCCTCAAGATAGTTCCAAGTGGCAGCATGTAGATACAAAACAGTAGTGGCCCCAGGACCGAGCTTTGAGGCGACCCCATGTCGGACCACAACTGTGTCTGACTTACTAGGACCGATAGCTATAAACTGGAAGCAATCTGTGAGATGGGACCTGAACCAGTCCAGTATCTGACAGGCCCAGGAGCTTCTCCATGCGGTCCAGCAGGATGGCGTGGCTGATCGTGTCGAATGCTGCTTTGAGGTCCAACAGTATGAGGATGCTTGCAGCCACAGAGTCAGCATTCATCAGGAGGTCATTGGTGGCCCTTACCAGGGCAGTCTCGGTGCTGTGTCTAGCTCCGGAACCCGACTGGAAGGGTTCAAGTAGGTTGTGAGTGACCAAATGGTTTTGGAGCTGGTTAGAAACAGCACATTCGAGGAGCTTACTCAGGAAGGGCAGGTTGGAAATAGGCTTGTAAACTCAGCAAAAAAAGAAACATCCTCTCACTGTCAACTGTATTTATTTTCAGCAAACTTAACATGTGTAAATATGTGTATGAACATAACAAGATTCAACGACTGAGACATAAACTGAACAAGTTCCACAGACATGTGACAGTCCGATGATGCTGTGACACACCGCCCCAGACCATGATGGACTCTCCACCTCCAAATCCAGAGTACAAGCCTCGGTGTAACGTTCATTCCCTCGACGATAAACGTGAATCTGACCATCACCCCTGGTGAGACAAAACCGAGACTTGTCAGTGAAGAGCACTTTTCGCCAGTCCTGTCTGGTCCAGCAACGGTGGGTTTGTGCCCATAGGCGACGTTGTTGCCGGTGATGTCTGGTGAGGACCTGCCTTACAACAGCCTACAAGCCCTCAGTCCAGCCTCTCTCAGCCTATTGGGGACAGTCTGAGCACTGATGGAGGGATTGTGCGTTCCTCGTGTAACTTGGGCAGTTGTTGTTGCCATCCTGTACTTGTCCCACAGGTGTGATGTTCGGATGTACCGATCCTGTGCACGTGTTGTTACACGTGGTCTGCCACTGCGAGGACGATCAGCTGTCCGCCCTGTCTTCCTGTAACGCTGTCTTAGGCGTCTCACAGTACGGACATTGCAATTTATTGCCTTTGCACATCAGCAGTCTTCATGCCTCCTTGCAGCATGCCAAAGGCACGTTCACGCAGATGAGCAGGGACCCTGGGCATCTTTCTTTTGTTTTCAGAGTCAGTAGAAAGGCCTCTTTAGTGTCCTAAGTTTTCATAACTGTGACCTTAATTGCCTACCGTCTGTAAGCTGTTAGTGTCTTAACGACCGTTCCACAGGTGCATGTTCATGAATTATTTATGGTTCCTTGAACAAGCATTGCGAAACAGCGTTTAAACCCTTTACAATGAAGATCTGTGAAGTTATTTGGATTTTTACGAATTATCTTTGAAAGACACAGGGTCCTGAAAAAGGGAATTTTTTTGTTGTTGCTGAGTTTAGTTCTAGAGGTTGTCAGGGTCAGATCCGGGATTTTTAAGTACTGGTGTGACAGCGGCCAGTTTGAGCTGAAGAGGAACACATCCAGTGTGTTCCAGAGCAGGTAAGCAGGTGGGGATAGTGTCAAGTGTGCAAGTGGTAGGCCTCATTGTTTTAACCAGCTTGGTTACATCCGCTGCAGTTACTGTGGTGAAGGTGGAGAACCTGGGCTCAGGGAGCATAGGACTGGCTATCTCAACTACCAGGCCTGGAGAAGATAGGATGATGTTGTTGATGTTTTACATTTAGCTTTGGAAGAAGCACAGGTATTGATTGCACCGTTCTGGGGGAGCTGAGGTAGCAGAATTGTTCAAAGGTTGGAGGAGCTTTGCTCACAGTAAAGAACAACACCTGGGAGTTACCACTGCTGATCAGTTGAGAATAATAGGATGTCCGAGCTGCATTTAATATATACTAGATATATACTTATATGTACATATCTACCTCAATTACCTCGTACCCCTGCACATCAACTCGGTACTGGTACCCCGTGTATATAGCCAAGTTAGCGTTACGCAATTGTGTATTTATTATGACCTTTTATTTGATTTATTATACTACGTTTGATATTTTCTCTATTTTTATTTCTCTCTGCATTGTTGAGAAGGGCCGGCAAGTAAGCATCTCCCTGTTAGTCTACACCTGTTTTTTTTTACAAAGCATGTGACAAAATAAGATTTGATGAGAGCGTCAGAGGGAAACAGGAGCAATTAACGCAGAATTATTTTACAGCAGTCACCTCACCAGACCTGCCCTCGTGTCTGTTGGCGCTACTCCCACTATGTTCAGGGATTACAGTCTGGATACATGCGAGCTGATGGGGAGGTCATGTGTCGAGAATAAAAACAGAAATAAAAAGCCTGCAGGTGGTATAGTATATTATATGCTGCTCCCAGGTGCTTTGATCCAACTGCACCACAATACACAGACAATGTTTCAGCTCGAATAGCCTTCATATGAGCAGCGTTTACCGTGTGCAAGCTTCCTTTCTTCATTCATCAGTATTTACTCGTGGTCCAGCACCCAGTGTGGGAATTTGGGATGTGCATATCATTTCCACATCCAACAGAAAGAAAAGATTGGGGTCAGTCTTGTGCAGTAGCCAGCAGGAGAGAGAAGCCTTTGTGTTTGAAGTGTAGGAGAATTAGTTTGATCCCCTCTCAGTCTGAGTCAGTCGAGCTACACATTCTCTCTATCATTCCCTAAGGTGCTGCCAGAAAGGGAGGGAGGTGTGTGTTGAAAGCAGACTGAGTCTATGAAATGAGGCTGCTGCTGTTGCTTATCTATGCTCTGCTCTAAGGCAAGCTTTTGATGGGTGGGAGTGATTCCGCACCCCCCCATTCGATAAACACACACAACCCTCCTGCCGATTGCAATGTGTCCTAAGATCGCCACGTCAGCTTTGATCTGATCCGCTGCTGTTTCCTGCCAGACAACACACCTAACAGGACTCTTCTGTTACCTACACGCACGTCCGGATTTTGTCCGAAAATAAGGTTTATTGCCTATTTCCTTCCTTTCAGCCCCTTATTTCCTTCCTTACATTCCTGCCCCCCTCTTTCTCTGCTGCTCCTTTCTCCCTCCTGCCTCTTTTTTTCCTGTCCATTTTCTCTCCTGTCCTTTTCCTCTCCATGACAACGGTTCTCCTTGAGACTTCCTAGGAATGTGTCAGACAGACAGGGAGGGAGTGCCCTCACTGGCAGCTGGCTAATTATTGATGGCCTTGCCGGTCTTCATGAGGATGTGTCAAAGTTCAGTCGGTGTGTATGTGTGTGTTTTTGTGTGTTTGTGTGTGTGTGTGTGTGTGTGTGTGTGTGTGTGTGTGTGTGTGTGTGTGTGTGTTGCGCGGGTGCTTAGACAACAGGGTGTGTCGTCTCCTTCAGGTGCATAGCTGTGCTAGTTGCCTCTAGCCTCTAACACTGTCCGTCTCGAGTGACACATCTCGCAAGTTTGGACACAGATCGTTCCGAGTGTTGCTCACAAGGACTTAGCCAGCACACACAGACAAGAGTGACCAGGTACAGTACTGTTGTTATGTTACTTTAAAATACACAATATAGATCAATATATACTTTCTGAAATATTTACAGTTTTAATAACCTAGTCTACATACATATCATGTAGAATGTTAGAAAAATCAGGGTTCTTTAGAGAACTCCTGTACGCATGATTCAGTGGAGGCTGCCGAGGGGAGAACGGCGCATAATGACGCATAATGACTGGAACAGGGCAAATGAAATGGCATCAAACCATGTGTTTGATGCATTTCATACCTTTCCACTGATTCTGCTCTAGCCATTACCACAAGCCTGTCCACCCCAATTAAGGTGCCACTAACCTCCTGTGTTATGATTTGTTGATTATGTGAACAATACTCCTCCACTGGATTAATGTATTAAGATCACTGCAGACAGTCAAACAGGACGTTGGGCCTTTGGATAACATGTTGATTTATCAATCCGTCTATCAAAAAATATGTTATTTTCTCCAAAAAAAAGGGTACACTGGTTTAACTTGAACTGCTTGCGCTCTTGAAATCGATCCTGAGTGTATGGGTGTTAGAGGGGGTTGTTCTCGGATACCTTGGATACACACGTGTTGCTAAGCAAATAGATGTCGTAATTTATGTACCTATGATGTCACCACAATAGCGAAGTGTGTATGGTTGTTTTGTGGATTTACTGCACTTTGTTATGCTCTTGTCCTTTTCTCTCATGGCCGTATTGAATCATTGAGCCCCTCTGCCCTTTCATGACACCAGGTGTCCCCTCTCTCTCTCTCTCTCTCTCTCTCTCTCTCTCTCTCTCTCTCTCTCTCTCTCTCTCTCTCTCTCTCTCTCTCTCTCTCTCTCTCTCTCTCTCTCTCTCTCTCTCTCTCTCTCTCTCTCTCTCTCTCTCTCTCTCTCTCTCTCTCTCTCTCTCTCTCTCTTCCTCTTTCTCTCTCTCTCTCTCTCTCATTATTTCCAGTGTTACTTCCAGTGCCCATCTTTAGTTTTTGGGTGTTGGCCAAGCATTAGCCTCGTACTAAACATCCTGATCTCACAATCTGTTTTGCTTGCATTCTGTTTCGAAGGGAGGGGCTCAAACGGTTTGAATCCAAGGGACCAGGGATCCAGCCTAGAAGCACGGCTCCCATTGTTTTGTTTCGGTACTGCAGTTGAACTGACGCCCGGCCCAGAACGACAATTTCCGTAGACGGCCACATAGAGAAGTCAGATTTTAAAAATCCTAATAAGACACTAGTCATCACCTTTGTGCACAAAACATCCATTGAATTATTCAAATAATTGTCGCTGAGGCTGATTGTTTTTCCATCAATCACAGTCGAAGATATCAACATTATATATTCATCCAAAGTCTGCCATGTTTTTGGATGATGTCACGACGTCGTCGCTGCTCACACTGCTCCCTGTGTGCACTGAGGGCTAGTGCGCATGTGATGTTGATCCGTATAAACCGGGTGCAACCCGGATATAGACGGTCCACAAAAGTAGATAACCTTGAAAACAACGGTGGGACATACTGGGCGCAGTCTCCAGTTAATATTACACCTCGGTGATTGAATCTGGTCGTGGCCAGACTGTATCTATGTAGCAAAACAGAATGTAAGCCTGCGAGATCAGGATGGTTGGTACGAGGCTAAAGCATTCCCATCCCGAGGAGAAATCTGTCAGGAGCAGCTCTGTTGGCTGTTTCCTTCCCTGTTAGTCAACTGTGCAGTCACCTGGAGTGTGACTCACGCTTTTACTCTTATCAATGGTCAACGTATATAAAGATGGCAAAATTCAGATATGACGTCATTGTTTTAGCACTATCCACGAGGATTGGGCGATGTCTGGAATGACTCATCATCCCATCGCTGATATACGATTGTATATGGTATACGATTGCGCACGGGCATTCTTTATACGTTACTAATGTTTTCTTGTGGTTTTTATGGAAAGTTTTCTTAAGGTTCTCAAATCAAATCAAATTTGATTGGTTACATACACATTTTTGGCAGATGTTATTGCGGGTGTAGTGAAAGGCTTGTGTTCCTAGCTCCAACAGTGCAGTAATATCTAACAATATACAACAATACACACAAATCTAAAAAGTTAAATAATGTAACTAAGAAATATAGAAATATTAGGATGAGCAATTTCGAAGTTAGAGTATAAATATGTATATATATATATGTATATATAAATATACATATATACAGTGGGGAGAACAAGTATTTGATACACTGCCGATTTTGCAGGTTTTCCTACTTACAAAGCATGTAGAGGTCTGTAATTTTTATCATAGGTACACTTCAACTGTGAGAGACGGAATCTAAAACAAAAATCCAGAAAATCACATTGTATGATTTTTAAGTAATTAATTTGCATTTTATTGCATGACATAAGTATTTGATCACCTACCAACCAGTAAGAATTCCGGCTCTCACAGACCTGTTAGTTTTTCTTTAAGAAGCCCTCCTGTTCTCCACTCATTACCTGTATTAACTGCACCTGTTTGAACTCCTTACCTGTATAAAAGACACCTGTCCACACACTCAATCAAACAGACTCCAACCTCTCCACAATGGCCAAGACCAGAGAGCTGTATAAGGACATCAGGGATAAAATTGTAGACATGCAACAGGCTGGGATGGGCTACAGGACAATAGGCAAGCAGCTTGGTGAGAAGGCAACAACTGTTGGCGCAATTATTAGAAAATGGAAGAAGTTCAAGATGACGGTCAATCACCCTCGGTCTGGGGCTCCATGCAAGATCTCACCTCGTGGGGCATCAATGATCATGAGGAAGGTGAGTTATCAGCCCAGAACTACACGGCAGGACCTGGTCAATGACCTGAAGAGAGCTGGGACCACAGTCTCAAAGAAAACCATTAGTAACACACTACACCGTCATGGATTAAAATCCTGCAGCGCACGCAAGGTCCACCTGCTCAAGCCAGCGCATGTCCAGGCCCGTCTGAAGTTTGCCAATGACCATCTGGATGATCCAGAGGAGGAATGGGAGAAGGTCATGTGGTCTGATGAGACAAAAATAGAGCTTTTTGGTCTAAACTCCACTCGCCGTGTTTGGAGGAAGAAGAAGGATGAGTACAACCCCAAGAACACCATCCCAACCGTGAAGCATGGAGGTGGAAACATCATTCTTTGGGGATGCTTTTCTGCAAAGGGTACAGGATGACTGCACCGTATTGAGGGGAGGATGGATGGGGCCATGTATCGCGAGATCTTGGCCAACAACCTCCTTCCCTCAGTAAGAGCATTGAAGATGGGTCGTGGCTGGGTCTTCCAGCATGACAACGACCCGAAACACACAGCCAGGGCAACTAAGGAGTGGCGCCGTAAGAAGCATCTCAAGGTCCTGGAGTGGCCTAGCCAGTCTCCAGACCTGAACCCAATAGAAAATCTTTGGAGGGAGCTGAAAGTCCGTATTGCCCAGCGACAGCCCCGAAACCTGAAGGATCTGGAGAAGATCTGTATGGAGGAGTGGGCCAAAATCCCTGCTGCAGTGTGTGCAAACCTGGTCAAGAACTACAGGAAACGTATGATCTCTGTAATTGCAAACAAAGGTTTCTGTACCAAATATTAAGATCTGCTTTTCTGATGTATCAAATACTTATGTCATGCAATAAAATGCTAATTAATTACTTAAAAATCATACAATGTGATTTTCTGGATTTTTGTTTTAGATTCCGTCTCTCACAGTTGAAGTGTACCTATGATAAAAATGACAGACCTCTACATGCTTTGTAAGTAGGAAAACCTGCAAAATCGGCAGTGTATCAAATACTTGTTCTCCCCACTGTATATATATATGGGATGTATAGACAACATGGACAGTATATGGATAGAATATGTAGTATATTTGAAGAACAGAATATGTTGATTGTGAGGTATTTTTGGTCAGTTGAACAAAAGGACTTGAGTTCCTGTACATTACCACAATCACACCATGAGTAGTTAATCATGAAACATACACCTGAGCCTTTCTTTTTCCCGGAGAACCCAGCTGGCTGTATGGACGGGGACAGTATATCCGGAAAGAGCCATGATTCCGTGAAACAGAGTATATCACAGTCCCTGATGTCTCTCTGGAAGGAGATCCTCGCACTGAGCTCTTCTACTTTATTGTCCAGATACTGAACATTAGCAAGTAATATACTCAGAAGCAGTAGATGGTATGCACGCCTCCTGAGTCAGATTAAAAGTCCACTCTGAATACCTCTTCTCCATTGGCGGTGTCTTGGAGCAGTCTCTGGGATAAGTGGAATTGCCTTGGGGGGTACGAACAAAGGATTCAATTCAGGAAAGTTGTATTTCTGGTTGAAATGCTGGGGATTTACCGCCGTTCTAATATCCAAAAGTTCTTACTGGCTCTATGTAATAATGCAAAAGACGTTCTGAGCTAATAATGTGAGAAATAACACACAAAGAAATGAAATACAGAAAAGTTGCTTAGGAGCCATGAACAGGGTGACCATGTCTATATCTTATATTCTGAGAACATGACTTTAAATAGAACCATGAGGAAACCTGCAGAAAACGTTATGCTGAAGTACTGAAATTCCCACAGGAGAACATTGTTTCTTAACATTCTCTGAACGTTCTGAGAACATGACTTTAACTAGAACCATAAGGAAACCTGTAGAAACCTGCTAAATATGTTAACGAGCGCAAAACGGGGAAAAAACGAATTGCAAAGAAAGGAAATCATGCTCATAAAGTTATGCATATGTTGGTAGGTGCTACCGAATGTTACTTTTGGTGAGTTTGGACATTTACAAGGGAATGAGAATGAGAGACATTGTGCAAATGAGCAAAATTTTGATGCATGCTTGTCTGAAGGAATAACAGAACTGGCTCTGAAGCAGCATGTATACACGCTGTGTCTGTGTGGAGTCTGGAGTGGACAAGGCCACATGCCTGCCTGCTCTGTTCGGAGAAGAGGGGGGAGGAGCAGACGGTGAGAACAGAGAAGAGGAAAAAACACAAGGAAATCAAGATAGCAGTGGCAGCTGTACAGATAACTCATCCAATGGGCTTTGACTTCTCAAACATGACAGAAAGCTAACACAATATGATGCCTCATCACCATTGTAATTCAACCTCTTACTTAGTTAAGTAGCAAGTTAAACTTAGGGGTCGAGTTAACACAGAATTTTTCACGCAGGAAAAAAAGATAAAACACATAAGAAATATCTTGTTGCATTTTGTAAACGCAGATCTAAAATGCATCTTATTGTAATTTCTGCTCGGCATCAGACACATTTTCTGCTTCAGATGCATTCCAATCAGATGAGAGTTCACGATGGGCATTCTATCAACAGACAGCGCTCTGGCTGACGTGTAGCTACTTTTCTCCAGTACTTTTCTTGGTGTAGCCAGCCTACTTTCCTCCGGTAAAATGCCAGATTCATGTTAAGCAAAACATTAGGAAATGTAGCTGTCTATGTTCTTTCTATAATAAACATTATAAATAGGATGACCATGCTACGTTTTTTGCAAAAAAGACCTTGCTTTTTTTCATGTACTTGTGTGGCTGCCAGCCAAATAGCATTGCAGCCAAACTTTTGTCATCTGATGAAAATGAAGCAATTTTCTGCTGAATGTGTAGCACTAGTGTTTTTTCTGTGAAGGAAAACTATAGTTGCACGCCCCTGATCACTCTGTTGAAGCAAAAACACACGGTTAACTTTCAATATAAAATACGACCCCTGTCAATACACCACTGGACTCACCTACTCCCGCTTTCTTCCATTGAGCTATTTACAAACAAACACTTGACTGGCTCAACTTTTCTGTGAAACTAAGGTAAGCTTCCTAATGTAAAATAATGTGACAGGTGAAATGAAGAATGTGATCTGCTTTTATTACAGAAGTTTACTGAAATATAGATTCAGATTCAAACAACTTTCTGAGATAGAAATCCGTTAGGCCTATAGATTCATTCGATGGTTGATCATGAAAGAGTAGGCTACAGCTAGGCCAAGAAGTCACATTCAAATGGAATGGGGATCGGGGAGAAAAAATTGAAATTAAGATTTTAAAACAATAAGACAGACAACGGAGTGTCCGCTGCAAAAGGCCCATGATCGACCGACATTGGAGAGGGAAAAAAACACATTAGGCCCTATATGGCATTTTGTGCTGCTTTGGTGCGCTCCTCTCTTTCTACAATCTACATTGTTCTCTTGCATTATGTTAATAGTCTAACTACCACATACACTACTGTTCAAAAGTTAGGGGTCACTTAGAAATGTCCTTGTTTTTGAAAGAAAAGCATATTTTTGAAAAGCACAATGTCTACACACAATAGTGTAGACATTGTTAATGTTGTAAATGACTATTGTAGCTGGAAATGGCGGATTTTTGTAATGGAATATCTACATAGGCGTACAGAGGCTCATTATCAGCAACCATCACTCCTGTGTTCCAATGGCACGTTGTGTTAGCTAATCCAGGTTTATCATTTTTAAAGGCTAATTGATCATTAGTAAACTCTTTTGCAATTATGTTAGCACACTTGAAAACTGTTGTTCTGATTAAAGAAGCAATACAACTGGCCTTCTTTAGACTAGTTGAGTGTCTGGAGCATCAGCATTTGTGGGTTCGATTACAGGCTCAAAATGGCCAGAAACAAAGACCTTTCTTCTGAAACTCATTAGTCCATTCTTGTTCTGAGAAATTAAGGCTTTTCCATGCAAGAAATTGCCAAGAAACTGAAGATCTCGTACAACGCTGTGTACTACTCCCTTCACAGAAAAGCGCAAACTGTCTCTAACCAGAATAGAAAGAGGAGTGGGAGGCCCCGGTGCACAACTGAGCAAGAGGACAAGTACATTAGAGTGTCTAGTTTGAGACACAGACGCCTCACAAGTCCTCAACTGGCAGCTTCATTAAACAGTACCCGCAAAACACCAGTCTCAACCTGCAAAACACCAGACTCTGGGATGCCGGCCTTCAACGCAGAGTTCCTCTGTTCAGTGTCTGTGTTCTTTTGCCCATCTTAATCTTTTATTTTTATTGGCCAGTCTGAGATATGGCTTTTTCTTTACAACTCTGCCTAGAAGGTCAGCATCCCGGAGTCGCCAGATAATGTATACTCTGCTAACGACCATAGAAAAAAAGGCGAAATTAGCACAACAAAGAATTTGTGTTAAGTGCATGGGGGCCGCCATCTTCATGCACCTCTATTGGACATTGATTGTGTAGCCAGAGAAAGCTAGGCCATTTACAGCTCCCTTCAGCTCTGTTCAGCTGGGGAGTGAAGTCGGGTCTGCAGAGCATCAGCATCGTCTCCCAGGGAGGGACGGGTTAGGGTATCCTGTCATTGTTGGTAGAGACCCGAGCGTGCCAGGGCATTTTAATGGCCGTGTTTTGTTGTAGGAAGGTGTGGTCCGGTTAGTTAGTGTCTGATCGGTTTCTGAGGACTGGCTGGACTTGATATTAAGATACAGAGAGAGAGGGAGGCGGTGTATGTCACAAGGAGGAGTCAGAGGTAAGATGAGGATTATACACTGGGTATACAAAACATTAAGAACACCTGTGCCTTTCCATGACATCGACAGACCAGGTGAATCCAGGTGAAAGCTATGATCCCTTATCGATATAACTTGTTAAATCCACTTCATTCAGTGTAGAGGAAGGGGAGGAGACAGGCTAAATAATGATTTTTAAGCCTTGAGACAATTGAGACATAGATTGTGTATGTGTGCCATTCTGAGGGTGAATGGGCAACTCGGTGTTAGGAAGGTGCTCCTAATGTTTGGTATACTCAGTGTAGATTAAGTGTTTAATTTTTTAGAGGTAGTGAAATATGCTGGGTATTGTCTTTTGTGGGTACATCAGGAATTTTGTTGTCTCCTTGGATGTCTCTCTGCTGCAGTCTTCAGAGTGGAAGACGTTACATAGAAAAGTGAGTGGAATAATGGAACTAAAGCTGATAAAGACTAACCCATATACTCAGCTGGCTCATAGTGATGGACTTTACCATTCTATCTGTGTTTATAGTCTAGTATCATGGGTAGGGCCATCTGCGAGCAAATCTGCCGGTTTAGAATATCCTCAGAACACCAGAAATGATTTGAATAGATAGCATTCCTCCTGATTGAGTCTGACAGTGTGTGTAGCCTATGGTTAATGATTCAGACTGGCAGTGTGTGTAGCCTATGGTTAATGATTCAGTCTGGCAGTGTGTGTAGCCTATGGGTAATGATTCAGACTGGAAGTGTGTGTAGCCTATGGTTAATGATTCAGACTGGCAGTGTGTGTAGCCTATGGTTAATGATTCAGTCTGGCAGTGTGTGTAGCCTATGGTTAATGATTCAGACTGGCAGTGTGTGTAGCCTATGGTTAATGATTCAGACTGGCAGTGTGTGTAGCCTATGGTTAATGATTCAGTCTGGCAGTGTGTGTAGCCTATGGTTAATGATTCAGTCTGGCAGTGTGTGTAGCCTATGGTTAATGATTCAGTCTGGCAGTGTGTGTAGCCTATGGTTAATGATTCAGTCTGGCAGTGTGTGTAGCCTATGGTTAATGATTCAGTCTGGCAGTGTGTGTAGCCTATGGTTAATGATTCAGTCTGGCAGTGTGTGTAGCCTATGGGTAATGATTCAGACTGGCAGTGTGTGTAGCCTATGGGTAATGATTCAGTCTGGCAGTGTGTGTAGCCTATGGTTAATGATTCAGACTGGCAGTGTGTGTAGCCTATGGTTAATGATTCAGACTGGCAGTGTGTGTAGCCTATGGTTAATGATTCAGTCTGGCAGTGTGTGTAGCCTATGGTTAATGATTCAGTCTGGCAGTGTGTGTAGCCTATGGGTAATGATTCAGACTGGCAGTGTGTGTAGCCTATGGTTAATGATTCAGTCTGGCAGTGTGTGTAGCCTATGGTTAATGATTCAGTCTGGCAGTGTGTGTAGCCTATGGTTAATGATTCAGTCTGGCAGTGTGTGTAGCCTATGGTTAATGATTCAGTCTGGCAGTGTGTGTAGCCTATGGTTAATGATTCAGACTGGCAGTGTGTGTAGCCTATGGGTAATGATTGAGTCTGGCAATGTGTGTAGCCTATGGTTAATGATTCAGTCTGGCAGTGTGTGTAGCCTATGGGTAATGATTCAGTCTGGCAGTGTGTGTAGCCTATGGGTAATGATTCAGTCTGGCAGTGTGTGTAGCCTATGGGTAATGACTCAGTCTGGCAGTGTGTGTAGCCTATGGTTAATGATTCAGTCTGACAGTGTGTGTAGCCTATGGGTAATGACTCAGTCTGGCAGTGTGTGTAGCCTATGGTTAATGATTCAGTCTGGCAGTGTGTGTAGCCTATGGGTAATGACTCAGTCTGGCAGTGTGTGTAGCCTATGGTTAATGATTCAGTCTGGCAGTGTGTGTAGCCTATGGGTAATGATTCAGTCTGGCAGTGTGTGTAGCCTATGGGTAATGATTCAGTCTGACAGTGTGTGTAGCCTATGGGTAATGCTTCAGTCTGTCAGTGTGTGTAGCCTATGGTTAATGATTCAGTCTGTCAGTGTGTGTGTACTTTATGGTAAATTATATGGGATGAGTTGGAATTGAAGGGCCCTGGCTGAGGCCTCCAGGTACGTAGGGTTGGTCATCGCTCCTATCTGTTTACACAGTATGGCTGAATAATTGATGATATCTTCTGTCTCTATATAATGAGCAGGAATCTGATGAGAGCAGCAGGACGCAGCGTCTCCTGCAGGGCCGTCTCCAGGTATAAGCGACATAAGTGGTCGCTTAGGGCCCCAGGAACTCAGTCTTAACTTATTATGGAGAGTTAGAATAGTAGAATATACAAGGTGCAAGTTAGACATCTGGTAGAGCATCAGCAATTTTTCTCTTGTTATGGCAGTCACTAACAGTCACTCGATTAGCCATGTCAGCTCACAATTTTTTGTTTGATAAATTAGTCTAGCCAGTTATCTAAACTAGGAGTCATCATGGCCGAATACCAACCGGTCACAAAGGGCACGTGCCAAGGGGCCCTGACCTCCAGGGGGCCCCCATTGATTTTGTTAGTCACTCTCACTCAGATATCATTAACATGGCCTAAGTCATGGCAAAATATGTAGAATTTCAGAAAGTTAGCTTCAAAACGGAAAAAAATAGTCTCTCCACCCCTTGACAAAATGTGTAGAATTGCACAAAATTTGCTGTAAAACTGGAGAAAAAAATACATTTGCCCAATGGTAAAATTAGTAGAATTGCATGACATTTGTTATAAAATTGCAACATTTTCTCTCCGTCCCATTGCATAATGTGTAAAACTGCAAAAAATGTGCTTTAAAACCTTTTTCCCCCGGATATGACCAACGTTGCCAAGATCCTACTATAGTGGGATTTGCGATGCAACAGGGGCAGCAATAGTTGGGGACTTGAGGAACACACAGAAAGTGAGGAAAGTGTGCGCGCATGTGTGTGTGTGTGTGTGTGTGTGTGTGTGTGTGTGTGTGTGTGTGTGTGTGTGTGTGTGTGTGTGTGTGTGTGTGTGTGTGTGTGTGTGTGTGTGTGTGTGTGTGTGTGTGTGTGTGTGTGTGTGTGTGTGTGTGTGTGTGTGTGTGTGTGTGCATGCCTTTTCTTTGGCTGAGGGTAATTGAGCCCACTAGACCTACACTTGCACTCCCATTGGGTGCGTTACGTAGGCCTATTTGAAATAGCTTCCTTGCCTCCTCCGTCAGACTTAAAACCTCTTGTGGTTGTCAGTGTAATAATATTCCATGTGTCAGACTTCTCGTGCCGCTTCGCCGAACACTGTTTTCGAAGCTGTCAGCAACCTTTCACACATATGCTTTGGTCTTTGAGTACTGTGTCCTGTTACAGATTTGAACGGAAGTCATCAGGTACTGACAAAGCTAGCACGGTGGGATTTCTTTCGGGGTTTGTGTCTTTCGAGTTTGTTTACAGAGTGACATAAATGAATGAGGGCGTGTGTCTCTCTCGTTTCTTACCCTGAGGAGAAACTTTTTTATATTATGATGCCTTTTTGTTTTTTAATTTACCTCGGAATGTATTACTGTGAATGTTATGTTATAAGTTGTTTTAACGCTATGTGAACTGGTTAATGCAGTCGACATAGGAACTCGTCCAATGTGTCAGGAATGGACCAAAGCCTTTTCTACAGATGACAGCTTACAGCCATTCAGAGTAGCGCTGCAGTCAGAGAGATGTTTAGGCAGCATATTAAGTGTTTATGATGAATAGCTGCTGCGCTGCGGTGGGTTCTGAGGTGCAGAGGACCTGTCCTGCAGTGGGATTTTACTGTGGCTGGCTGGGAGCTGTTGCTATGGACCCCTGATATTCCCACACTGCCCTCGTTCTCCCCCATCCTCCCGCTCTTCTTCCCCCTCTCTCCTCTATCCTCCGATGTCCTTCCCCTCTTCCTCCGTCCCCCTTTCTTCACACTCCTTCCCCTGTCCTGCCCCGCCCTGCTCAGCATCACTCTGTCTGGCGCTCTACCCAGTGATGATCAAGCATCAGGCCAGGGTGAGTCTCATGATCCCCTCTCCTCTTCTACTCTCTGGCCACTGGGTCGACACAGGAAAGCACGACTGGTCACATTCACAGGAATGACATATTACACAGGCCTATCAGCTGTTATAACAGCATCGTCATGGCACCCTTTCTTTCTTTCTGGAATGTTCTGATAGCTATTCCTGGCTGCTGATTATCAGTCATTTATTACTGTCTTATCACAGCACCGAGTTGCTTTCTTGGGCTCATGAATATTCAAATAAGGGTTTTATTATTGGCTTTCTTTCTGCATGGCATATTTCAGCTCTCTTTTTTTGAAGTGGCGTCAACCTCCTTGTGTAGTATCAATTCCCTCTATTACCTGTCGTATAAGGCCACACCTGTACTCTCTCTCTCTTTCTCTTTCGTCACCTCTCCTACTTTCCCTCCTTCCTCTCCTCCTTCTACTGCAGGACTTTCCAGTGCAGTGGTTTTATAGTGCCCTCACTCCTTCATCTATCTGTATGTCTGCTTCTCTGTTCACTCCTCACTGCGTCTCACTCTCTCCCCTAACCATGATGTCACCCTACATCCCCACTACGCTCTCTTCTTCACACTATATTTCTCTACCTCCATTTTCCCTGTCTCTCACACCTCCTTAACCCTAACTGTCTCTGGTCCTACCAATCACTGCAACCCTGTGCCCTCATGATGCCATGGTTAGTATATCCCGGCCATAACCCCCCCCTCTCTCTTCTCCTCATCCCTCCTTCCGCCTCCCTCTCCCCCCTCTCTGTCTCTTTACTCTCCCTCTCTGTCTGAACCATTCAAGCAAAACACCAGAGGATTATCCCCCAATTATTGAGAAACACTCACACGCTCTCACTCTCTCTCTCACACACACACACACACACACACACACACACACACACACACACACACACACACACACACACACACACACACACACACACACACACACACACACACACACACACACACACACACACACACACACACACACATTCATACCCTGAAACACTCACACACTTCCACTCAACACGTTGCCTGGCCAGAAGTGTCTGTGCTCTTGGATAAGACAGTGTCTATGTCGGTTGCCTGTTTGTGGTGTGATGATGCTTGCTCAGCTCTCTGAGAAAATGGGGCTCCTAGCTGAACAAAAACAAAGGGGCGGGAGGAGAGAGGAGAGAGAGGAGTGGAGCCCACGTGCCTCAGAGCTGTATCTGTAGCTAGCCGTCACATCTCACCTTGCTAATGGAGGAATGGGGGTAAGGCTTTTGTTGCTATGACGAAGTGGAGGGAGGGAGGGAGGCTGCCTGCATTGTCCATCTTTTTTGGGTGCATTCATTTGTCTTGGCTACAGCCTAGAGTGGTTTCTCACTCTGGTTAATGCAGTCGGTTGATGTGCTGGTGTGTTTGAGGTTGAGATGTCTGTGTGTGTATATTTGGTTGTGTGTGTGGAGATGGAGAGATGGATGTGCATGGGTGCTTAGTTTACGAGTATTAATGAAATATGTGTTGTGATCTTCTTCATAGTGTTGCAGGGAGATGTAGAGGAGAAGAAGAGAACGTCATGTTCCTTTCGCTGGTGAATTTGATGAATCAGAATGAATGGGTCTTTACTGCTTTTCTCACCGTAGGTGTGCGTAACGGTATAGGTGGACTACGTGTTATTTTGTGCAAAAGACTAGTAGGCCCTAATGTGTGTGTGTATGTGTGTGTGTGTGTATCCTACCATCTAGCCTTGTTCCTAGAGAAGGCTGTCCTACATTAGAACAAAATCCTCCTCTTGTGGTTTGATGGATTAAACAACTGTAGCGCACCTCCAGCTCTCACACTTTTCTATGCAGTCAAAGCCCTTTTTTCAACCAAAGCCATTCTGCTCACGTTTTGTCTGGGGAGAAACGGAATTTTGGAGTATTTATCGCTCTCTTTCTCTCACTCATTTTCCCTCTTTCCTTCTCCCATTACCAAAAGTATTCTTCCACCCATTGGTTTAGGACTGCTGAGTGACCCAAATGCACATACAGTGCCCTCTCCCCCTCCTCCTCCTCCTCCTCCTCCCCCTGACCCCCACACTAAAGTGGAGCCCTCTACTATTTCCAACATGTCTCTCTCTCACAGCGTTGCTGGGCCTCAGTCCTCAGGAATGGAATAGTTTCTATATATACAGGGCTGAAGATGTGTTATTGTTATTGCCCACTGCCGGGCAACAGAGAGACAATGCTGTGGCTGCTTTACTGTACGCCTGACTGTCTCTCATGAAACACTCCCCTAGCCAGGATTGGTGTTAGCACTGGGAGGCTCTTGGATAGGAGGGACCTGCCTGAGAAAGACAACGGTCTAATCCAATGTATCAGAAATCAACAGAGATCCATTGACAGAAAGGAAGGCTTGTGAGGTCTGATGGAGGTATGTATCACGGCTCAGGCTAAGACCCAGATGCAGACACAGGAGGCGGGTAGTACGAGTCTCCGAGTTTATTACAGTACAAGGGGCAGGCAAAAGGTAGGTCAAGGCAGGCAAAGAGTCCAAATCCAAATCAGAGTCAGGCAGGTACAGGACGGCAGGCGGGATCAGGACAGGCAGAAAGGTCAGAACTGGGAAGACTAGGAAAACCAAAAACACGAGCACAGGAACCACGGGAACACGCTGGTAGGACTTGACGGGACAAGACGAACTGGCAACAGACGAACAGAAAACGCAGGTATAAATACACATGAGGTAATGGGAGACACCTGGTGGGGGTTGGAGACAATCACAAGACAGGTGAAACAGATCAGGGTGTGACAGAATGAAACTATTAAGTGTTGGAAGCCATACGGAGCTACAGATCTTTGTTCCAATCCACAGTGACTCACCGTCTTGTCTCCAACCCCACTTCATAGACCCTCTGACTCTCAACTCACTCTCAGTGTGCTCCCTTCTCCCTTGAGCGTGGGCTTGTTGCCCATCTAATGGGATGCTGTATGGCAGGCAGCTCTGTGTTCCACAGAACAGAAGTAAGCGCTCGTCACGCACTGTCTGTCTAACTCAACCAAGGCTCAGCTCTCTCCGATGGGACTGAACAGATTCTGTTGTGTATTAACCTCGCCTGCAAGGGTTACACTGCGGTAGTAGTGAAGACACACGACTGGGAACGAGACTAGATGTGTGTGTGTGTGTGTGTGTGTGTGTGTGTGTGTGTGTGTGTGTGTGTGTGTGCGCACAAGGCCTTCCCCGGTGAGATTGCAGGGCTGATGGGGGGGGGGGGGGGGGGGTTGCAGTATCGGTTGTGAAAGAAACATCCAGTTGCTCTTGGAGTACAATCTGTAAATTGTAGGCTCTACTGCCATAGACATTACAGAATATGAGATTTGCCTTGATTAAGGACTTGAACCAACCAGCAACCTTGTGGCCTCTAGACCTCAACAGCAATGTCTCTCATTAGTGGGAAGCATTTCCCCTACTAGCATGTTACCCTTTCCACTAAGCGCTATGTTAATAGTAGAGGCACTGCTGTTCAATAATAACTATTATTTTGTTCTGAAGCTAATTATTCCTGAGGTGTTTTTATTAAGGTTTTGAGAAACAGGAACAGTTTCTAGCTGGCTCTGAACCAGCAACCTTTTGGTTACTGGCCCAACACTCTTAACCGCTAGGTTATCTGCCTGGCAGACAGACTGAGAGTGTTGAGAATCAGACATGCAGACAGACAGACAGCGACCCCTAAAACTCTGATGACGCGGCTCGTGGACAGATAGGCAGGCAGACAGACGGACGGACGGACACAGACAGGCAGGCAGGCAGACAGACAGAGAGGGATACAGACAGACATACAGTTTCTAAGTAACAGACTCCTTAATCTGATAAAAAATTGAGCGGACAGCATGCAATTATGTTATTAATTACCCAGTTAGCACATAATGTTCTGAGAACGATAGGTTTCTTCTAGCTTGGTGGGAGCGGTTGTCCTATGGTTATTTTGCATACAACCTTCCCACAACTGTCTGGGAATGGTGCAGGATAGTTGCTTAGATTTGGAGCATTCTTAGCACATTTAAGGAACTTGACAATGTTATTTTCTTGGTATTTCATTACTTTAAAGGAACGTTTCCTAAAAGTTCAAACATGGTTACATTTAATTTAAATGTTGATAATGTTGCAGGAATGTTCTCTAACTGATTTGACATTGGAAATGTTCTCGAATATTAACGAGAACTTTAAGATGTTCGATGTTCTTCTGTGGGAATTTCAGTACTTCAGCGTAACATTTCCTACATGTTTCCCCATGGTTCTATTTAAATTCATGTTCTCAAATTGTTCCAAGAATGTTTTAGAAAACTTTCCATAAAAACCACCAGAAAAGTTTAGTAACGTTCAGAGAATTTTTATTAAAAACATATACAGTGGCAAGAAAAAGTATGTGAACCCTTTGGAATTACCTGAATTTCTGCATAAATTGGTCATCAAATTTGATCTGATCTTCATCTAAGTCACAACAATAGACAAACATAGTGTGTTCAAACTAATAACACACAAATTATTGTATTTTTCTTGTGTATATTGAATACATCATTTAAACATTCACAGTGTAGGTTGGAAAAAATATGTGAACCCCTAGGCTAATGACTTCTCCAAAAGCTAACTGGAGTCAGGAATCAGCTAACCTGGAGTCCAATCAATGAGACGAGATTGGAGATGTTGGTTAGAGCTGCCTTGCCCTATAAAAAAACACTCACAAAGTTTGAGTTTGCTATTCACAAGAAGCATTGCCTGATGTGAACCATGCCTCGAACAAAAGAGATCTCAGAAGACCTAAGATTAAGAATAGTTGACTTGCATAAAGCTGGAAAGGGTTACAAAAGTATCTCTAAAAGCCTTGACATTCATCAGTCCATGGTAAGACAAATTGTCTATAAATGGAGAAAGTTCAGCACTGTTGCTACTCTCCCTAAAGATGACTGCAAGAGCACAGCGCAGAATGCTCACTGAGGTTAAGAAGAATCCTAGAGTGTCAGCAAAAGACTTACAGAAATCTCTGGAACATGCTAACATCTCTGTTGATGAGTCTATGATAGGTAAAACACTAAACAAGAATTGTGTTTATGGGAGGACACCATGGAAGAAGCCACTGCTGTCCAAAAAAAACATTGCTGCACATCTGAAGTTTGCAAAATTGCACCTGGATGTTCCACAGCGCTACTGGCAAAATATTCTGTGGACAGATTAAACTACAGTTGAGTTCTTTGGAAGGAACACACAACACTGTGTGTGGAGCAAAAAAGGCACAGCACACCAACATCAAAACCTCATCCCAACTGTAAAGTATGGTGGAGGGAGCATCATGGTTTGGGGCTGCTTTGCTGCCTCAGGGCCTGGACAGCTTACTATCATCGACGGAAAAATGAATTCCCAAGTTTATCAAGACATTTTGCAGGAGAATGTTAGGCTATCTGTCCGCCAATTGAAGCTCAACAGAAGTTGGGTGATGCAAAAGGACAACAACCCAAAACACAGAAGTAAATCAACAACAGAATGGCTTCAACATAATAAAATACGCATTCTGGAGTGGCCCAGTCGGAGTCCTGATCTCAACCCGATTGAGATGCTGTGGCATGACCTCAAGAGAGCAGTTCACACCAGACATCCCAAGAATATTGCTGAACTGAAACAGTTTTGTAAAGAGGAATGGTCCAAAATTCCTCCTGACCGTTGTGCAGGTCTGATCCCCAGCTACAGAAAATGTTTGGTTGAGGTTATTGCTTCCAAAGGATGGTCTTCCAGTTATTAAATCCAACAGTTCACATACTTTTCCCACCCTGCACTGTGAATGTTTACACGGTGTGTTCAATAAAGAAATGAACATGTGTAATTGTTTGTGTGTTATTAGTTTAAGCAGACTGTGTTTGTCTGTTGTTGTGACCTAGATGAAGGTCAGATCAAATTTGATTACCAATTTATGTAGAAATCCAGGTATTTCCAAAGGGTTCACATACGTTTTCTTGCCACTGTACATTCCGTTCTCAGCATCAATAAAACGCTCTCTCCTTAATCTTATTAAGTGCTTTTCAGCACAATAATTGGCCACACTGGATCTTAATGAGTGATTGATTCCTTTTGAAATGGGGTCTGAATAGAATCAAATGAACAACTTTGTATGCATAAAACAAACATGGCATGCAAGCGCCATCCTGGTGACACAGTGGACAAATTCCATGGACAGAGAACAAAAGATCATAGGTACTGCCACAATAAAAAAATTAATGTGTTGGCATGATGTGGCATGGTTAATGCCTAAGCAAATTAATTCCCATGTGTACTATCTGTGCTTGGAGTTCAAAACAGTTCACCCAAACTAAGCTAGCAGTGTTATTAAAAGTCTTATTGAAACATTCAAATCAAATCAAATTGTATTAGTCACATGCTTACTTACGAGCCCCTAAACAACCATGCAGTTTAAAAGAAAATACAGATTGGAATAAGAAATAAAAGTAAGAAGTAATTAAAGAGCAGCAGTAAAATAACAATAGCGAGACTATATACAGGGGGGTACCGTTACAGAGTCAATGTGCGGGGGCACCGGTTAGTTGAGGTAATATGTACATGTAGGTAGAGTTAATAAAGCGTCAATGCATAGATGATAACAACAGAGAGTAGCAGCGGTGTAAAAGAGTGTGTGTGGGGGTGGGGTGGGGGGGGAAGCAATGCAAATAGTCTGGGTAGCCATTTGGTTAGCTGTTCAGGAGTCTTATGGCTTGGGGGTAGAAGCTGTTTAGAAGCCTCTTGGACCTAGACTTGGCGCTCCGGTATCGCTTGCCGTGCGGTAACAGAGACAACAGTCTATGACTAGGGTGGCTGGAGTCCTTGACAATTTTAAGGGCCTTCCTCTGTCACCGCCTGGTATAGAGGTCCTGGATGGCAGGAAGCTTGGCCCCAGTGATGTACTGGGCCGTACGCACTACCTTCTGTAGTGCCTTGCGGTCGGTGGCCGAGCAGTTGCCATACCAGGTGGTGATGCTCTCAATATTGTAGATGTAGAAACTTTTGAGGATCTGAGGACCCATGCCAAATGTTTTCAGTCTCCTGAGGGGGAATAAGTTTTGTTGTGCTCTTTTCACGACTGTCCTGGTGTGCTTGGACCATGTTAGTTTGTTGGTGATGTGGACACCAAGGAACTTGAAGCTCTCAACCTGCTCCACTGCAGCCCCGTCGATGAGAATGGGGGCGTACTCGATGCTCTTTTTCCTGTAGTCCACAATCCTCTCCTTTGTTTTGATCACGTTGTGGGAGAAGTTGTTGTCCTGGCACCCCACGGCCAGGTCTCTGACCTCCTCCCTATAGGCTGTCTCATTGTTGTCGGTGATCAGGCCAACCACTGTTGTGTTGTCAGCAAACATAATGATGGGGTTGGAGTCGTGCTTGGCCGTGAAGTCATGAGTGAACAGGGAGTACAGGAGGGGACTGAGCACGCACCCCTGAGGGGCCCCTGTGTTGAGGATCAGCGTGGTGAATGTGTTGTTACCTACCTTTACCACCTGGGGGAGGCCCGTCAGGAAGTCCAGGATCCAGTTGCGGAGGGAGGTGTTTAGTCCTAGGGTCCTTAGCTTATTGATGAGCTTTGAGGTCACTATGGTGAGCTGTAGTCAATGAATAGCATTCTCTCATAGGTGTTCCTTTTGTTCAGGTGGGAAAGGGCAGTGTGGAGTGCAATAGAGATTTCATCATCTGTGGATCTGTTGGGGTGGTATGCAAATTGGAGTGGGTCTAGGGTTTCTGGGATAATGGTGTTGATGTGAGCCATGACCAGCCTTTCAAAGCACTTCATGGCTACAGACATGAGTGCTATGGGTCGGTAGTCATTTAGGCAGGTTAGTCTTAGTGTTCTTTAGCATAGGCATTATGGTGGTCTGCTTAAAACAGGTTGGTATTACAGACTCGGACAGGGAGAGGTTGAAAATGTCAGTGAAGACACTTGCCAGTTGGTCAGCGCATGGTCGCAGTACACGTCCTGGTAATCCATCTGGCCCAGCGGCCTTGTGAATGTTGACCTGTTTAAAGGTCTTACTCACATTCGCTGCAGAGAGCTTGATCACACAGTCTTCTAGAACAGTTGGTGCTCTCATGCATTTTCAGTGTTATTTGCCTCGAAGCGAGCATAGAAGTAGTTTAGCCTGTATGGTAGGCTCGTGTCACCGTCAGCTCTCGGCTGTGCTTCCCTTTGTAGTCTGTAATGGTTTGCAAGCCCTGCCACATCCGACGAGCGTCAGAGCCAGTGTAGTACAATTCGATCTTAGTCCTGTATTGACGTTTTGCCTGTTTGATTGTTCGTCGGAGGGCATAGCGGGATTTCTTATAAGCTTCCGGGTTAGAGTCCCACTCCGTGAAAGCAGCAGCTCTAGCCTTTAGCTCAGTGCAGATATTGCCTGTAATCCATGGCTTCTGGTTGGGGTATGTACGTACGGTCACTGTGGGGACGACGTCATCGATGCACTTTTTGATGAAGCCAATGACTGATGTGATGTACTCCTCAATGCCTTCGGAGGAATCCCGGAACATATTCCAATCTGTGCTAGCAAAACAGTCCTTTAGCTTAGTATCTGTTTCATCTGACCACTTTTTTATTGATCGAGTCACTGGTGCTTCCTGCTTTAATTTGTGCTTGTATGCAGGAATCAGCTGGATAGAATTATGGTCAGATTTGTATGCATCTCTGTGTGTGGAGTATAGGTGGTCCAGAGTTCTTTTTCCTCTGGTTGCACATTTAACATGCCGATAGAAATTTGGTAAAACGGATTTAAGTTTCCCTGCGTTAAAGTCCTCAGCTACTAGGACCACTGCCTCTGGGTGAGCATTTTCTTGTTTGCTTATGGTGGAATACAGCTCATTCAAAGCTGTCTCAGTGCCAGCCTCTGACTGTGGTGGTATGTAAACAGCTACTAAAAATACAGATGAAAACTCTCTAGGTAGATAGTGTGTTCTTTAGCTTATCATGAGATACTCTACCTCAGGCGAGCAATAGTGTGAGACTTCCTTAGATATTGTCACCAGCTGTTATTTACAAAAATACATAGTCCGCCGCCCCTTGTCTTACCAGACTCCGCTGACCTATCCTGCCGGTGAAGCTTATAACCAGCTAATTGTATGTTGATAGTGTCGTCGTTCATCCACGACTCTGTGAAGCATAAGATATTACAGTTTTTAATGTCCCGTTGGTAGTTTAATCTTCCGCGTAGGTCATCTATTTTATTCTCCGAACATTGCAAGTTTGCAAGCAGAATGGAAAGAAGTGGGGGTTTATTCGATCGCCTACAAATTCTCAGAAGGCAGCCCGCCCTCTGGCCCCTTTTTCTCTGCCTCTTCTTCACGCAAATTCCGTGGATCTGGGCCTGTTCCCGAGAAAGCAGTATATCGTTCACATCGGGCTCGTCAGACTCGTTAAAGGAAAAAAAGAATTCTGCCAGTCCGTGGTGAGTAATCGCAGTCCTTATGTCCAGATGTTATTTTCAGTCATAAGAGACGGAAGCGGCAACATTATGTACAAAATAAGTTTAAAAAATGACTTGCAAATAAACAAACAAAAAAGCAAAATCGGTTGGGGGCACGTAAAACGTCTGCCTTCTTCTTCAGCGCCAACTTTCAAGGAAGCTATCCAAATTACCTTTAAATTCTGCTTAAAACAATCACAACACGTAGGGAATGTTCTCAGAACCTTATTTAATACCTTCAAATAACCTATAATTTCCTTTCTCAGACCGTTAATAAAACCTCACAGGAAAACGTTCAAGGAACCATAGTAAAATGTTCTCAGAACCCCCCTGCAACCTAAACATTTTAGTTCCCAGAACAGGCAACATTTTCACTTCTGTTTTCAGAACATTTAAAAAACGTTCAGTTTCACCTGTCAGGAAACTCCTCCATAATGAAAGGGGCCACATCAGTGATTCTTTTATTAACAGATAACTCAACCTTGTCTTGGCACAATGTCTGTGTCCATTCTCAGGATGAGCAACTTGATCACTTACTTAATACTACCTCCTGTATTTGAAACTGGTAGCTTGCCTACTGTATATCTGAATTCGAAGGGACTGAGGGAGGACAGTAACTGAATACAACTGTTGTTTTCTGTTGCTCTTCTGTCATTAGTTCTTTCACATCTTCTACATCTGAATAACATTTCATGATATTATGAAAGAAAGGGAACATTATATTCACATGGACCACTTAAATAGTTGATTTTCAATTCCCACACACAATCTCTGAAATGGCCTCTTTGCATATTTTTTTGTAGTTTGGATAAAAGCAACTGATATCATTGTATTGCTATTATTGACGATCCTCTCTCTCCTCCCTTCAGTGCATGACGACCGTGACTCTGCTGCAGACTCCCACAACCTCCTCAAGCCCTCTAGGATCATGTCGGGCGTCTACGATGAGTCGGCCAGCCAGGAGGATGGCACAGACAGCTTCTGGGAGGTGAGAACAGACCACAACTGTTTGCCGACAGAGATACATTCATGTGAAGTCAAACAGGCATCCCTTTAAGTGGAACTGGGATTTGAACCAGTAACCAAGGTGTCCACACTCTGCGATCACTGCATCATCCTCCTATGGCTTTGCGGCAGAGCTGGCAGCGTGACAGGCCGCTGACTAGGGCTGCGGTTGTAGAGGGATTGTGTGTCTTTGTGTGTGTGTGTGTGTGTGTGTGTGTGTGTGTGTGTGTGTGTGTGTGTGTGTGTGTGTGTGTGTGTGTGTGTGTGTGTGTGTGTGTGTGTGTGTGTGTGTGTGTGTGTGTGTGTGTGTGTGTGTGTGTGTGATACAGTATCCCACTCTAGGGGCTACTGCTGCTGTAGATTACACGTTTGACAGGTGACAGGAACGTCAGTATGACGTCTTTATATGACGTCTCATTCTGGTAGCAAACTAGTTGAAAATTGAAGTATTTTTACTGACCAGAATTACATGTTTTTTTGACCGCCATACGACCAGTTGGTCATAATTGTGATCTCTATCTGACTAGCTGGTCATCAATCATAAATGTGGATATTGAAAACGTTGTTCATTACATTTCTATTTGTTTCCATAGACACCAATAAAGTTTAAATCTACAACATATTCTTACTTTTAAAATCGATCAAGCAATTGCAAAAACAAATCTACAACATTTTTTTTTTTACATCTGCATAAAGTAAGGGACAGATCAAAATTTACTGGCAGGGAGGGGCTGGTCCAACTCAAGGTGTCATAAAAAAAAATGCACCCCCCTCCTCAAAGTAAAAAATATTTTCACATGATTGTAACACCCTCCCCCTTCATAGAATTAATTCAAAATAATGTTTACGACCACAAATTAAAATAACTGGAGCGACCCTGTGGTTATAAACGTGGATATCGTCTTGACCACTTCTGCATGGTTTAGTGGCACAGTCGATGCCACGCAGGGCTACAGGCCAGAAGGTTGAGGGTTCGCCGACCACCACAGACAAGCTCACTCTTCCTGCCTGTTTCGTTACACTATGATCAGAGCCGGCTGCAGACAATGATCAGCTAGGGGGAAATCGGATTGTCAACATTTTGATGCCATATTTTCCCCGAATGTCATTAAATGTTTTGGTGTTTTGTAACAGATGTCGCTTTCCATTCATCAATTGGCCGCTGCACAATTTGAATTGATTGATTGTATTTGTCAGTTAAAAAATACATATATACATAAAGATTTTGACCTGGGATTGCACAAAAAAAGTCTGGGACTTATTTCCGTCGTGGTCCCAATTACATAGATACAGACACATTACATAGATAGAATAAAAATGTCCACCTCCAGATACTCATCTGAGGGGAGAGTTTAAGTACAATTCTTCTAAACTTGTTTGGCTGGTAGCTTATTCTTTGGATGTTTAGGGCTGCTGGTGAACCACGATGTGCAGGCATAATCTAAGCGACACTGAACTATTGTACTTGCTAGAGTCTTTAGGGTGTCTAGCTAGGTTTCCATCCAATTGGCGACAGATTTTCATGTGAAGATTCTAAAATCTTCATAAAAAACAATATGCCATTTCAGAGTTTCCTTCAGGAAGATTTTGCGCCGGACAACATGACAGGGAAGATTTTAATTGACCGGACATTTGAGAAATGCGTGATTTGATTTGATTTGATCCAACCTGCCAGCGCCATCAATAAACGAGGGATGTTGGCCAAATGAATCACATTTGCGTGTCCTTAAAAACACCTTATAACAAATTATAAAAACACTATTCCTTGTGTTTCGATGTGTAGCATATGCAAAACTTTATAACCACATTTTTTGGGGGGAGTTTTAGGATACTTTCCTAAAACAATAATTGTCCACCTCAGAGTTCAAAGATTTGAGCACTAAATGTATCAGGGCATTGCATGCAAAGGCCTGTAGGCTTAGGTGTCCACTGTATGATATTCATATTTCAATATGTACATAGAGCCTATATAAAGGAAGAGAAGTTTAGGCCAAACCCCATAGAGAGAGATATGCCGGTGGCATGCTATGACACCGACATTCATTTATTTTGGCCAGGTGGCTACTGCGTCTGCTATACAGATATAGACGTACAGAAGGAGGGTCATTTGTTAATTTTCGATCCGAATATTTTGTATAAAGATAAGCACTATATTGTTAGATTATAGGAGTAACTCTGGTAGGCCTGAAACAGACTTCCTCACCTCAAGTTCAACTGTCGGAGTCAGTTGGAGCACTAGGGTGCACTGCCTTCATATCATACGCCTGCAGTAGCTAAAGCTTAATTATAGTGACACCATACCAAACCTTCACAAAAGTTTATTAGGGTAATATCAAAAGTAAGTCAAGCCATTGTTTATTGGGAAAATATGAACAGAAGAGCATATGTCAACCAGGGAAAAAACAAACTACCCCCCCCCCCCCAAAAAAAAAGAAAAACTACACAACCCTACCCCTAAACCACACAACCCTCCCCTATTTTGGGTCAACCCTCCCCCCAGTCAACTTTGATCTGTCCCTAATTGTTTCAAAATTCACCCAAAGAAAGCACATGCATAAAAAGACTGGGATACAGAGTATATAAAGATGCATTTTTTTTATTGTATTAATGATTTATAAAAGCAGTGTGATGGGGTAGATCCTCATCAAAGACCTCTGAGCACAGAAGGTGATCTGGAGCGTAGTGGCCCTCTTGAAGACTGGTGTGATGGGTCAGATATGCAGTAAAGAGAATCGGTGCATTAAAACTTGATCAATTTGACATTTTAAAAGAAAAGTAGAAAAGGCAATTCCTGACGAAACTTTGTGGACTCAGCTGGCTTAAAATATTTCCATGGTACTAGTTGAAGAAGTTTGTGGCAGTTACAGGTTAGAGATGGCTTCTAAAAAGAGCAATTTGCTCAAACACATACTTTGCATCCTCCTCCACCATGGCGATCAGGGGTATATTTGAGGACTTTCCAATGGGTCTGCAACACATCAACCTCCTGAGGTTTCTGGCTTTTCATGACACTTTCTTTAAGCATAAAAATAAAAATAAAAAATGTATGATTGGCATAATGTGGGCATGCAGGACACAACAGAACAGTAACGCACAGTAAAATATCTTTAAGAGAATCTACAAAAAAAAAATATATATTAACAGCTCACATTTACTTACCAACTACAATGGAACACACACGAGTGGTAGCAAAGGCCTTCTTGCTCCTGTGCAAAGGCATGTTTGCTCCTCTGTCCATTCATATTGAAGTGGGACATTCATTGATTGGTCATCAATCTGAAACATTTCAAGAAAGAGAATATCAAAATTAGACAGTAGTTGGATAATGACAGTATTTTACTCATCTCTAAAGGGTAAAGTTATGCTTGATAAAATAACTTTTTATAAACACACCGTCCCATAATCCTGTGGACATTGTCCCGGACAGAGGTTCCCTCAATTGAGAACAGCTTGGCAGTCTTAAAAGAAGAAAGGTAAATGCAAAAAATGGAAGTATGTGTAAAGAGACAATCCAATATTATATATTTAAAAAGCTGTGTTTGTCATATCATTCCTGCCACAAACATTGTTAGAAATGGGTGTAATTGGCAAAGCTATTACTCTTATCTGCATTCTGCACACTTGTTTGCGTATTGCTTTATTAATTTCATATGTATATACTATATTCTATTCTACAGTGTTTTAGTCAATGCCACTCCGACATCGCTCATCCTAATATTTATATATTTCTTAATTCCAGTATTTTACTTTTAGATGTGTGTATTGTTGTGTATTGTTAGATATTACTGTACTGTTGGAGCTAGGAACACAAGCATTTCGCTACACCCGCCATAACATTCTTCTTGCGCTTCATCAGCTGAATAGCATGTCTCTTGGGGAATCCAGTCTCAGTGAGACCTGATGCTAAGAAAAAATGGATGTAAGGAGGGGTGGTTCTGCTCACTCCTTTCCATGGGATGTGGCAGAATAGGTCACTGCTAGCTGAGTGTGTGGCCAAGCACTGCTGTAGAGGCCATGGGATAATCTCAATGTCATACTCTTTGTGTCCTCTCTCCTCACTTCCTTCTCAAAACCCATTGGATGAGAAAGCCAGAGGTTCCTCCCCTCAGACCTTTTCCTCCAACGGGTTTTGAGAATGAGGTGAGGAGAGAGGACACCTCGCATCAGGTCATTGACTTGTTTCAGGAGCTATAAAGACTGAGACTAATCATAATTAACCATTACCTAAGGTCTTCACTAAGTTAGACTTACAATAGCAAGTACATTGACTATGCTACCCCTCAGCAATCTTGCAGTCAGACAGACAGACGTAGAGAGAGAGACAGCAAAACATAGACTGTTTACATTTCTCAGTCAGCAGGCTGGATAACTAATCTACTCCTTCCCTTTGCTCCCTCCTCCATCCTTCCTTCCAAGCTAGAAGATTCCTGTTTACAAAAAAGAATCAGGAATTGAAATAGGCAGTTGAGAGGTGTATTGTTAGAATTGGTGTTGAGGGGGGTCAGGGATAGGCAAAATGTATTGTATTGTCAAATACAAATACAAAATTCACAAAAATACCTGATGAATCAAGAAAAACTTCACATCCACATTGGGGGTACACGTTTCAAGAATTAGGCCAGCTTACAATGTCTCTCACACACACAATCAATGTTTCCTATATGTGTATTCATTAACCATCTCTCTCCCACACACACACAGCTAGCATGGCAAAATGTTGACATGACAATATTCACACACACACACATACAATTACTGCCACTAACTACACAGATATCAAAAAGCTAGCTAGGTACAACCAATGGCCACAACAGGTACAAATGTAAATGTACCATGTCCATGGAGGATTAGCCAGAGAGCTAATGTTAGCTAGCTAAAATTGGCCAGCTAAGTTAGCTAACGTTCAATCTGTCAGCAGTTTCCTTGATGTTCTTCTCCCCAACAAACCACTTTTACCTACAAAAGTAAAACAAGAATGCAGGAGAACAGGGACTACCATTTAGCAGATTAGAGATCTATTGCTGCACGCAAGGCACAGATTCCAAACCAAGTTTCATGCCTTATTTATCCTCATTTAGCTACTGAAATATGCCTACCTCCTTATTTAGCTACTAAAATGAAAATAGAATTACTGCACACATTATGTTAATTGCTTAAAAGCTTTAAGGGAAAATATAATAGTCATATTCTCAAGGTCAAATTCAGGTGCAATAATATTTGACTAATTATTGATAAAAAAAGGGTTTTGTAAACCCTTATAAATTGTAGTAGGATATTGAAATAAAATACATAGGTCTATGTGTTATTTGTTAAATTCTGAAAAGAAATGTAGTTAGTCATAATTGAACATCAAAATTGCATTCAGTTGAACAGAAGAAAATGTGCAGCACAATAAACAGTGTAATTGGCTAACAGACTAAATATGACCATTAGAGGCAACACACACAGTAAGCTACCAGATGCCATTTAATAAAACAACCATTATTTCATTGTACCACAGCTCTACTGCATTTTAACGGCCGTGCATTTTTGTAAGGGTATCCTGTATTATTTTGCATTTTCATCTTACATGCTGGTAGCCTAGAACAAACGTTACGGAAGTGAATGTGCACTTTTCAATTAGGTGGACAGCAACTACGAAAAACCCTACAATGGCCTGTAGTAAAAGCAAAAGCATTTATACCATCAGAGATTCTCTAAATTAGGGACCATCTCTGATAGCTTTAGGATCGCAGAGACTGTCACACAGTTGAGCTTTTAATGACCTAGCAAATTCGATAGAGGTTAAATATATCACATTTCTTTTATTTTTTTTTGTATTTCATCACCTGCTGAATAAAAAACTCAAATGGCCCTAACCCTGAAAAAGTTAATCGGCCGGATGAGCTGAAGTGCACTCGGCCGGAGTACCATTAGCCAGAGTAATATGATTCTGCCGGACTCGGGAAGAGCTCTGCCCGCATGAAGCCCTCCGAGTCCGAGTCCATGCCAAGTACCCCGAGTCTCAAATGGAATAGGCCCGAGCCCAGTATGTTGCCGTGAGACCACTTTGGTGCGCTCTGACAGCTGTTGTTTGCTAACTGTGCTAAGCTGAATAACGCAAACCCTGCAGAAAAATAACATTATTCCAATTTGAATCATTGTAATGGTGCTAGTATCTTATATCCAATGGGTGCATGGCCCACAAACACTAAGCACATGTTTATATAGATTGGAGTCGATTAATTTAGTAGTATTTAGATAATTGGTCAGTAGTTCAATCAGATTTAAACCAAAAAAACAGATACAAAAAAAAGGCATCATGTAAAAGACATCTTAATCTGTTTGTGATCTGGTTATAAGATGTCCTGACCAGATTCCAACCAGAAAAATACATATTTAACATATTGTATGCCCACTGGGATAAGGATTCTAGCTTTAAGGTGGCACGCCACATTCTTAAAGACGATTTATGCTTGATTCGGCAATGCGCTCAGTACGGAGGGTGTGCCGCAATTTCAGAACATCCGGAGGCTTCCTTCAAAATAGCTCTGTTCCGCGAAGCGCAAGAAGTATGAATGCCCTGACTTCTGCAGAGGCCGCATCACAGTAAATACTGCACAGCCAATGTAGAAACCGTAATTACCATAAATCGGCTTTTAAGGTGGAATGTGTTGAATGTAATTGAAATGCCTCTCATTCTGGTGCCCATGAAAGGTGGGGAACTACAAGCGTGCTGTGAAGCGGATTGATGACGGCCACAGGCTCTGCAATGACCTGATGAACTGTATACAAGAGCGAGCCAAAATTGAGAAGGCCTACAGCCAGCAGCTGACCGACTGGTCCAAGAGATGGAGACAGCTGGTGGATAAAGGTACGAGGGGAGGAGGGGAGACACAAACCCAGCAGCTCACAGTGCTTTGGAGAGTTACTGCCACCTGTTGGTGCCCAGTTAGCCAAAAAAAAGATGTCTAAAATACGTATTTTCCAGACGTTGAAGTTATGTTCATTTTAGGTTCAGAATAAAAAGTCAAAATATACACATTTTCTGGATGTTGAAAATACTTATTTTCCGGACATTGAAATTTTCGGTTCTGAATGAAAGTTGAAAAAACATAATTTACAGACATTGAAAATACATATTTTTTGGTAATTGGTTCCATGTCAAAATTCAACTGCACATATTGTACATGCTCAATGAAGTAAGCATTATATCACAATAATCATTTTCTAATTCATTTAATCTCGGAAAGAGGAGCCAACCAAAGATTGCAACATATAATATTTATTATTGCTCCCTTCTGTCACATGCACTTATGTTAGCTTTTTCAAAAGCTTTCAAACAGGCAGCAATGATGATTAAAGTAGTCCAACCTTCTTTTCTTCTTCATTGGGGTTTTATGGTGGTGCATACCAATATTAGGTGCAGTACCGCCACCTACTGGGCTGGAGTATGTTGGAGACTATGGAGGTGTTCTACACTATGCACTGTAATCTAAACATGATTTATTTAACCTTTATTTAACTAGGCAAGTCAGTTAAGAACAAATTCTTATTTTACAATGATGGCCTACCCCGGCCAAACCCTCCCCTAACCCGGACGACGCTGGGCCAATTGTGTGCCGCCCTATGGGAATGGAGGAAGGAAATGATTGCTGAGTGAATTACAGTTTGTTCTGGACTAGGGCTGTGGCGGTCACGAAATTTCATCAGCTGGTGACTGTCAAGCAAATAACTGCTGGTCTCAAGGTAATTGACCGTTAATTAGCATAAACACTTTTAGCATCTCCTGGCATCCACACAGCCTACAAGCCACTGATGCAGACCTTTGGAACATCTACATTTTAAAAAGTATAATAAATACATGTAATATAGCCTAGACCTTCACAATAAATCCATTATTTATTTTAGACAGGTCTAAAGAAACATGATATGAAGAAAATGTAGTCTATTTCAGAAGGACAGAATAGCATACCCTGAGTTGTCCTGATGTTAGGTCCTCATCTGGCTATGCCATATGGCTATGGGCTATACTAGTTCATTTAGCAGATAAGATTTGCTTAGAATTCCATGGCATTATTTTATATTATTTTATAGTATGAAGAATACAATTGAACAAAGCTGAATAACTGACTTGCCTAGTTAAATAAAGGTAAAACAATAATATAAATTTAAAAAATGTAAAAATATACAATAAAGTAGGGGGAGGGGTATGTTTCATCATCAACAATTCCTGGTGTACTGAAGTTGAAAACATCTCGAGCTCCTGTTCACCCGACCTGGAGTTTCTGATGCTAAAATGCAGACCCCACCATACTGCCATAAGCAAACGCAACACTCAGCAAATTGTACAAGATCATTAGTCAGCAAGAATCCTATCACCTGGAAGCAGTCTTTATTGTCGCACCGTTCTTTAAAAAATTATCCAAAATATCAACACTTATTCTGCCCCACAAGAAAAAAAAACGACCATGTACTGTATATGCAAACATCTGTGACACGTACAAAGCCATCCCCCGCCCCCACTTCGGCCAATCAGATCACGTCTCTCTGTCCCTACTCTCCGCCTACAAGCAGCAACTCAAGAGGGAGCCACCAACACAGAGAATAGTATGGTGCTGGACAAAGGATGCAGACTCAATGTTGCAGGACTGTTTTGAGAATACTGATTGGAATATGTTCAAAGATTCCTCCACCCAGGACTCATCCATCAACATTCACAAATATACATTTTCAGTCACAGGCTTCATTAGGAAATGTGTTGATGATGTTGTACGCACAATAACAGTCCAGACATACCCCAACCAAAAACCCTGGACGAACGGCGATATCCGTTCCATGCTGAGAGCCCGTACTGCAGCATTCAATGTCAGCAGAATGAACTCTGTGGTGCGCAATGTGTACAAGGCAAGCAGGTAAATCCATTAGGGACGCAAAAAGACAATATAGACTCAAACTTGAATTGATGTTCGACAACTCAGACTCGCGATGCATGTGGCAAGGACCACAGACTATCACAGACTACAAAGGCAAATCTAGCTTTGTGGTGCCCACCGAAGCCTCCCTCCCAAACGAGCTTAACACATCTATGCTCGTTTCGAGGCAGACAATACAGAGGCATGTTGGAAGACTGTCTCTGCTCCAGACTATCAAGTGCTTTCGCTCTCTGAGGCTGATGTGAGGAAAACTCTCAAAAGAGGGAATACTCACCAAACTGCCGGCCCAGGTGGCATCCCTGGCCGCGTCTGAACAGCTGGCGGGCGTCTTCTCTGACATCTTCAACCTATCCCAGGCTGAAATCTCCACCTGCTTCAAGGAGAACACCATCCCAGAGCCGAAGAAAAGATGACATGCCCAAATGACTATCCCCCTGTCACACTCACCCCGGTCAACATGAAGTGCTTTGAGAGGCAGGTCATAGTCCACACACTGGACCCACTGCAATTTGCCTTCCACTCCAACAGATCCATGGAACATGCCATTTCCAACACTATTCACACAGCCATAACACATCTGGACAAGATTAACACCTATGTGAGAATGCTATTCATTGACTACCTTTCAGCATTTCCTCCAAGCTCGACACCAAGCTCAGAGTCCTGGGTCTGGACACCACCCTCTGCAACTGGAACCTGGACTTCCTGAACGGCAGACCACAGGCTGTGAGGATTGGCAACAGCACCTCCTCCACACTAACTCTTAACACATGGACCCCCAGTGGTGTCCTCAGCTCTCTACTGTACTCTCTGTTCACCCACGACTGGCTTTGCACTACACCAACTCCATCATCAAGTTTGCTGACGACACCACGGTTGTAGGCCAGATAACCAACAACGACGAGTCAGCCAATAGGAAAGAAGTAAGTGAACTGGCAATGTGGTGCTAGGACAACAACTTTTCCCTCAACGTCAAATTAAGCAAAGCAAAAAATTGTTGACTTCAAGAAACAGAGGATGAAACATTCCAAGATCCACATCAATGGGACTGCAGAAGAGAGAGTCAGCCGTTTTAATAAGTTCCTCGGCACATCACCGAGAACTTGACATGGACCAACAACACCACCACTCTTGTCAAGAGGGCGCAACAGCATCTCTACCTCCTAAGGCAGTTGAAGAAATTGGCCATGCCACCCCGGGTCCTCCAAATACTACAGCTGCACCACCGAGAGCATCCTGGTAGGTTGCCTCACAGCCTGGTACAGGAATTGTTCCGTCCACGACCGCAAGGCCCTCCAGTGGCTGGTGAAGATGGCCCAGTACATCACTGGAACCATGTTCCCACCCATCCGGGACATCTACCCGAAACGGTGCCTGAGGAAGGCCCGCAGCATCATCAAGGACCCCACACACCCCATCCACAAGCTGTTCAAGTCCTTACCGTCAGGGAAATTGTATCGGAGCATGAGGTCTGATGCCAACAGACTCAGAGACAGTTTTTATCTACAAGCCATGAGACTGCTGAACACTTGAACTGGACTGACCACCTGCTCTGATTCTCCACACTTTAGCACACACCAACAGACATCCACACACGCACGCACGCACGCACGCACGCACGCACGCACGCACACACACACACACACCACAACTGCTGCTACCAGACTCGTCCCCCAATCCCCCCTTCACCCAAAACATGTGTAAATAACGGACTATAAATTGTGCCGTCCTGTATTATGCATATGTTAACATGTTTATTTTATTCTACTGAGAAATGTACATTTACTTTCTGTTTGTATTCTTATCTTTTATTATTTCTTATTGTTGTTGCTTTGTCGAGAAGGAACCTGTAAATAATAATTTCGTTAAACGGGAGTACCAAGTGTATCCAGTACATACGACTAATAAAACACTCTCACGCAAAACCCACACACATTCCCATACACTACATATGTACACACACACACGTAACACAAACACTCATACCAACACACCACAAAAACAAACACACACACATGGATACCGACACAACACAAACAAACAGAGACAACTACACGCGCGCACACTTTTGCACTCATAATATGCTGCTGCTACTCTGTTCTTTATTTTACTCTTATTAATATCTATCCTGATGCCTAGTCACTTTACCCTGCCTTCATGTACATACAGTATCTACCTCAAATACCTCGTACCTCTTGCACATTGATCTGGTACTGATACTCCCTGTATATAGCTCCACATTGATCTGGTACTGATACTCCCTGTATATACAGTGGGGAGAACAAGTATTTGATACACTGACAATTTTGCAGGTTTTCCTACTTACAAAGCATGTAGAGGTCTGTAATTTTTATCATAGGTACACTTCAACTGTGAGAGAAGGAATCTAAAACAAAAATCCAGAAAATCACATTGTATGATTTTTAAGTAATTAATTTGCATTTTATTGCATGACATAAGTATTTGATACATCAGAAAAGCAGAACTGAATATTTGATACAGAAACCTTAGTTTGCAATTACAGAGATCATACGTTTCCTGTAGTTCTTGACCAGGTTTGCACACACTGCAGCAGGGATTTTGGCCCACTCCTCCATACAGACCTTCTCCAGATCCTTCAGGTTTCGGGGCTGTCACTGGGCAATACGGACTTTCGGCTCCCTCCAAAGATTTTCTATTGGGTTCAGGTCTGGAGACTGGCTAGGCCACTCCAGGACCTTGAGATGCTTCTTACGGAGCCACTCCTTAGTTGCCCTGGCTGTGTGTTTCGGGTCGTTGTCATGCTGGAAGACCCAGCCACGACCCATCTTCAATGCTCTTACTGAGGGAAGGAGGTTGTTGGTCAAGATCTCGCGATACATGGCCCCATCCATCCTCCCCTCAATACGGTGCAGTCGTCCTGTCCCCTTTGCAGAAAAGCATCCCCAAAGAATGATGTTTCCACCTCCATGCTTCACGGTTGGGATGGTGTTCTTGGGGTTGTACTCATCCTTCTATTCCTCCAAACACGGCGAGTGGAGTTTAGAGCAAAAAGCTCTATTTTTGTCTCATCAGACCACATGACCTTCTCCCATTCCTCCTCTGGATCATCCAGATGGTCATTGGCAAACTTCAGACGGGCCTGGACATGCGCTGGCTTGAGCAGGGGGACCTTGCGTGCGCTGCAGGATTTTAATCCATGACGGCGTAGTGTGTTACTAATGGTTTTCTTTGAGACTGTGGTCCCAGCTCTCTTCAGGTCATTGACCAGGTCCTGCCGTGTAGTTCTGGGCTGATCCCTCACATTCCTCATGATCATTGATGCCCCACGAGGTGAGATCTTGCATGGAGCCCCAGACCGAGGGTGATTGACCGTCATCTTGAACTTCTTCCATTTTCTAATAATTGTGCCAACAGTTGTTGCCTTCTCACCAAGCTGCTTGGCTATTGTCCTGTAGCCCATCCCAGCCTTGTACAGGTCTACAATTTATCCCTGATGTCCTTACACAGCTCTCTGGTCTTGGCCATTGTGGAGAGGTTGGAGTCTGTTTGATTGAGTGTGTGGACAGGTGTCTTTTATACAGGTAACGAGTTCAAACAGGTGCAGTTAATACAGGTAATGAGTGGAGAACAGGAGGGCTTCTTAAAGAAAAACTAACAGGTCTGTGAGAGCCGGAATTCTTACTGGTTGGTAGGTGATCAAATACTTATGTCATGCAATAAAATGCAAATTAATTACTTAAAAATCATACAATGTGATTTTCTGGATTTTTGTTTTAGATTCCGTCTCTCACAGTTGAAGTGTACCTATGATAAAAATGACAGACCTCTACATGCTTTGTAAGTAGGAAAACCTGCAAAATCGGCAGTGTATCAAATACTTGTTCTCCCCACTGTAGCTCCATTCTTGGATATTTTATTCCTCTTGTGTTACTATTTTCCTTTGTATTATTATTTGTTAACTCTGACTCACTGGGACAGGCACGTAAGCAAGCATTTCACGGTAAAGTCTACACCTGTTGCATTGGTCACGTGACAAATAAAATGTGACCTTCGTCCAGTGTTTGTAGGCCTGAGTCTGTACAGAGGAGTGTGCTTGGTGGTCTATTCTCTTCTATCCAGGTTAGGGCTAAGATACAGGCCGATGAGTTCAGAGGTGAATACCAAAGGTTATTTGTTAGTCTTCTTTTCTTGGTGAACTGTATGGGATAGTGAAGGCTGCTGAGAATGTGTGTTGAGGCCGTGGTATTGTGACTTTTCATACGCTGCCGTCAGCAGTCCTGCCACCTCTTTACCCTCTCCTTCCCGAATCATCTACAGTAGGCTAAAATCGACTTTTACTAGTCCAACCTACAGAATGAACCAACAGCCCACTTCAACTGCAATAACATTCTCAGTAACGGTTACAGACATATATTTGTCTTGCGACGACTGTTTATGTTGTTGTTCGTCTTCTGTAATTGAATGCACTGACTGTAATAACTATTATTATTCATGAATGAGCTCCGCCCCCAAACAAGTACAAATCTGGTCAGCCCGGACCAGACCAAATCTGAACGAAACACAGACATCTACGCTATGTTTCACAGGTTTGAACAGTACAGTATGGCACAGTTCAGTACAGTAGAGCACAGTAGAGTACAGCATGGTACGGTACATTTTATTCAGTAGAGTACGGTACGGTACAGTAGAGTTTAATTCGATAGAGTACAGTACAGTACGGCACAGTACAGTTTAATTCAGTAGAGTAGAGTACAGTAGTGTACAGTTGAGTACAATACAGTACTTTAAAGTACGTTACAATACAGTACATTATAGTGTACTATGCTCTTCTGTGCTGAGCTGTACTGAACTTTACTTTTCTTTATTTACTGTACTCTGCTGTGCTGTACTGTATTGTACTATACTAATCTTTTCTTTACTGTGGGGGGAAAGTGGGGTAAGTTGAGCCAAAGGGTCAATTGAGCCACCCCTTGTTTCTCGGAAACCGTTGAGCCAATGGCCACCATACCCCATACAAATGATTATTACATTTTGTCAGTTTTATTCACATGCATAATGTTTTTGCAATGTGTCATGCATATGAACTCAAGATAGTGTATTTTTATTGTTACAGAGCAGACATCAGCATGTCCCGTGCATACAAACGTAAAACAAGCAGAGGTCTAGCCCCCCTCGAGGTTCTTGAGCGAGCAGCCAAGGAAGTGAGAGACCGGGGGTTCTACGTGGAACCCAAAAGTGTTCTATGTGGACCCAAAAAGGGTTATTCGAAAGGTTCTCCTATGGGGACAGCCGAAGAACCGTTTTAGGTTTTAGATAGCACCTTGGTGTAGCTTCTCTTTCTCACAGGAACATGTTTGTTTTCTTTTTTTGGGGTCAATGTCATTCAGTCTATTTTCCATCCCTTGCTGCTGTTTGAATGGACTTATTCCCTTCTCTCACTTCCTTGACTGTTCTCTCAAGAACCTCAAGGGGTCTTGACTCGTAACTGCCGGAGTACCGTTTCGGAACCCTTTTTTTTTGAAGAATGTATGATAGAGTAGCAGAGGCACACAAGGTCTTAGCTGATGACATGGAGTCTGAGCTTGCTAAACATATCAAGAACCTCGCGGACCAGTTTTCATGGGCTTAGTAGCTTCAAATGCAGAGAACTTGCCTACGAATTGGCAAATCGAAACAACATCCCCGTCCCAGACAACTGGTCCAAAAATGGAAGGGTAATTTATATTGAAAAGAGGGATCTATTTCTGAATGTAGGCATACATTTAAGATATACAATATACCACACCCATATTCCATGAATTCAACTTTGACCTACCAGCACCATCACCCACTGTCACATGACACTATCAGCCACATACTCCTCTCTCCTCTACTGTACTGTAGTGTGCTGTACTGTGCTTTCCAAACTTGGGAAACATAGATTTCTATGATTGGTTCAGATTTGGTCCGGACCGAACCGAACAAAGCTGAACCAATCATAGACGTCTATGTTTGGGCTAAATATAGGCCAGTCCGGACCGGACGTCTGTGGATGTTGAAATCAAGGCCAGTCCGGACCGGACCAAATCTGGACCAAACATAGATGTCTATGATTGGTTCAGAAATCAAGGCGGGTCCGGACCACACCAAAAACAGACCAAAAAAAGACATTGAAACAACGTGGGCATTAGCCTGTGCTTAGTTGGTGCATGCTATTTTTAAGCAATAAACTCTGAGGAGGTGTGGTGTATGGCCAATATAACACAGATAAGGGCTGCTCTTAGGCACATATGTCACAAACCCCCGAGGTGCCTTATTGCTATTATAAACTGGTTACCAACGTAATTAGAGCAGTAAAAATAATACATGTTGCGTCATACCCGGGTTATACGGTCTGATATACTGTACCACGGCTATCAGCCAATCAGCATTCAAGGCTCGAACCACCCATTTTAGAATGTATAATAAACTCTTTCTAGTGTTGTCAGTACCGTAAACGCAATGCGCGGGATCTTTGCCATGGAATAAAACTGCTATTAGTCATGAAGTAATACTGGAGTAATCTGTTTCTAAAATTGCTAATGGACCTCCCCCTTCTCACTCTCCCTCAGGACCCCAGTACGGCAGTGTGGAGAGGGCCTGGGTGGCAGTGATGACAGAGGCTGAGAAGGTGAGTGAGCTGCACCAGGATGTGAAGAACAACCTGGTCAACAATGACTTTGAGAAGGTGAAGAACTGGCAGAAGGACTCCTACCACAAGCAGATGATGGGAGGCTTCAAGGAAACCAAAGAGGCAGAGGAGGGCTTCAAGAAGGCCCAGAAACCATGGGCCAAGAAGCTCAAGGAGGTGAGGGGCAACCACCAGAACTACACTTAGAGTGATGTAACATTTTCCCCAAATTGAGCTGTCATTGACGTTGAGGTCCGGGTCAGCACATGCACCACGCTCTGCTGTAACCTTGAAGTCGTTTGCATTGAAATGATGTCCCCAACGGGTTCATGTCCTTCTAAAATATACAATTTCTTCTCTCCTCAGCTTGAGACTGCCAAGAAGACGTACCACCTGGCTTGTAAGGAGGAGAAGGTGGCGTCATTCAGAGAGGCCAACAGCAAGGCAGACGCCTCAGTCACGGCCGACCAGCAGAAGAAGCTCCTGGACAAGGTGGACAGGTGCAAGCAGGATTCTCAGAAGGTGAGCTACCCAGACCACTACTGCCCAGATCAGGGCGTAAGAGCTTACATCCACCACCAAGGCATAGCAGTAGCACCCACCTGGCTGAGACACGACAGCCATTTTGTGCCGGAACACTGATTACCACACATCAGCTATCATCACAGTGAAGAGTCCTTTCTGCTAATCAGTATTCACACTGAGAGCTGCAATCAAGGCGAGTGGAGAGGAGAGAGTGAATCAAATCAACTCCAGCTATTTTAAGACTCATCTGGGTCACACCCTCCACTGCTCAATCCTCCTCTTCCTCCTCCTTATTTTTTATTAATTGTTAATTAATTTTATTTCACCTTTATTTAACCAGGTAGGCCAGTTGAGAACAAGTTCTCATTTACAACTGCGACCTGGCCAAGATAAAGCAAAGCAGTGCGACACAAAACAACAACACATGGGATAAACAAAAGTACAGTCAATGTTAGGGAGGCCTCTCATCTCATTGCCGTTACTAGTTCCAGGAGTATTTCTTGACCAGTTGAAGATCTACAGCCCAGAGAGGACCTATTGACTAGTATAGTGGACTTTACTCTGCTGAGGCCACTGGGATGATGTCACAGCCTTGCTACCCCTTGACCCGCTCAAACCATTACATATGTTCAATAACACTGTCTTAGAACTACTGAGAGGGCCACAAATTATCATTCAACCTTGGTCGACATCAATCACCACCACTTCTCAGTCACCTCAAGCCTCTAAAGACCTTGCTATGCAGAGGCTAGAACGATCTAACCGAATAGAAAAAGAAAAGTCACTGTAATGTGCAGAATATTGACAGTAAAATACCCTGTATGAAAGGTCCCTGAGACATTAACATACAACAAATATTAAGCCCACTTTGTAGGGGTCAACGGCCCCTCCGCTCTGAACCGTACAGCCAGTGTGCTTGTTTATCCCGGACACGTTGTTAACGTACTGTGTGATCCTCCCCATGCAGGCTAAGGAGAAGTATGAGAAGACTCTGGATGAGCTGAGGAAGTGTACGCCCCAGTACATGGAGAACATGGAGACAGTGTTTGACACGTGTCAGCAGTTTGAGGATAAGAGACTGAGCTTCCTCAGGGAGGTGCTGTTGGACATCAAACGACACCTCAACCTCACCGAGAACCAAAGGTAGGGCCATACTCACACACACCTTGGCCCACCACCTGGGCACCACCATAATAGTACACCGAGTCAAGATGAATGTGTCAGAACAGAGGTGTGACTGCTGTCTATCTGTCTGTCTTCAGCTACGCCACAGTGTACAGAGACCTGGAGCGCACCATCACCTCTGCCAGCGCACAGGAGGACCTGAAATGGTTCAGCAACAACCACGGCCCTGGCATGCATATGAACTGGCCCCAGTTTGAGGTACACAACCACCGCTTCCCAGTTAGCCTCACAAGACATGTGTTTAATTGATCGCTTTTAACTCATGGAATGAATTCATTTCAATTCACTTCCCCCATTGACTGAATAGGAACAACCAGGCTTTGACTGGTAACTATAGCTTGCTCCCTGTCTTCCGTCCGTCTGTCCTTCCTTTCTTCCGTCCTTCCTTCCAGGAGTACAACCCAGAGATCACTCACATGATCAACAAACGGGAGAAGTCAAAGAAAGGGGCAGACGGTATCATGCTGACCAACGTGACAGCGGCTCCGGACTATGTGGCTGCACCGGCTGGAGACAGGGGCAGGTAGGTCTCACAGACACCTCCACCACTACGGTTACCTTCAGACATGCCTCTCTAACATGTAGAATAACTGTGAGTGTCATCACAGAGACCATTTTCCTTTTTTTACCAATACTAACAGCAGAATTGATCTCAAAACATCTCTTTTTACAATGTGTAGTATGTCAGTGATGTAATTGGCATTTTGCAATAGTAAGCAAGTAAGTCTCGGACAAGTAAGCTTTGTCCGAGCCAGAATGGCCCATAGTTGCAATAAGGAATTGTGCAATAGGCAATGTATGAATTCTGTGAATGAGATGTTATGTCTGTTGTTTGCTCAAGAGTATTTCCCCACGTATTGGATGGGGGCTATAACATTTATCTTGTCTTGTCTTATCGGATGTCCTTGCGATAGCAGCAATGATTCATGTGGACATAAAGTTAACGGTTCATAAATACAAAGCACACAATGTCATCGCAAGCTATAGTATCATTAACTCGAACTGTGAAATGTCACAGTTGGGTTTGGTAATATCTCCCGCGAGGGCTGTTTAGTGGCCAGAAGATGATGTCACCCCGGTTGTTTTTGCATTGTCAGTATGATCATAGCAGAACAGGGAAGTGGGGGTGTGTGTTTTCTCTGTTGCATGTTTTCTCGTGCTGGGTCAACATGAATGTACGAGAGATCAGCTCTTAAAGGACAATGGAAGTGAAACATCCAGTTTGTGCCTCCTATTCACTCACCTTGGTTCGACTGGAAGGTAGCAACAGCCCTTTCTCCTCTGTGCTGGTCACATGATGACCATGATGATGGATAGTGATCCTAGTTACTGGAGGAAACTTGTGGAAACTTGTGGTCAACTGTTCTGCAACTAGACAATGATGATGATGATGATGGTCCGTGATGTTGAAACGTCTCCTCCTCCACAGTGTGAGCAGCTCTGATAAGAACCAGGCCTACTCCTCTCAGGACCAGTCGGCAGAGTGGTCAGACGATGAGCAGGCCGCGCCAAACTCCGGCTCAGACACCAATGGGGGTGGGGCCAACCCCTTTGAGGAGGAGTCAGCGAAGGGCGTGCGGGTGAGGGCGCTGTACGACTACGACGGGCAGGAACAGGACGAACTCACCTTTAAAGCAGGTGAGAATCCCAACGAGAACTAACAACTCTGTTTGGTTGTTTGGTTGTAATTCTGTGTTTATTGTCATGTTGCCATGTCTATCTTTTTCAAAATGTGATGCCACAAATCAATTTCCCATTACTACTACTAAGAACTGAACATTTTAGAAGCAGAGCCTGTTGATTGGTTACTGTAAGAAAGACACTAAATTGTGCCCTGAACTTTTCAAATATATTTGTTTTGTTATTTATTTTATGTATGATATGAACCAAATAATCTAACTAACGCACAGTAGGATACAAGGTTTCCAGAGATAAAAAGCAAGTTATTTTCTTGTCTCGTTACATTTTTCATCCCAAAAAGAAAACAAACAATAGCAACACCCACGGCCCTGGCATATGAACTGGCACCAGTTTGAGGTACAGTTTGCAAAAAGTCATCAACATACACATCTCAGATTTAACCCAGATTTCAACCAAAAATCAACAACAGAGTTTCAAGGTTTGGTTGATTTCAAATATAATTGTAATTGAATTCATGTTTGTTGCTAACTCAATCCAATATCAATCCAAAATTGTACAGTATGTCAATATGATGTCTTTTTCTACCTTCCCTTCCTCTCGCTCCCTCCTTCTCTCTCTCTCTTTCCTGTCTCACAGGAGAAGAGCTGACTAAACTAGAAGACGAGGATGAGCAGGGTTGGTGTAAAGGCCGGTTGGACAGTGGCCAGCTGGGCTTGTATCCTGCTAATTACGCGGAGCCCGTCTAGCTGCTTGTGTACGTGGCGGACACTGCCCCATTGGTTAGTCACCCAGACTGAACCGTCTGATCATACTGCACATTACCAGAGACTTCAAAGCAATGCTTCCCCATCCCTCCTCTCTACCTGAGCAACCAACACACAGACTGAGCAGTCTTTATTTAAACACTCCCCTAGGACCCACATCAGACAAAGACAGTACCAACACGACCAACACATATCAACCACAACACTGGGCTTGGGACCACGGTCAAACCACGTCAGTATATGTGTACCAACAACAAACACCACAACCGAGAAGTGCAGGGAAATAATTCAGCATTTTTGTGTAGCTGTGTTCTATTCCAATGTTGTGCAGTGGTTATGATGACATTTACATGGCAGAAAGGACGTTCCCTCATAACATATGATATGGTTTAGTCCATGGTGCTTGCATAGACAGAATGAGCTATGCACTGTGCATTGTAAACATGTGCTGATGGGTCTGTCATTCCATGTAAGGTTCTAAAGGTCCCCCTGTGAAACAGCAGCAGCAGCAGCATGTGCTACTGTATGACATTAATGACATTTAGCTGCAGGATCACTGACAAATCACTGTTGAGCAGAGCAGAGCACGACCGTACTACGCTGTTGAGCCTTGTTCAGTGTAATGGCATAGAACAGTGTTTCTCTACCCTCGTTGTACCAGAGACTGGCAAGCTACGGTTCTCCTCTTTGGATGACTGTTTAGATGAAAAGCTTCTCTCAAGATCAGACGATGTTGGTGTCAGATGAGGGACCACTCAGTAACGTCTCAGGGGCCGGTGCCAGACCATGGACCGAGGGTTGAAGAAACACCGGTATAGGACATGTTCTTTCCCCTAAAGCAGCATTGAGTTAATGTACTTGAAGTACCTCTGATCATACCATGTTGATCATGTGCTTGTGATTTCCTGACCCCACTGCTTTCTGGACTCATCACGTTATGTTGTTTTCTTTTGTCTTAAAGTGCAAGCTGTGTTCATTGAGAAATATGACACATATGCTTTATTGTTTTGATTTCTTTTGTCTTTTCTTTCTTTAGCATGTATTGGGTTGAGGTAGTGCATTCCTCAGCCTATGTGGGCCTCCACAAGGGTTCAGCGCAATTATAACATTGACCCAACTCCACTAATGGGTTAAACGGTTTGTCATCAGAAATGAACTGTCGCCGACCAAATTACAGGAGACAAAGACATTTAGGAATATGAGAGAATCCTGGGAATTCACTGTATAGATGACACAGTTATAGTAACAAACGAACGAGAGCCCCACTGCCCCATGCGAGATACTAGATCCTATCCATAGATATAAAACACATGCATTTTTTTATGAATGGAAATGAGTCACCCTAACTGTATCCCAGCTCAGTCTCTGTCTCTCTCCACCTTGCTGTTCCTGATCTAACGGTCATTGCATACTCGATCACAATAAACTGTTAAATACTACTGAAAGTGAGCTTACTGTACACGTTGACCAAATTATTCCTTCTTTTTTCTTTTTAGTTTTTATCCTGTCAGTTGAATCCTTAATCCTTACCATCATTTTAGAAACTGATTCCAATGATTTGTGTCTCTTAACTGGCAAAATTGAGACTTATCCAAATAACGGGGATAACTTGAATCTATACAACACACAATCCTTAATCCTTGTCTACTGAACGAGTGAATCAAAGAGAATCTGCAGCGGAGATAATAGCTAGAAAATGTGTGACTGTTATTATATATATATATGATGTACTCTTAATGACAATGACACGGGGAGAGAAAGCTACAGTACAAAGTACACTGTTAAAGAAAGGCAGAAAGTGTCAAATATTGATGAGGAAACTGTATTTTCTGCTGCTAGAAGTTCATTTTGGAGATCTGGGATATAGCTACCGGAGGACATTTTGGGACTACACTTCCGATAGTGGGATAAAACATGTTAACCATCAGCTCTCCAAACGAAACCCGAGCCTCGCTAAATCAGTAAATGCTTCACCTGAGCCACACCACCCATACCCACAACACACACACACACTAACAGCGAGAAAGAGAGCATGTGCACACAGACACTGGCTCAGTGCATCTGGGAAGACCCGGTTCAATTACCACCATGAAAAGACACAACTAGTGTACATGCTCTTTTAAACTATTATAGACTCCTTTAGCCAGTTCAACACACCAATAAAGTGCAGATAGTACACTATTGACCCAGCAAACACAACGCATTGTATCTAAATCAGAATGAGATTGTTTACAATACTGTTGTACACATGTCATCTAATTTGTATATGAGTATGATGTAAAGTCCAGTAATTTACATCATGCCTATGGCGTTCACACAGAAATTCACGTGAAGCCGTGAAAGGATGGTGAATATGTAAAGATGTTTTAACCTTTTATTTGACCTTGTTTCGCACACAGTATGTAGGGGAACCAGTGGTTGTGGGAAAGCCCTAGTGGTCTAGAAGTCTGTCTGTTTGGAATAATAGTTCTGTACTCTTCAAACTGTAGTGCCTGTTCATCTGCATACAACAAAATAAAAGGCTTTATCAGAACATTGGTACGACTATTGTGATGATAGGTACACGCATTCTCTGGATAGCGGGGTGATATACACACATCCATAAAAAAATGTTGTTTTTTTTGTACACTGCAAATTGACCATTTGATTACATTGAGTCACGGTCACTTTTTGTTGTTGTCGCTAAATTCCTTGTGATTTGACTCTTTGTTGACCAAAAACGTTGGTCATAAGCATGTATGAGACTCTATAATGTTGGCAAGTCTTATAATAATGAATTAACCTGCAAGCTGTAAAAAAAATTTTTTTAAAAAGCCTTACCTAACACACCACTAGAGGTCATCAGTAAACACAAAGAAGTTCAGCTTCCTACTCTTTCTGAAAAAAATGCCCCTAACTGCAATCACTGTTTGGGTTGACATCTAATGGGGGAGTGACGTCTACAAATACAGTGCTATGACTTTTTATGTATGAATGAAATTAAGGTTGCAGATAAAAAAGTAAATATTGTATTTTATGGCACAGTTACTTTTTTAAATGTATTCCCTGAGCGAGACATTCTCTCTGACCTTTTTATCAAGCCGCCACGTTCACCTTGAGGTGATATATGTTGAACTTGTTAGGACCTTATAGATGAATATCATATTTCAACCAGTATTTAAATAGTGTAGATCTTACGGTGTCTTTTCTCACAGGAACTTTTTTTGTCCGCTGCATTCATAATAAAGACCAATGATGAATCGTGTAGAAAATATAACAAATATTATGTTTTTACAGTTCATGGTAATAAAAGACCAATAAAAGCCAACAAATAAAATGTAACAAACAATACACCCGTGCACGTTTAACATAAAGATAAATATTTGAGGATAGCATGATAAAATAGGTATGGACAGGCAGGGTAGATAGCAGTATAGAGGCTGGAAGTGGAATATTTGTGAGGAGATGACCCTTGTCCAGGCCTTGACTGACTGGTGAAATCTGACATCACATACAGTGCTCTCAGAAAGTATCACATCCCTTAACTTTTTCCACATTTTGTTGTGTTACAGCCTGATTTTAAAATGGATTAAATTGAGATTTTGTGTCACTGGCCTACACACAGTTCCCCATAAGTGGAATTATGTTTTTAGAATTTTGGGGGAAATTAATAAAAAATGAAAACCTGAAATGTCTTGCGTCAATAACTATTCAACACCTTTGTTATGACAAGCCTTCACGAGTAAAAAATGTGCTTAAATAGTCACATAATAAGTTGCATGGACTAGTGTTTAACATGATTTTTGAATGACTACCTCATCTCTGTACCCTACACATACAATAATCTGTACGGTCCCACAGTTAAGCAGTGAATTTCAAACACAGATTCAACCACAAAGGCCGGGGAGGTTTTTCAATGCCTCGCAAAGAAGGCCACCAATTGGTAGATGGGTAAAAAAATTCAAAGAAGCAGACACTGAATATCCTTTTGAGCACGGTGAAGTTATTGATTACACTTTGGATGGTGTATCAATACACCCAGTCACTACAAAGATACAGGCATCCTTCATAACTCAGCTAAGCAGAGTCAAAATCCTAGAAGATAACCTGGTTCAGTCTGCTTTCCAACACACTGGGAGACAAATTCGCCTTTCAGTAGGACAATAACCTAAGACACAAGGCCAAATATACACTGTGGTTGCTTACCAAGATGACATTGAATGTTCCTGAATGGCCTAGTTTCAGTTTTGACTTAAATCGGATTTAGAATCTACGGCAAGAATTGAAAATGGCTGTCTAGCGATGCTCAACAACCAACTTGATAGAGCTTGAAGAATTTTTAAAAGAATAATGTGCAAATATTGTACAATCCAAGTGTGCAAAGCTCTTAGGGACTTACCCGGAAATACTCACATCAGTAAAGGTGATTCTAATATGCACAGTGCATTTGGAAAATATTCAGACCCCTTGACTTTTTCTACATTTTGTTACGTTACAGCCTTATTCTAAAATGGATTCAATTATTTATTTTTCTCATCAATATAAGGACAAAAGGAAAACAGATTTTTAGAAGTTTTTGCACATTTATTAAAAATAAAAACAGATACCTTATTTACATGTATTCAGACCCTTTGTTATGAGACTCGAAATGAAGCCGAGGTGCATCCTGTTTCCATTGATCATCCTTGAGATGTTTCTACAACTTGATTGGGCTCTGGCCCAGCCAAGACAACACAGGAGTGACTTCGGGACAAGTCTCTGAATGTCCTTGAGCGGCCCAGCCAGAGCCCAGACTTGAACCCGATCGAACATCTCTGGAGAGACCTGAAGATAGCTGTGCAGCGACGCTCCCCATCCAACCTTACAGAGCTTGAGGGGATCTGCGGAGAATGGGAGAAACTCTCCAAATACAGGTGTGCCAAGCTTGTAGCGTCATACCCAAGAAGACTCGAGGCTGTAATCGCTGCCAAAGGTGATTCAACAAAGTACTGAGTAAAGGGTCTAAATAATTATGTAAATGTGATTTTCATTTTTTTTTTTTTTATACATTTCCAAAAATGCTCAAAAACTGTTTTTGCTTAATCATTATGTGGTATTGTGTGTAGGTTGATGAGGGGAAAAACTATTCAGCCCATTTTAGAATGAGGCTGTAAAGTAACAAAATGTGGAAAATGTCAAGGGGTCTGAATACTTTTCCGAAGGCACTGTATTGACTCAGGGGTGTGAATACTTACGTAAATGAGATATTTCTGTATTTCATTCTCAATAAATTTGCAAAAATTCTTAAAACATGTTTTCACTTTGTCAATATGGGGTATTGTCAATATTAAATAGATTTTTGGAGTAAGTCAAGTTGTATGAATACTTTCTGAAGGCACTTTACATCATCTTACAAATATTATGTGCAATGTGAATCTTCGGTCGCAGTCAGTGTTTTAATGTTTCTCATTTATAAGTCCTGTTTATACCTGGTGCTAAAATGTGTCCTGTGTTCTGATCTTGTCCACGTTCTGATTGCGCCCACATTTTTAGGTGTAGGTTACTAATACACTGTGTTCTGATTGTGATCCAATCTTCCTGACTATCTCCGGAGGTAGTCAGGGACCCATTGTCTCTGTAAACAGACCTGGATTTAAATCATCATTATTCCGCCCTGTAAAATCATGGAAAGGTAACACCATTGACTAATGGCATCAATAACTGTCTTATATCTGTCAAATAATTTGCATACAGGGAGGGACCAGAAAATCTGATCACAATGCAGATTAAGTTGACAGATAAGAGCAGGGGTGCAACTTTCACTGGTGACTTTTTTTTGTTGCATTTTTGCCCTCCTTCCTCAGTTTTATCACTGCATTGTGTTACAAAAAGCAGCATAGGTGTGCTTTAGGAACATGCGGATGCCTCAGAGCGGTCGGGAAGGTGGTTTCAGTGGTTTCAGCCGGCTGGATTTAGGACCGTGCAGACACCACAGAGAGTGTGAACTGAGGCATTTGTTGTCTGTATGTATTGTGCTTTTTCTTCAAGTTGTAAAAGCAAGCACAGCAGAAACTGGCTTCTCTTTATTTGACTGATATAGCTGGCCAGGTAACTGCTGTTTGACTCAACAGAAGAAAAAACACATTCCCAGTGCTGAGCTAGTAGTGCAACTGACGTGCAACGTTAGCTAATGTTTCATCCCCTCTAGTTCTGTTTGAAATGAATGAACTAGCTAGCTAGCTAGTGTACCACAGTCAGTTCAGCTCTACCCTCTAGCTATCTGTCAGGTAGCAGTATCTAACAGCTGTTGTGTGTATGGAAATGTTTTGTAGCCTTTGTTTGTCAACAGAAGTAAATTAACTTGGCTCGTTTATGATCTTATCTATAACTTTCCCACTCATCATTATTCACGATTTATTCAGGATTATCCATAATCATGGTAGCATTCACATTCATGTAGAAGTATTTAGAAACATATTCTATTCTTATTTTCCATATAAGTGACCCCAAAAGGGTCATATTAGATTTTGTGGAAATGCAGGAAATGAGCTTTAGATGCCCATAAATTCTGAGGGATGACCTCCAGACCCCCCACCAGGTTATGCCCCCCCCCACCCCCCCACTTCTAAAACCAAAGTTGTGCCCCTGTATAAGAGAGACATTTTATTACCATTTGCAGACTTAACAGACCTTCATCAGATAGTGATTGAATCATCTTGATCAGATGATGAGAGCCTCACGTTAGATAGCACAAGGTGTGAATGAGGCTTTAGTTTAGCCTGGATTGTATGCTCAGACGAATATATCCAGTTAGCTGGAACTATGCAAGGCACCAAGGTCAAGCGGATACTGTAACTTGGATAAGAGTTCACTTGAGATCGTAATAATGAATGGGGACAACAAGACCTATGATTCCCCACGTGGCAGCGTCTTGTCATTGTTGCTAGCTGACTGTTCAGAATCATACCACCACACGGCCATCTACCTCATCGATGCGCACTCATCATTTTCGTGAAGTTGTCAGCCAACCCGTTTATGTACGGAACTTTTTTTCTATCAAGAACCATGCTCATAAGGTTCTAAATGGAGCCTGTATGGTGCTATAAAGAACCCGTTCCTAATGTTTTATAAAGAAGCATAAAAAAAAAAGGTTCTATATAGCACCAAAAAAGGGTTCCGCTATGGTTACATCCCTTTTTGGGGAAATATAGAACCCTTTTTTATGGTTTCGATATAGAACCTTCATGGAGACAGGTTCTTTATAGAACCATTCTCAATCTCAATGGTTCTTTGTAGAACCATACATGGGTTTTTATTCTGATTTAAAAGCCATAATATACTGTTAAAATGCAATCGTTTTTATTATTGTGTTTATTAACAAGTTAAATCAGGTGTGGGAGCTCTGGAACGGCTGGGGGTCCCTGAGGAGATAATTGAGAACTACTGACTTAGTCAACCATTCTCAATTGACACAAGGCCATACTTGAGTCTTTCACAAGACACTGTCACTGACCATAGTCATACATAACATGTAATAGCGTAACACAACAGATTAGATCACCTGGAAGGACACTCACTCAGGGTTGCACAGAAAGAGCTGTGAGCAAGCCAAGTCCCGAAATGTTTGAATGAGCTGCTGCGTCTACATTTTTTGAACCTCAAAGAACCATTGAAGGGCTCAAAGGGTTCTTTGGGTCAGTATGGTTCCACATAGAACCAGCACCCTTACCAAAAACCCCTCGAGGAACCCTCGTTTTTTATTGTATACTTCATAGAATTCGACAGAACTGGTAATGATCAATTATGAGATTAGTAATGCTGCTGGTTTTCAAGAATTGAACTTGTATTGCAATGGTGAAGATGGTGGAGGATACAGTTTTTTGATGTAGATATTCCTATCTATATTTTTTGGTTACATTTCAAATCAAAAATGCTATTACAATTAGACGCAAGCAAAAGGTGCAGAACATATGACATATAATATGGTAATATACAGTGGTCTGGTGCTTTCTAGATGTTTTCTATGGCAGGGTGGAAAACCAACGGCTTTTACCAGTCAGTTACCGACTTTGACTATATGAGTTTATTATGAGGGGGTTGTTGCTGCACTCCCATTCAGGTTCAGCGAAATGCTCTTTTGTAAAAGCCTTTCGGGAGAGTTCCCAAAGTGTGCCATGTGAATAATAAAAAAAAAGAGTGAGCTGTTTGCCTCTCTGGATGACAGCCAGAGCCAGAGCTGAACCCTAGCTGAAGCAAAACTCCTAACCACATTCCCAGAGGAATGAGTAGAAACAGGCTCTGATAAACAAGCGCACGCAGACTGTTCTTCGTCCTACACACAGGGACACAGCAGGTACATCAGGTTAAAAGGTATAACTGTGGGCAATGGGAATTTCTCTTCCTTGTGTTTGATGCCAATCAAATGTTGTCTTCCGGTGTTTTAAGATACGGGTTATTGATTCAATGATATAATAGGGAAAAAGGACAGGCAGATCGTGCAAATGAAAAAGGCAGTTCAAAGGTTCTTTTTTTCTTTCTTTGTTGTTTGGTGGTTTTTATCAGGAATCAGCCGCAGAGAAAAAGCACTTTCATTTTAGTCTCAAGTTTCTTCTCTGCATTAAAAAAAGCGAAAAAATAATTTGCCAGCTTTGACTGCTGACACTTACTGGCAATGGCTGGCAAAGGTTATGTGTACTTACAGGGGTTGGTCAGTGCATGCTTGTTAGTTTCACCCCTTCTCAGCTTGGTGTTGGTGTAATGTACAAATGCAAGGTGTGATCGTGTGGCCCTTTCTTTGGAGACCTCTGTCCTCCTCCGTCCCCTCATACTGGGTGGACAAACTGATAGACCAGTCTCTGGGAGACATCAGGCTTGCGGATGATGCCCTTCTTGTAGTACTGCCGTATGGAGCGGCTCAGTTTGTCGTAGTTCATCGCTGGACGGTTCTTCCTCAGTCCCCAGAGTCTCGCCACGTGAGCAGAGTCCTCGATTTTGAAAATACCTGACAGACAGCAGAGTGAGATTAGATATGGATTTCTTTATCGCTGCATTAAATTGTCATTCTTCTGAACTCATCCCATCAGTTCTTAGCGGTCACACAGCCTGTCCTGCTCACCTTTCTCCTTGTTGAGCCAGCGGATACAGCGTCCGTAGTTGTGGGGCTTGAGGAGCAGCTCTCTGAGGAACTGCCACAGGTGGATGGGCTGGCCTGAGCATGACGAGTCTGCCTCCAACCACAGCTCCTCTCCGCCTGCACAGAGGGATGAGCTATGAACACTCATGCGCACCCCCCCCCCACACACACACATATTTTCTAACAGAGCTGCACTATACATGACCCTCTGGTCTTCTTCCTAGGAGCTATGAACCCACACAACTGCCACTACTCCTTCCCAAGGGCCAAGAACACTCTGGCCCTCGAGAAATGAGATTCATGTCACTTTCTTTCCTAACAAAGCTAATAAAGAAGAGGCTAAACCTACCTGTGATTTTGCTGTCTCCAACGGAACACCTCTCTTTCATCCAGGCAGCTGTAGAGAGGAAAAGAAGGGAGAGAAAGAGAGAGAGATGTATTGTTGTATTGTTTGAATGGAATGATAAAAGCTTCATTATCCTGAGGAGAAAACAGTAGTAAACTACAGTATGTGCAGAATGTCTGTCTAAACCAGTCATCAAGGCCAGCCCCAGGCATAAGCGACAAAAGTGGTCGCTTAGGGCCCCCGCAAAAAAACATTTGTAATAATCATGGCTGAATACCGACCAGGCACGCAGAGCATGTTTTTAGGGGACCTGACCTTCAGGGGGCCCCAATTGATTTTGTTAGTCATTCTCACTCATATATCATATTAACATGGATATAAGCTTAGGGCCCCCAAAAGGCTATGGCCCTGCCAGTCATACAGCTATTATAACACACCTGACTTCCAGATGTCCAGGTGGGCGTGCAGGGTGTCTCCACACTGAGGGGACCTCTGCCTGAAGTCCTCTTCACTCATGGCACACAGGTCTTTCCCAGTGAGCTCCTGAAAGGCCTTGCCGGCCTGAGGCAGTCTATACAGGTGCTCTGTCCACAACAACCACTTCTGGACGTTCCCCGAGCTCCACTCTATGGGGTCTGGGGATAACAGATAAGAACGGTAGCAATTAACACTCTATTTTGGATAGTCCCCTATACATCTATTGATGTTGAACAAATTATTAGCAAACTAGCAGTAACATTTACGGTAAATGTCAACTGCATGTCTGTTGGCCTGCAATAGGGATGGGTCTATTCAGGATAGAGGGTTACCAAAACAACCATGAACACAGTGGAGACCCTAGATGTGTGTGGTCCCCATACTGCAGAATCGGTTTATCTCTGGTCACACACACACACGCACACACACACACACATACAGAGTGCAATCAAATGCTGTCAATCAGAGGCCAATTACTGTCTTCACCATAAAGTCTTTATTTGCCTTGTCTTTTCTCAGCGAGCTTCGCTCTGGGTGAACTCTAATCGCAGGCGTGGCCTAGGGAGAATGGTGGTTTGCATAAGGTGGGGTACTGTTCTGTTGTGTACTCTACAATCATTTTCATCAGTTGAAACGCACCACGAGACCACATTTTGGATACAGCGGTAGCAGCAGGAGGAGAAGAAGTAGGGTCTCTGTGATGAAAGGGTGTGACTGACGGAAGACATCTTATAGTACACACAGTACTGTATGCCCTTGACCTGCTGTTTGCTTTGCCAGTTGAACAGACCTCACCCATGCACTGTGTACACGGCTATTGGCAGGCAAGCAGTACCGTCATTCCCACTAGGTCCTGTTTGGGTATTTGTTAAACACATGCAAAGGTTGGGATTATACAGATCCTGGAGCAAACAAGCATGACTTGCGTCAGGGAGACATAGTTCATCATTAAGAGCTGTCATCCATCTCAATTATCCTCTAGCGGCAGGCGGATTCTGCAGATGTGTCTGCTCTGAATCAATATATCAATACCTTGTGTCAATACCTGATTGGGCAGTATGGATGAATAGGCTAGAATGAATGGCTCTGGTGTTTTTCATGCTCATGAAAGGGAGACAGGATCATGCAGTAGTGGCAGCCATAGATGAAGAATTAGGAAAAAGTGTCAAGTCCCTCAGTCCACTGACTATGGCTCATCAAGCCTAGTGGTTAGCGCATTGGGCCAGTAACCGAAAGGTTGCTGGATCGAATCCTCAAGCTGACAAGGTAAAAATCTGTCGTTCTGCCCCTGAGCAAGGCAGTTAACCCACTGTTCCCCGGGCGACGAAGACGTGGATGCCAATTACGGCAGCCCCCCCCCCTATCTGATTCAGAGGAAGACACGTTTCAAATGCGGAAGACACGTTTCAGTTGAACGCATTCAGTTGTACAACTGACTAGGTATCCCCCTTTCCCTTTCCAAAATATGAAAGGCACAGAACACTGATGTGACAGGGATCAATTAATCCTACATAGAATCGGTACCCACCACAAAACATATCTTTAAACAGGAATGTCTATTCTACTAACTCTACTAATTCTAGCACGGGAGTGGCCGTTTACTACTGTAGCAGTACCTACCTGGGATGATGTTGAGCAGCTTGCAGGCCGTCTCGATGTCCTTCAGCACCTCCCCGACCACCATGCTCTGGACCTGCTCCAGGGATCGCTCCTCCTCCTGGCCCTCCAGCCCCGGGGAGAGCCCCAGGGCCTGGCTGTCGATGACGGGGCACTGCTCTGGCTCCTCACGGTGCTCGGTCCTAGTTATGGGGAGAGGCACGGGACCAGCCTGACCCGAGGAGGCCTCGGTCACCTTCACCAGCCAGGTGGAGTCCTCGGTGAAGAGCATGTCGAAGCAGGACAGGTGGAGGCCCGGAAGGCCGCGATGCTCAAGAGCCTCCATGCAGGGCTTGGTGTCCTCCATCTCCCAGGCCATACCAGCCTCTGCACCTGTCCTGTCTCCCATTGGGCTTTCAGGCAGACCTAGGCGGGACGGAAACAATGGGCTGCTGCCCTCTGATGATATACTCTCCCCTGGACTCGACATGGCTGCTGCCTCCTTGTGAGGGAAGAAGAATGGATATTTAGTTTACAATAGTCATAAAGATTTACCAATGTCAAGAATGTGATAGTACCAACAGTATTTCCTATTTGATATGTTAATATATTGTGTGTGTGGAGATCAGTGGTGTAAAGTACTTAAGTAAAAATACTTTCAAGTACTACTTAAGTAGTGTTTTTGGGTATCTGTACTTCCCTTTACTATTCATATTTTTAGCAACTTTTACTTTTACTTCACTACATTCCTAAAGAAAATTACTTTTTACTCCATACATTTTCCCTTACACCCAAAAGTACTCGTTACATTTCGACAGGAAACGGTCCAATTCACACACTTATCAAGAGCACATCCCTGGTCATCTCTACTGCCTCTGATCTGGTGGACTAGGTAAACACAAATGCTTTGTTAGTAAATTATGTCTGAGTGATGGAGTGTTCCCCTGGCTATCCGTCAATAAAAATCTTTTTTTTTTAATTGTGCCGTCTGGTTTGCTTAATATAAGGAACTTGAAATTATTTATACTTTTACTTTTACTTTTGATACTTAAGTACATTTGAGCAAGTCCATTTACTGTTGATACTTAAATATATTTAAAACCAAATACTTTTTTACTTTTACTCAAGTAGTATTTTACTGGATGACTTTCACTTTTACTTGAGTCATTTTATATCAAGGTATCTTTACCTTTACTCAAGTACGACAATTGAGTACTTTTTCCACCACTAGTGGAGATACAGGGCATTGACCACACTCATACAGTTCATGACGGAATAATGAAAACCAGCAGTTTGTCATCAAACTTGGTATGATCCTGCAACACCTGTGTGCTATGTAGATAATTATCTGACAACTTCCCATAGCCAACTTGTTGACCCAGAGTAAACAAGTGTGTCTTCATTTGTGTGGGAATCAGCAGAATCACGCTCTAGTTCTCTTTCATATATCCAATTCAGTTTGATGTAAGACCGGAAAACATGAATAATTATTTCACTGAAAACCCTGTAAAGAAAGTGTAACCAGTGACCTACATGAACATCCTGATAGCCAAATTGTAATATCCTCTTGGAATTAGTGAAATTCGACTTAGAAGTATAATTTTTTTAAACACTATACAGTAGATGACGTTCTTGCAGTAAATCAAAATCACAGTACCTTCAAGAAACTATACCTTCGCGCCCAAAGCTCCGGCTGCTAAACGTGCAACAGTTTCAAAACGTTAAGAAAGTCCATCAGAGGGACTGCGGGTGTGACTCCTCCAGAGTGATGCACAGTGAACAGAACAGAAACTGAGGTGAGAGCATGTTTGCAGAGGCTCTTTAAATGTGTCCTGAGTCAAGTGAAGACACGGGGGGAATGACCCTTTAGAGAGTGCACAGAACCAGCAGGGCAGGCATGGGGCAAAATGGATTGCACTGAGTCTCTTACTTGTGGGTCAGTGGCCCAGAATGGGTGGTGACTTGGGGGTAGGTGACTTGTATTGAGGCCTAAAGCGGTACGACCGCCTGCCTTTTCCTTTCAAGGTGCCGTCTCCGCAGCCCTCTGGCTCCACTGTCAGCTGGAATTTTTAATCAAATGAAAGAGAGATAATGTGGAGGAGGACAACTACACCTCAAAATGGAGTATGACGGCGGGCCAGTGTTGTTGTCTGCTCAGGAACAGTTCCAGAAGAATCTGGAGGAATTTGTACTTCTTGTGTCAATTCACTCTGTTTACGTACACTCTGGTTTCAATGGTTTCGCCCTGCCTCATGTAAAGCAGCCCAAAGTTATTCCTCACCATGTGACCTGAACAGGAAAAACGCCTTGCCTTAGAAACTTCCCACACAGCTGCCATACGACTGGCATCAGAGTGGCATCCTAAGTCAACATCAGAGGTTGTCAGCTGTACCACTGACCAGTGTAATCTCAGGATGACCTCACTTATGGTTCACAGTGTACCTGGCTACCTGCTGCCACAGGTGGTAGATGGGAAGAAACGTAGCTGTCATAGAGACAGGGGTTATCAGTAGTTGTGCCGTGGTAAAAGACGCCTGCTATCGCACAGCACATGTTCAAGGAGAGACATGGCTTGTTTGCCCAGAGAGACTGTAAGCCACTGTATTCATAAAACAGCTATAACACCCAGTACCACACCCAGCAACCGCAATCCAAACCATCTATATTTATGTTGATTAATTGTTCCACTTGTTATATGGTTGTTTTTCAAAGAAACTAAGAAACTGATTGAACTGATCAGACATGGAATATTCCTTGGGGTGAGGATAAGGCTACTTTAGCGTTACCACAATGATCCTTGCGGGAACACGGTTGACAGACTGTACCAGTCCTATTAACCCTAAAGGAAATTAAGTTATCCTCTCCCTCTCCCTCTCTCTCTCTCTATTCTCCACATCTCCAAACCCCCAGTCTATCCCCCTCCCCATTCCTCCTTTTATCTCCCAATTTCCCGCTAAGGGTCTGGGGATAACCCAATGTCTCTTCTCTTCATCAGGAGTCAGATTAAAAAGCGCCAGGCGGTGTACCGGCCAGCCTGCTGTGTGTCCACTCTCCTCTGTAACAGCTTGCGCTAAGCCCATTAGCCCGGCAAATTTAGCCATATTAGCTTTTTCCAAAAGGGGAGGGGACGGGAGAAAGAGGCACAAACATGCTCCCCGGGGGAAGGATTAAGGGCCTGACTGATCTCTAAATGAGTTCGGCCAAGACGGTGATATTCATTTCAGGAGAATTAGGCTTCGCTCCATTTGCTAGCCAGGCCTTAGACACACAGTCAGATGAACCATAGCCATGAAGGCAGCCATCCTCCCTGGTAACCATTTAACCACTTTTTATTTATCTTTCTTATATTTTTGACATTCTCTGTATCAAGCCTGCTTGTAATAAAAGCATGGATGAGTCTCTCTGTGTCAGACTGAGAAATGAAACGGCAGCACCATGGCAATGTTTCTCAGGTGGTAAAATGCTATTTTGGTCACATTCCTAATGTGTGATTCAAAATTGTGTTCAGAATCTAAAATAACACCTTGTTTTTTTTAACCTGGTGTTTTATTTTTATTGCCCGTGAATTAAAATGTGCGGCTAGATTCCCTCTCTGTGCTTTGGCTCCAACAATAAGTACCTCAGTCTTGTCTTGATTTAGCTGGAGGAAGTTGTGAGCCATCCACGTATTTAAATAACTAATACAGTCTAATAACTGATCCGTGGAGCTAAAATCCTCTGGTGACAAAGAAATGTAAAGTTGTGTATCGTCTGCGTAGCAGTGAAAATCAATGCTGTGCTTTCTGATAACACTGCCAAGGGGTAACATAGGTGCTACATATTTTTTCAGGAACAGGAGTTGAATACCCTAACTGCTATATCTTCTTTAAAACAACTCTTGATACAAAATAGTGCATCAGTAATAGATATAGGGAGACACAACAGTCACCAGATTTCACTTGTTGAGTCCTCTCCCTGTGCACTTCCAAAGAAAGGGCTCCCTTGTTTGATTTTGGAGTTAAAGAAGTATATATAGTCAGGTGTGACTGTTTCCTGTGTGTGTATGGTTTAAAGAGAGATTTTGGGCTCTATTCAATCAGATCTGTCAAATCCACAAGAGGCTCCTGGCATTATACCTAAAGCGAGCATTGCCATTGGCTGCACGGAGTCGCATTATGAGAAATCCCATGCAGCCTTGTTTACAAGTTCAAAGTTTGAACACGACACTAAACTGAGATGTAGGATTATCTACACCTCCATTAGGCTGATGGAAATATTTTTTTTGTATCCCCTTTTTCTCCCCAATTTTGTGATATCCAATTGCGATCCAATTATGATCTTGTCTCATCGCTGCAACTCCCCAACAGGCTCGGGAGATGGTGAAGGTCGAGTAATGCATCCCCCGAAACATGACCCGCCAAGCCGCGCTTCTTAACACCCGCACGCTTAACCCGGAAACCAGCCACACCAATGTGTCGGAGGAAACACCATTCAACTGTCGACCGAAGTCAGCCTGCAGGCGCCCAGCTCGCCACAAGGAGTCACTAGAGCACGATGAGCCAAATAAAGCCCCACCCGACCAAACCAGGACGAAGCTGGGCCAATTGTGCACCACCCTATGGGACTCCCGGTCACAGCCGGTTGTAACAGAGCCTGGGATCGAACCCCAGGCTGTAGTGGCGCTGCAACACTGCGATGCAGTGCCTTAGATCGCTCCGCCACTCGGGAGGCCCTGAGCGTAATTATTTCTATATAGCCTACACTTTCTCGTTCTGAACTTCTAACACAGGTGCACCGATTTGACAGCTCCGATGTAGTTACACCTACAAAACATCAACTATGCGGATGTCAGCTCTCGACGGTTAAAGCGTGATCTGATAGAATCTATGCCTTGGACGAGCCTCAGTGATTCTTTGTTATTATTTTTCATGGGAAACTTAGAACCATCCAGGCAATTCACCAGAGTTTCATAACATTCGGGGCACAGCCCTGAAGACCAGGGGCTTACATTTCCTGCAATTCTACGCCATTTTACATAACTGGCGACATTACAAGTATATTTTTTTAATACCACACAATTGACCAAAATGACAAGATACTCTGACATTGACATACTGAGATAAATAAAATGAACAACCCATGTCTTAATTGCAACCAATAGCATAGGCCAATGAAAATAATGGATACACAGATTGTAGGCCTACAATGTGAGGTAGAAATTATAGTCCACCAACTTTCCAGTGGCACTATCTTATCCAAGTAGATTTTTCCCGCAATTGTATTATGAAATATTGCAAAATACATTCTAGCTGCTGCCTGCTGTTCAACTCAACAATCAGCTGATATTTGTCGCACGGACTGCCTAATTGCCGGATTCCTGACTGTAGGCCTATGAGCTCATGATGTGACAAAATACAATTCACAGCAATTTTTTTTAAAGAAGCTATTGATCCTCTGTGGATAAATTATGCTCTCTGGTGTAATATTTTTTAATGATTTCATTTATTTCTGTACAGACAGGAGTCATTATATAATTTGGCAAATGTATTTCAATGTATCTGCAGCACTTCCAGCACCTCTTCCTGTAGCTATGTGTTCTTCCCTGGATTGTGGCCAGTAACCCCATATGAGGTTATTGCATAGGTAGGCCTACTGTTGCAATCATATTAAAATAATCTGATCAGCGAGTAGCCTACAATTACAAGATAATAAATTCAGTAGGATAAGTCAATGAAGCTTATCGTAGTTTCAGCTATATTGTTATAGAAACTAAGTAGACCGTGTGACTTGTTTGACCACTGTAGCACAGTTTCGGTGTCCATAAGGCTAATAAGAAAAGATGTCAAATGGCTTGAATAGCCAAAAATGTCAAAAGTAGGCTCAAGCCCGAAAGTTGTGTGTAGAGAAGATCGTCATTGCTTTCAATTGCTAGACTAATGATCATGAGCACTCGCATCAACTTCACTTAGATTTCCCAGCCTAATTGTAAAACAATATCCAAATGGAGATTCAGTGAAAAAAAGAAAATTGGACAATGATTGATTTATCAAGAACAGTTCCCATGCTTGTCTCAAAGTTGCGCAGTGACGCTGTCCCAATCAAAATGGTGTTGTACTGATCAGTTGACCACACACGGTAATTGCTTTACATTTATTATAACCAGTGGTGTAGTGCTATTTTTTTATGTAACCTACCATAGCTCAATTTTCTATTCATATTTCGCCATCATTTCTGAATGAAAGTTTGTAGGAACATGTAGTCTATTGCATAATATCATCCAAATTCTAAGATTGCCTATGCATACACATAAGCGGATCAATTCATAAAAAAAAAAAATCATGTTAAGACACCAAATTAGTCCTACCTTATTTGAAATTTGGCCTTCGTCCCTGTCAATCGTGATCGATAATTATTCATGTTTTACGGGTGAAACGTCCATTCTGCATGCATGCCAACCATTTGATCCCAATCGGTTTCATGGGAATGTGCATTTCGATCATCTTGAATGACATAGGCTAAGTAGTCTAACTACAGTTTAATATAATTTTAGATCAGATGGAGTTAAACACAGACACCTGTATTTGGTTTCAATCAAGGCATATTAAGCCTATGGTGCGTGCTGTTGAGTTCACGTCGTTTTATTTTTCAGACATTTCAGCACAATCGTCCTAAATTGCCATGAGAAATGATGTGGTGTTTTTCGTCTAACAGTAGCCTAACATTATCTATGCTATTACATTCGGTTTGTGATTTAGAATACTAAGTAATCATTAAGTGATCTTGTGAGACATCACACCATTCTGAGAAGTGGTGGAACATCCCTCCGCGGTTAACCGACAGCACTACTTATAACAGTTATATGACTTTGGGAGTTTCACATAACCACAACTTTACACCATCGCAGCGGCGCAAAAGATTAGCGGCTGACACAAAATCATTCGGGCTAAAGCCCCGAAAGACAGGTCTTGGTAATGTCCCTGGAATCAACAAATGGAGAAAAAAAAGGAGTATGATGATACTAGCTTAATATGAGAGTGCTGGAAAGATCAATAATACCCAGCAACGTCTACTGTTCTCACAAGGAAGTAGCCTTACTGATAAAAAATATTACAGCCCCTTAAACTCTCAGACCTCTCATTTGTTATTTAACCAGGAAGTCCAATAGAGGTCAGAGCCATGTAGGCCCACATGTGACATATCTTTACTGCAGGTGACTGCGTGTTAATGAGAAGCCCAGGATCCCCTCACCATTCAAGGGTTACTATGCCCCTTGGTATGAATGAATCAATAAGCAACAGTGGTTGAATCTACTTTGCTGGGTATCAATGATGGATGCTGTTTTCTGTTTCCTGGTTTCCAAGGGGTTGGTATTAATTAGGCTGTGTCTAGACTTGACAGTTCATGCAGCTTTAGTATTCTTAACATAGAGTTCTGGTCATGAAATTCCGAATGCGTCATGCGACAACACCTACATTTAAATGTGTCTACCATGTCCACAGTATGTCCGGATTCCCTTTTCCCGTGGTATATTCAAATGCCAGTATGCATTCTACAAATGGTGGAATAGGCAAAACATGACAATAACGCAACAACTGAAGGGATTAGCTAACTACTGTAGCTAACTAACTTGGCGTCCCGAGTGGCGCAGTGGTCTAAAGCACTGCATCAAGGTGTCACTATAGAAACGCTGGTTCGAATTCAGGCTGTATGACAACTGGCTGTGATTGGGTGTCCCATGGGGAGGTGCACAATTGACCCAGCGTCGTCCGGATTTGCCTGGTGTAGGCTGTCATTATAAATAAGAATTTGTTCTTAACTGACTTGCCTAGTTAAAGGTTAAATAAAAACATTTAAAAGATGTAAACTAGCCAGCTGACCTCTGTAGCAAGCTAGCAAGCAATGCTAAAGGGATTGCAAACGGGTTAGCATAACTCTAGCCAAACAATTCTAGGAACCGTATTTCCTCCATTGTTGTAATGAAAAGGTGCCTTTAGGTCCCAAAACACCGTCTTCTGCAGACTAGTGGGAGGAGTGCTGATGACATCACCCACTGTATGTGCTTTCTCATTGTGTCCAGACTGAGAAGAAAACCGCACACAATGCATACCTGACAGCCTCATGAAGTGGTCAGCCAGCTCTGAACACAATCAGACCACAAAGTGACTTTTGTGCGCCTAGACCCGTCTTTTCAATGCGTTCTTCGTACTCTGATAGCGGAAGTCGTGTGTAAGTGTCAAGTGTAGACATGACCTTAGTGAACGGTTTCTTTGTGTGCCACGCTATTTTGCAGTTGTTGTAACATGGGACCATTTTCACCTGTAATGCAGGTGCATTGGCATCAGGCCAGGTTCTTCAGAGAGGAACACCCTTTTGAGTTTGGCTACAGTTACCTATAGGGGTGTGTCAACCAGAAAATACTGGTATTCATAATCATATGACTATTAGTAATTGACAGTTAATAGTCAGATCGGATGATACTTGTGACCGGAAAACACACAAGTGTTTTAAGATGCCTAAAATAGATATTGGAAAATCTCTCTGCGAAATAAACTGCAGATTGCAGATTATGAGCAGCGCGTGGAGGGGTGTGTGTGTTTTTGTCCTCAATTTGCAGCAAGCAATTTGCTGTCACTCATTCAGAGTGCGCATCCAAGTTTAATATCTTCTCCGTACCCTCGCCCCGCTTTCGTTAGATACAGTACAATGCACATTGATAATTTGAGCAAACGCCCTACCCATTTGATTTATCATAGTAGCAGGAAGCATCAAGAACTGATCCGACCGAAACATGCAAGGAGAAGTGGTTAGGTGAAAATATGAAGCGAATTATTCTATAAATACTGCTTTGCTCTATCCAATCAGAGCAGCTAGATCAACGTACAGCCCGCCCTTATATTTACAGACAGCCAAACTAACCAGTTGAGTTATTTAGACCACGTAGCACCTTGCATTTCATTGAAAGATCTGCGCCGAGTCTGGCAACCGAAACGTACTTTTTTCCGATCACGGATAGGCTAATAACTAAAAATACTCAGATCATTGCCCATATCTGTTAAGATACTTGTTTTGTCCGATTAGGCTACTCGGCACACCATACTTTTTACCTTTTCCAAATGCTCACATAACACTCAATCTTGACAGAATATTATTGTTACAGCACTACACACGCACGTTTTGAGTGTCTAGTGCTATTGAGCATCTGTACCCTTAATATGTCCTGTCTCTAAAGAGGCCGTTGCTACATACTCAAGTGCTGTGGTGTTGTGATTTGGGGAGCAGCCAAACCAAACCATTGTTACTTTTCTGTAAAATGTACAGTGCCTTCAGAAAGTATTCAGCCTGAATTTAAAATTGATTACATTTAGATTTTTTAGTCACTGGCCTACACACACTACCACATAATATCAAAGTGGAATTATGCTTTTGTCTACATTTTTTACAAGTTTATAAAAATGTTTCATCTGAAATATCTTGAGTCAATAAGTATTCAACGCCTTTGTTGCGGCAAGCCTGAATAATTAAGGAGTAAAAATGTGCTTAAAAACTCTTAAGGATCCGCCCCTTATTTTCAATTTTCTCCTAAAATGACACACCCAAATCGAACTGCCTGCAACTCAGGCCCTGAAGCAAGGATATGCATATTCTAGGTCATTTGAAAGGAAACACTTTGACGTTTGTGGAAATGTGAAAGGAATGTAGGAGAATATAACACAATAGATCTGGTGATACTGATAATACAAAAATACAAAAAAAAACGTTATTTTGTATTTTTTTTGTACCATCATCTTTGAAATGCAAGAGAAAGGCCATAATGTATTATTCCAGCCCAGCTGCAATTTAGATGTTGGCCTCTAGATGGCAGCAGTGTATGCGCAAACTTTTAGACTGATCCAATGAATCATTGCATTTCTGCCACAAGATTCAATTCTCAGGCTGACTCTCTTCTCTGTATACATCAATGATATCGCTCTTGCTGCTGGTGATTCTCTGATCCACCTCTACGCAGACGACACCATTCTGTATACTTCTGGCCCTTCTTTGGACACTGTGTTAACTAACCTCCAGACGAGCTTCAATGCCATACAACTCTCCTTCCGTGGCCTCCAACTGCTCTTAAATGCAAGTAAAACTAAATGCATGCTCTTCAACCGATCACTGCCCGCACCTGCCCGCCCGTCCAGCATCACTACTCTGGACGGCTCCGACTTAGAATATGTGGATAACTACAAATACCTAGGTGTCTGGTTAGACTGTAAACTCTCCTTCCAGACTCACATTAAGCATCTCCTATCCAAAACTAAATCTAGAATCAGCTTCCTATTTCGCAACAAAGCATCCTTCACTCATGCTGCCAAACATACCCTCATAAAACTGACTATCCTACCGATCCTCGACTTCGGCGATGTCATTTATAAAATAGCCTCCAACACTCTACTCAACAAATTGGATGCAGTCTATCACAGTGCCATCCGTTTTGTCACCAAAGCCCCATATACTACCCACCACTGCGACCTGTACGCTCTCGTGGCTGGCCCTCGCTTCATACCCGTCGCCTAACTCACTGGCTCCAGGTCATCTACAAGTCTCTGCTAGGTAAAGCCCCGCCTTATCTCAGCTCACTGGTCACCATAGCAGCACCCACTCGTAGCACGCCCTCCAGCAGGTATATCTCACTGGTCACCCCCAAAGCCAATTCCTCCTTTGGCCGCCTTTCCTTCCAGTTTTCTGCTGCCAATGACTGGAACAAACTGCAAAAATCACTGAAGCTGGTGACTAATTTCTCCCTCACTAGCTTTAAGCACCAGCTGCCTGAGTAGCTCACAGATCACTGCACCTGTACATAGCCCATCTGTAAACAGCCCATCCAACTACCTCATCCACATACTGTATTTATTTATTTATCTTGCTCCTTTGCACCCCAGTATCTCTACTTGCATATTCATCTTCTGCACATCTACCATTCCAGTGATTAATTGCTATAGTGTAATTACTTCGCCACCATGGCCTATTTATTGCCTTAACTCCCTTATCTTACCTCATTTGCACTCACTGTATATAGACTTTTTCTTTTCTTTTTTTCTACTGTATTATTGACTGTATGTTTTGTTTATTCCATGTGTAACTCTGTGTATGTGTCAAACTGCTATGTTCTCAACTAGCCTACCTGGTTAAATAAAGGTGGTGGGGGGGGGGGGGGGGGAAACAATAGCATGGTATTCTTTCACTGTAATAGCTACTGTAAATTGGACAGTACAGTTAGATTAACAAGAATGTAAGCTTTCTGCCAATATCAGTTATGTCTATGTCCTGGGAAATGTTCTTGATACTTACAACCTACGTTAGCTCAACCATCCCATGGAAGGGACACTGATCCCGAAAAGGTTTTAAGAAGTCACATAATAAGTGGCATGGACTCACTCTGTGTGCAATAATGGCATTTAACATGATTTTTGAATGACTACCCCATCTCTGTACCCCACATATACAATTATCTGTCAGGTCCCTCGGTCGAGCAGTGAATTTCAAACACAGATTCAACCACAAAGACCAGGTAGGTTTTTCAATACCTTGCAAAAGAAGATGGGTAAAACATTTGTAAAAAAAACAAAAAAACATTGAATATCCCTTTGAGCATAGTGAAGTCATTAACTACACGTTGGATCGTGTATCAATACACCCAGTCACTTCAAAGATACAGGTGTCCTTCCTAACTCAGTTGCCTGAGTGGAAGGAAACCGCTCAGGGATTTCACCATGATGCAAATTGTGACTTTAAAACAGTTACAGAGTGTAATGGCTGGGATAGGAGAAAACTGAGGATGTAGTTACTTCACAATACTAACCTAATTGACAGAGTGAAAAGAAGGAAGTCGGTACAGAATAAAAATATTCCCAAACCTGTTTGCAACAAGGCACTAAAGTAGTACTGCAAACAATGTGGTAAACCAATTCACTTTTTGTCCTGAATACAAAGTGTTACATTTGGTGCAAATTCAATACAACAGATTACTGAGTACCACTCTCCATATCTTCAAGCATAGTGGTGGCTGCATCATGTTATGGGGATGCTTGAAATCGTTAAGGACTGGGGAGTTTTTCAGGATAAAAAATAAACGGAATGGAGCTAAGCACAGGCAAAATCCGAGAGGAAAACCTGGTTCAGTCTGCTGGTAGATTAATTCACCTTTCAGCAGGACAATAACCTAAAACACAAGGCCAAATCTACACCGGAGACAGTGGTTGTTCCTGGGTGGCCAATTTACAGTTTGGACTTAAATCTGCTTGAAAATCTATGGCAAGACCTGAAAATGGTTGTCAAGCAATGATAAACAACCAATTTGACAGCTTAAAGAATTTTGAAAAGAATAAAGGGCAAATATTGCGCAATCCAGGTGTGGAAAGCTATTAGATTACCACGGAAAGACTCACAGCTGTCATCGCTGCCAAAGGTGATTCTAAAATGCATTGACTCAGGGGGTTGAATACTTCTCTAATCAAGATACATTGGTATTTTATTTTTCATGTGTTTTTTATAAATGTTAGAATGTCTCTTCCACTTGGACATTACAAAGTATTTTGTGTAGATCGTTGACAAAAAAAATCACAATTTAATCTATTTTAATACCACTTTGTAACACAACAAAATGTGGAAAGAGTTATGGGGTGTGAATACATTCTGAAGGCACTGTAAATCCATCAGGCACCTGTGCCATTCTGGTCATCCACCAGGGGAGAATTTTGGATAATGCCATATCTCTCGTTTTACCTCAGGGATTTATTCACTATCTATAATTGGCAAGATACCTTTCATGTAATGGCAGATAAATTGGCAGATAAATGGTCTGTGGTCACATGCATTTCCTGTACGCCCTGTACTCCCTGTTCACTCATGACTGCACAGCCAGGCACGACTCCAACACCATCATTAAGTTTGCCGATGGCACAACAGTGGTAGGCCTGATCACCGACAACGATGAGACAGCCTATAGGGAGGAGGTCAGAGACCTGGCCATGTGGTGCCAGGACAACAACCTCTATGGCAACTGCACGGCCTCCGACCGCAAGGCACTACAGAGGGTAGTGCAAACGGCCCAGTACATCACTGGGGCCAAGATTCCTGCCATCCAGGACCTCTATACCAGGTTGTATCAGAGGAAGGCCCTAAAAATTGTCAAAGACAGCAGCCACCCTAGTCATAGAGTGTCCTCTCTGCTACCGCACGGCAAGCGGTACCGGAGCGCCAAGTCTAGGTCCAAGAGCTTCTACCCCCAAGCCATAAGACTCCTGGACACCTAATCAAATGGCTACCCAGACTATTTGCATTGCCCCCCCCTCCCCTTATTTTACACAGCTGCTACTCTCTGTTGTTATCATCTATGCATAGTCACTTTAATAACTCTACCTACATGTACATATTACCTCAACTAACCGGTGCCCCTGCACATTGACTCTGTACAGGTACCCGCCTGTGTTACAGCTCTCGTTGGTAGAATGACCGGACCAAGGTGCAGCGTGGTAGGCGTACATTTTCTTTATTAATGTTCCACCAAAAACAATAAACAATAGAACGAACGTAAAGCTTCGTAGTGCAAAACATGCAACAAACAAAGACAAGATCCCACAAAACCCAAACGGAAACTAACAACTTATATCTGATTCCCAATCAGAGACAACGATAGACAGCTGCCTCCGATTGGGAATCAAACACACCAACATAGAAACAGAAAACCTAGAATTCCCACCCTAATCACACCCTGACCTAAAAACAAATAGAGAAATAAAAAGGCTCTCTAAGGTCAGGGCGTGACAGCCTGTATATAGTCTCGCTATTGTTATTTTACTGCTGCTCTTTAATTACTTGTTACTTTTATTTCTTATTCTTATCTGTATTTTTTTAAACTGCATTGTTGTTAGGGGCTCGTAAGTAAGCATTCGGGGCATGTGACTAATGAAATTTGATTTGATTTGAAATTGATTGACAAACATCAGAAGTACTCAGACAGGTGCAATGTTGCACAGTTGGGGCATATAGATTCTCTAGTACCTTTATGTTGAATAAAATACAATAAAATGAAATACCACATCGTGCTGTATGACAGGAAATTCGAATATTTTATCAGCATAAGAGCTGCATCTTCATAAAATGTAACCCCATATACCTTTACCCCATAAGATAACTTCAAAGTAATTTTCTTTCAGAAACGTTCAATTAAGACCAATGCAGAGCGAACAGCACCTGGTAAATTACTGATAAGAACACACCTTGGAGACAATTCTGTGGCTTTTTCGCCCATACACACAGACTCCACAAAAAGTACATCCTGACTACCTGTCCGACTCCTTACCTGGGCCAAGGTGTGCTGGCCTCTGGGTGGTTGCACCAATTTGTAAGTCGCTCTGGATAAGAGCGTCTGCTAAATGACTTAAATGTAAATGTAAATGTGGTCTCAGGCAGGGCTGAGACTGGCGCTGAGTGTAGACAATACAGGACCCCAACAGGTGTAAGGTAGACTAGTGGTGATGATTACCTCTAGTCCAGTTAGCTCAGATTCCAGTCTCTTCTGTCAGTCTGCAGGTGTCTGGTGTTTTATGATGGGCCAGGAGATGCGCCAGGCAGACGAGCAGGCAGACAGCAGGTAGGGAAAGCAGGCCTATAAGTAACCCAGAATACTGATGAAGAATCCTCTACCTGGGGGCCTGAGGCTGTCTACTAGTCTCTGCTGGATCTTAAAAGGCGCAGACTTAAAAGGCGCAGCCCAAAAGCACACTAAGGCTAACTAATGCTATCAGTGACAATGTACCTGCTGTGGGTGTGACAGAGGGAGAGTGAGAGTGTGTGAAGGAATTCCAGTTCCATTGACTGTAGGTCATATTTATACTAGGGCAGCCTTGTTTACCTAAGCACACACAGTCTGTGTGTATGTGTGTGTGTGTGTGTGTGTGTGTGTAACACACATAACACAAAGTCATTTCTCAACCCTGTTAGTACAACGGCATCGGATCTTAGTTCAAAGTATATGGGTGTCTGAGTGTCCATGACAGCTTCCTGTTTAATCTGGAAGATTCTGTACAGGTTAAGTGAAATTTCAAGGGGGAAATAGACTGTACGGCAGTTTGAAAAATGATTCAGGTGGTTAGAAAATGATACTTCAAAATAGTTATTTTGATGTAAAAAAAAATCTAGTTGTCATCTTTACTTGAATGTAGTTAGTACTTTACTCTACTTCACATGTCCAACCATCTTGGGAATTGAATTCAGCATAGATATTACACTGAACAAAAATATAAACGCAACATGTAAAGGCCCATGTTTCATTAGCCAAAATAAAATATCCCAGAAATGTTCCAAATGTACAAAAAGCTTATTTCTCAAAATATTTTGGCACAACATTTGTGCAAAAATGGTTTATCCCACTTTGTAACACAACAACACTTGTGCCAAAAATTTGACACACTGAAATTTGTGCAATATTTTTGGGAGAAATAAGCTTTTTGTGAGTATGGAACATTTCTGGGATCTTTTAATATGTGTTTTACCCCTGTTAGTGAGCATTTCTCCTTTGCCAAGATAATACATCCACCGGACAGGTGTGGCATATCAAGAAGCTGATTAAACAGCATGAACAGTACACAGGTGCACCTTGTGCTGTGACAATAAAAGTCCACTCTAAAATGTGCAGTTTTGTCACACAACACAATGCCACAGATGTCTCAAGTGTTGAGGGAGTGTGCAATTGGCATGCTGACTGCAGGAATGTCCAACAGAGCTGTTGCCAGAGAATTTAAATTTCTCTACCATAAGCCGCATCCAAAGTCGTTTTAGAGAATTTCGCAGTACGCCCATCGTGACATGGGTTATGGTATGGGCAGGCATAAACTACGGACAACGAACACAATTGCCTTTTATCAGTGGCAATTTAAATGCACAGAGATACCTTGACGAGATCCTGAGGCCCATTGTCGTGCCATTCATCCGCCACCATGTTTCAGCATGATAATGCACGGCCCCATGTCGCAATGATCTGTGTCGCTGAGAAAAGGCAACACTATACCTTAAAGATGCAGTCTGGGATCTTAAGCACAAAAAATGTGTAACCTATTGTATGAATTGGATTAGTATCATATCATATGAATTGCAACAAAAAAATCAGGTAGTAACATATCATACAAAATGGAAGACGTAGTACACAATTGGATGACGTAGTACACACAAAACGGGGAACCGTTTTGGCTCGTGAGCACCACTTTCAAAACTACTGTCTGAAATTATGCAAAAGCTCTGGAGCATCACTTTAATGACTGTTCAATCTTCAGTGGATTAAGCTGTTTGTGCTGATACTGAGTATGCATCCTGTTTCCTTTCACTTACAAAACCACTGAGGAATGTGTGAAAGTGTGTCATTTTCACTACATTAATTATTACTTCCCTTCACTTGCTGGCATCAATATCTTAGGTGCTGCCTACTGTGTATATTGGAGGTGTTGGGGGAAAAAAGAAAAAGACAAATTCTTCTTCTTTTTCTTCTTCTTCTCCTCCTGGGACCTGGACCCGTATTCATAGAGTGTCTCAGAGCGGGAGTGCTGCTCTTGTATCGGTTTCACCTTTTAAATCATAATTAATAAGATAACACGGACAAGGGGGGACCTGATTCTAGAACATCACTCCTACTCTGAGACGCTTTATGAATACGGTGCCTGATCAGAAGAAAAGAGGTGGCCCTAATCTAATTATAATCTAAAGAAAGTGAATGACGACAATATGCATGCTCCCCCCAAATGACAGTAGAGTATAGCTTTTCCCCCCATTCATAACGTTGTATTTGCACTGTAAACCATTAATTAATAGTTATCAGGATTACCGAACGTTAAAAAATGCCACAATGCTGCTCCCTTAGCTCTGGGGTTTTTGTGTTTAAGGAACAATAGGGTAACATGACATAATTTGGTTTCATGTGTGAAAAAACCTGTGTGGAAAGGGTTTGGTATATGAAGCTTGTATCCATTCTATATACACTGCGCATATCGACACAGATGATAAACAGCTCAAAAGAAAAAATCTAGTGAATGATCTCTAATCAACTGCGCCTTTTAATCCGTAAGAGTTAATTTTCAGTTTTTTTAAATAACAAGAGCGTGAGTTAGATATCATTACGCATGCAGTGTTTGAATGGAGTAATTGTGAGATTGGGAGAGGGAGTGCTGCTAGCTGAGTCACAGGATAGACACGGGGCCTTTAAAGAGACTGATCCTGGCGTGTGTTGACTGTTAAACAAACACACCAATACAAACCCACACTAACCCTGCTATTTTACATCTGTAATAATCACAGGAATCATGAAAGACGGCCTCCTCTCTTTGGACCTGTTATAATGGACCCGAGGCTGGTGAGTGTGTGTGTGTGTGTGTGTGTGTGTGTGTGTGTGTGTGTGTGCATGTGTTTGAGTGTGCATGTGTGCGTGTGTGGCTTATTGAATAATGAAGCAGTTAAGTGTGTGACTGACTAGTATTGGAATACTATACAGTATATCCAGACTGAACTTGCCTGCAAAAATAATGAAATATCACACATTGCAGCTACACTTTAAATTGGCAAATAATCCGTAACCACATTCATTCAACGTTACCACAATGAGTCAAATGCCATTACAAAAAAAAAAGAATCTCAGTTGAGCGGAGTGGCAAAAATGTATCACTCTCTTCTGTTTGTTTTTGGATTTGCCGACATCCCATATGAAAAAAATTTGCATGGCAGTTACTTGAACCATGGGAAGAAAAGGTGTTGCTCTTATAGCATTTAGTAAACTTTGCTTTAGAATAACATTCTCATGGTTGAGGCAAGTATTTTGGAGAGTTAAGAATTCATCAAGTTGTCACAGTTCCAATTTACGAACGTGTACCTTGATGTTATTTACCACACTGTAACCTCCTGTGACTTTCAGAGTTGGAGCAGGTGTTTTTGGCGTGAATAATATATTCCGTTATGGGTTGACGGACTGTTCTGGCTCCTTGACTTGTTTTATATGCATAGGTATTGACAATCTTCTATCAGTTGATAGAGTGAAATTAATGGGATTATGTCCTCAAATCACTTTGACTAAATGTGGTGCAACAAATTAGCCACCTAAACTGTGTTGACAAGAATGAAAACTTAATTTGGGGAATGTTTATGGTAAATACATTGTTGGGGTTATTAATAACATTCCAACAATATATACTGCTATGTTATGGATAAAGCCCTACCAGTTAAACCAGCTAATCCATCTTTAATTGATGTGGTTGTCAGTCAGAAGTGAGATTTGATATGTGAATTTCATTGCCCCCTGGCACAACCGCTAGACGGGGGATTAGGGGTCCTCCTCCAGGAACATTTTACTGTTTTAAATCTAATTTCCTGCAATTCTATGTACACTGCTCAAAAAAATAAAGGGAACACTTAAACAACACAGTGTAACTCCAAGTCAATCACACTTCTGTGAAATCAAACTGTCCACTTAGGAAGCAACACTGATTGACAATACATTTCACATGCTGTTGTGCAAATGGAATAGACAAAAGGTGGAAATTATAGGCAATTAGCAAGACACCCCCAATAAAGGAGTGGTTCTGCAGGTGGTGACCACAGACCACTTCTCAGTTCCTATGCTTCCTGGCTGATGTTTTGGTCACTTTTGAATGCTGGCGGTGCTTTCACTCTAGTGGTAGCATGAGACGGAGTCTACAACCCACACAAGTGGCTCAGGTAGTGCAGCTCATCCAGGATGGCACATCAATGCGAGCTGTGGCAAGAAGGTTTGCTGTGTCTGTCAGCGTAGTGTCCAGAGCATGGAGGCGCTACCAGGAGACAGGCCAGTACATCAAGAGACGTGGAGGAGGCCGTAGGAGGGCAACAACCCAGCAGCAGGACCGCTACCTCCGCCTTTGTGCAAGGAGGAGCACTGCCAGAGCCCTGCAAAATGACCTCCAGCAGGCCACAAATGTGCATGTGTCAGCATATGGTCTCACAAGGGGTCTGAGGATCTCATCTCGGTACCTAATGGCAGTCAGGCTACCTCTGGCGAGCACATGGAGGACTGTGCGGCCCCACAAAGAAATGCCACCCCACACCATGACTGACCCACCGCCAAACCGGTCATGCTGGAGGATGTTGCAGGCAGAACGTTCTCCACGGCGTCTCCAGACTCTGTCACGTCTGTCACATGTGCTCATGTGCTCAGTGTGAACCTGCTTTCATCTGTGAAGAGCACAGGGCGCCAGTGGCGAATTTGCCAATCTTGGTGTTCTCTGGCAAATGCCAAACGTCCTGCACGGTGTTAGGCTGTAAGCACAACCCCCACCTGTGGACGTCGGGCCCTCATACCACCCTCATGGAGTCTGTTTCTGACCGTTTGAGCAGACACATGCACATTTGTGGCCTGCTGGAGGTCATTTTGCAGGGCTCTGGCAGTGCTCCACCTGCTCCTCCTTGCACAAAGGCGGAGGTAGCGGTCCTTCTGCTGGGTTGTTGCCCTCCTACGGCCTCCTCCACGTCTCCTGATGTACTGGCCTGCCTCCTGGTAGCGCCTCCATGCTCTGGACACTATGCTGACAGACACAGCAAACCTTCTTGCCACAGCTCGCATTGATGTGCCATCCTGGATGAGCTGCACTACCTGAGCCACTTGTGTGGGTTGTAGACTCCGTCTCATGCTACCACTAGAGTGAAAGCACCGCCAGCATTCAAAAGTGACCAAAACATCAGCCAGGAAGCATAGGAACTGAGAAGTGGTCTGTGGTCACCACCTGCAGAACCACTCCTTTATTGGGGGTGTCTTGCTAATTGCCTATAATTTCCACCTTTTGTCTATTCCATTTGCACAACAGCATGTGAAATTTATTGTCAATCAGTGTTGCTTCCTAAGTGGACAGTTTGATTTCACAGAAGTGTGATTGACTTGGAGTTACATTGTGTTGTTTAAGTGTTCCCTTTATTTTTTTGAGCAGTGTATTTTGAAACGGCTTAGGCCATCGACCAGGATGGAAAATAAATCAATTCAGGTGTATATGCTTTGAACATAATAATGAACACTCTAAATTAGACGACTTTGTTACTTTTAGAGTTTCGAGGGATTCCATTTAAAGTATGCAACAACAACAACAAAAATGTTTTTTTAGGTGATTTGACTCTTTACACAGACAGTAATGAAAGGAGATAGGCAAATGTTAGAAACAGTTGGAAGGAGGGATTGATCCCTGTTCTCAGGTAGAAAGTTGTATGTGACACACAGGACATTGTAATATTAATGGTTGATGGCAGTGGGTAACAAAATCGTAGATTGCAGTCTCCTTGTTCATACACTACTTTCAAGGTAAGGACGCAAACATTTTGTATTTTGTAATTTGGGTAAACTATCTCTTTAAAATAGGGCTAATTTCGCAAAATCACCCAACCTTCAACAAAAATCTAATGAATATCAATATTCAAGTGGTTTATGCCTACTAGTCAAAGATCCTTGCCATCATCTTACTCTACATAGACAAAATAGGATGTGTTTATGAGTTGTGAGTACCCCTACAATCTCTGCCTAGCATGTGCAGATGGTTTGATTCCTGGAGCATTTAATATCCAATGCTTATTTGCCAAAACTGTCCACGAATGGCTGCAAAAAAATACATAGCCTCGTATAGTTCATTTTCAAAAGACACAAAGAGGCATGTCAGATTTCAAATATATGATTACAACGTCAAAATTGGGAAGAAGTGTAATAATAAAATTAATGTGGTGAATAACAGAAGTGTTCTTGCTGCCAAGCACAGTAACTACCCTATATTTTAGCCCATTGTTAAGAATGAGAGTTGTTCCTCTGTTCAGGCTAAATAAAGTAAATAGATAACAAAATCTCCTGAAGGCAATATTATAGACATCTCCCCCTATACCCTAACCAAATGAACATATTGTCCCCTGTCTAGAATCAAATGTACAAATGTACAATTGTGGATTCAAAATCTGAAATTATTTTCCATAGTTACAAATGCTAAAACATACTGTAAGTCTGTCTGCTGCCTTTTCGTTGTCACAGCCTAAATACCAATCACCAAACAAGGGGATTAATACAATTGGGGATTAAATAGACTTGAGTAAATGCTGTCAAAAAACTGCTTTCTGCATCAGGGACAGGAGTAACAGCAACCTCATTTTGTTGACAACATTGTACAGTAAACTATGCTGCTACGGTGTTATTAAATGGTGTTATTGGTGCTACGGTGTTATTAAATTAAATGATTTGCTGCACAGGTGAAAAGTGAACGCACTGACTATACAACGGACGAATTAAAAAACATAAAAGCAGTGTTTTTTCAATGTGTGCGATGTAAGAGGTGTACAGAGAGAAGAGGGTCAAATGCGTGAAGTCTCACAGCCAATGCGTGAGAGTTGGCAGCTCTGCAGGCATAATGGACACAATGTAGAACATAGTAAAAATCTAGAAAAACCCTTGAATGAGTAGCTGTGTCCAAACTTTTGACTGGTAATGTAGACAAAATATGATGCGTTTATGAGTTTATGAGTAAGTCCCCCTATCACTTCTGTCTAGCATGTGCACAATATAAACATTTTGAAAATTATATTTGTAAGACTTTTTCAAAACTGTCCATGAATGGCTGCAAAAACACATAACTTCAAATAGTTCATTTTCAAAAGACACTATTATGCATATCAGATTTCAAATTTGTGATTACACTAATAATAAAATAAGCGTGGGGAATAACAGTAGTGTTCTTGCTAACAAACACAGTAATTACCCCATATTTTAGCCCATTGTTAAGAATGATAATTGTCCCACTGATCAGACTAAATAAAGTAAATATACAATCTCTTGAAGACAAGAACTTTTTTTTTTTTTTTTTTTTTTTTAAATTTTATCCCCTTTTCTCCCCAATTTTCGTGGTATCCAATCGCTAGTAATTACTATCTTGTCTCATCGCTACAACTCCCGTACGGGCTCGGGAGAGACGAAGGTCGAAAGTCATGCGTCCTCCGAAGCACAACCCAACCAAGCCGCACTGCTTCTTAACACAGCGCGCCTCCAACCCGGAAGCCAACCGCACCAATGTGTCGGAGGAAACACCGTGCACCCGCCCCCCTCAGTTAGCGCGCACTGCGCCCGGCCCGCCACAGGAGTCGCTGGAGCGCGATGAGACAAGGATATCCCTACCGGCCAAACCCTCCCTAACCCGGACGACGCTAAGCCAATTGTGCGTCGCCCCACGGACCTCCCGGTCGCGGCCGGCTGCGACAGAGCCTGGGCGCGAACCCAGACTCTGGTGGCGCAGCATAGCACTGCGATGCAGTGCTCTAGACCACTGCGCCACCCGGGAGGCCCTTGAAGACAAGATTAATTAAATCTGCCACTACACCCTAACCCCCCGAAAAGTCTATGCATTGTCCCCCTCTAGAATCAAATGTACACTTTTTGGTTCACAATCTGTTTGACAAAATTATTTTCATAGTTACAAATCAGGTCACCCTACCAAACTTCCCTGCTAAGACATACTGTAAGTCTGTCTGCTGCCTTTTCATTGTCACAGCCTAAATGCCAAAAACCAAACAAGGGGACTAATAAAAAATTTTTTTAGTATATGCTGTCAAAAGACTACATTCTGAAGTTAGGATGGGAGTAACAGCAACCTAAATGTGTTGACAACATTGTACATAAAACTGCGTTACCGTGCTGCTTGACAGGACAATGATAGAGGTTCCGCTCGTGATGTTAAATTGCAGGTGCAGACACTTCGATTAAAAAACAATTTGTAGCACAGTTGAAAAGTGAACCCGCTGACTACACAATAGGCTAATTAGAAAAATAAAAGCAGTACTTTCAATGCGTGAGTTATAAGAGGTGTACTGTGAGAAGAGGATCATATGCGTGTGTCTCACAGCCAATGTGTGAGAGTTGGCAGCTCTGAAGGCATAAAGGTGGAAAACACTCCCAAGAAATGTTTTTCTTATGAAATATTATTTTCGGGTTTCTGTACACAGATGAAATGACCACAAAGAACATGTGTTTATCTTTGTGTTAAAGTAAAAAAAATATATATTGTTTTACATTGTACAAGCATGCTTTCTTCAAGAAAAAACATCATCCATGTTTAACCTCTGACTTCCATACAACACAATGCACTTTCTTCCAAATAATAAAAGCAACCACCCACTGCACTGCCTTAACCTCCTTGTTGAACCACTGCCTATCTCTTTGATCTGATATTTGCTCTTGAGCCATTTCCTAAGTTTTGGAACAACAGCTGTGAAGTGTGTCAAGTCGTCAGCCTGGAAATGGACATTGCATTACATGGACAAGCCCTATCCTGCAAACATATGACCAAAGTGTGCACGCACTTGCGGATGGAAGGCCATCAACCAGTTATTTAGACATGACGTAGCAATTCAGAAGCATGGAGACCAATAAATGTTCTGAAGTGTAAATACACTAAGAGTGGTTGGTGATAAGTTGAATGAAATTCAGTGCAAGTTGTTAGCTTGTCCTTTATGAGGTCTTCAGGGGAACCCACGCCCAGATTGATGTTGTCTCTTGAGCTGTTATCACTGAGGCTTACTGAGCTCTCTACCAACCATATGCCATATGGTAGTACATGCCCGCTGCCTTGTTCCATCGTGTCCCTGTTGTGTCAATGAGGGAGCTGTAGGCCTACATCGGCATCCAGTATGCAGAACCCAGAACACACACTGACTGACTGGCACCACTTATCACAGGACTATAGGGCTTCAGGGTCATAAACAAAATCAAGGCTTTTCTGAGATTTCAACTCATATTGCTTTTGTTTTAGGTGAACTGTGATATAATCATTCGCCTCTTTATAGATGATTTGGAAAGAATACCTTTACTTTAACACACACACACACACACACACACACACACACAAAGACCATGTTGCAACATGCAGGGCCAGCCCACCCTTTAGGCAGGAATAGGCAGCCGCCCAGGGCAACAGATTGACAAAGACGGAATTTCCCGAGCTAAACTGACCACAACGCTCCTCCAACAACACATATACCTTACATAATTCTGCCCAAAGACAATTTCACTCTCACTCAGTGGCATATGGGTTATTTAAACTATGCCACTTTATGTTTACATACCCTACAGTACTCATCTCATATGTATATACCGTACTCTATACCATCTACTGCATCTGCCATGCCGTTCTGTACCACCACTCATTCATATATCTTTATGTACATATTCTTTATCCCTTTACACTTGTGTGTGTGTGTAAGGTAGTAGTTGTGGAATTGTTAGGTTAGATTACTTGTTGGTTATTACTGCATTGTCGGAACTAGAAGCACAAGCATTTCGCTACACTCGCATTAACATCTGCTAACCATGTGTATGTGACTAATAAAATTTGATTTGATTTGATTTGATATTTAGGTGAGTACTGATGCTGCCCCGTGATAAGTAGCACCCACTTTGTTAAAGGCAGCGGTGCAAAATAAGGTCCATGCCCAGGGCGCCTCTCCAGGGTGATGTTGGAGAGACGAACTCCTACGGCGCTCCACCAATGTTCCGTCAAAAAATTACCTAACATGAATCATGTAGCCTATAGCCTACGGTAGAAATAGTGGCCTTTTCTGTAGCCTCAGAAAAGCAAGCAGTTTATTAGGCTACAGATGAAATAAGCTATGATGAACTTCACAAGCTGTTGAAAGTGCACACTGATGAGCTTGATGCTCCTTTCCAATAAATATTGAGGGTCTTATTCTGGAGACATGATGATCGATGCTTGACTGCTGTTTGACAAATAAAATAATTCTCACTGTTTTGTCCATAATAATCTCATCATGTAGGCAAACCCCACTGTGTCTGCGAGCTGTTGGCTACAGAGCACTTGGCAATACCAGAATGAGCACATTCACTATATAACACAATGTTTTTTTGTGAAAGAAAACATCAGTAGAGTTGGATTTAACCTCAAAGGTTATTTGTATGTGCACTACGTCATCACGCACAGCTTTTAATCCGCAACTGTCACGTTCCTGACCTATTTTTATGTTATTTTGATTATGTTTAGTTGGTCAGGGCGTGAGTTGGGGTGGGCATTGTATGTTGTGTGTGTTTTGGTTAGTCTATGGGTGTTGTATGTGTATGGGATAGAGTATTGTTAGGTTGTCTAGTTATGTCTATGGCTGCCTAGATTGGGTCTCAATCAGAGACAGCTGTCATTCATTTGTCTCTGATTGGGAGCCATATTTAAGGTAGTCATAGGCAGTAGGCTTTTGTGGGTAGTTGTCTTGTTTAACGTTTGTTGCTTGTCTGTGCACTTGCGTTATTTAGCTTCACGATCATTTGTTGTTTTTTGTTTGTTTGTATAGTGTTTTCGTTTCATGTTCATCTTCGTTCATTTATTAAAAGAAGATGGCTTATTTTCCTGATGCTGCGTTTTGGTCCGTCTCTCCTACACACGATCGTGACAGCAACAAGTCAATTTGATGGAAACTGGGAAAATGTGCATATTGTTTTTATGTGGATTTTAGAATATTTGCATGAAAATCTGTTGTCAATAGGATGGAAACCCAGCTAGTGTCATGAGACAGACCATTTTTACACCATAAACGTTTCCCTGATCAAATAGCCTAACCTAAATGGCGCCCAACCAAATAAAAAATGAGCTTCGATGTGAATATGACATTACCTTGGAAATAATGTACGATGCAGCGGGATGAGGACAGAGTACATTTTTCTAAGGTAATGTACAGAACAGAGGCGTTTGTTCCGCTTATGCTACAGATGCCGAAGAAAACAATACTAAAGCACACATTTACCAGTATCATTTTCGATGGAAAATCTTTGATATTTTCATTTATATATAAGAGAATTCATACTTTATCATCTTTTGATTGCTAGAGACGCAACCCAGTCATTTGTTTGATTAGTTCGATGTTAAAGGATGCGACCCAGTTGTTCGTCCTCTATGTTCCATAGCCTTGCTCGCTGGCAACGTTCTTGTCCCTTCTTGCTAGTTAGCTACGGCTAACACATGACCTCTGCAGCCAAAATAACATCAAAGAAGTTGCATTTGCGTTAGTTTTGCCTGGCATAGCTAGAAAAGTTTGCCTTCTCATCAAGACACAACACTTTTCCTTACCAGGAGATTGCATTGCATATCAAACACACTACGCTAGAAGCTAGCTAAATCGTTTGTTTGCTAGCAAACCTGCCAATATGGCAACTGAATTCAAAAATACCAGCTGCTGAAAACAGCTGGTCAAACTAGAAACACGTGGGAGGATTTGACATCATAGTGCCACTTGTGTCATGACTAAAACATAGGCGCCGAAGAAATTCATGTTCATCGATCACCGCATTAGGTCATCAGATGCTCCAAAAAAATATGTCTCTGTAAAAGCAAATCAGATAGTTAGCTAGCTACGTTTTTCCTCGTTAGACCTGTATTTACAATGTATCCAATTTCTGTTTGTGTGGTTGTTGGTTTAGCTTTCTGTAACTTCGGTCAGCATGTGTAGGCACATACTGTATTGGGTCATGATTGCAAGGTGTCCCGATATCTTTTCCAACTGCCCCATTATCTGGTTTCAATTTTCATTCTAGAATACCCTTGTAACCAATCAGACATGACTGTTCAACAATGCTGTTGAATAACGAACAATTGTTACGATTCCAATGGTGAATGAAGGAGTCAGGCGCAGAGAGCAGGGTAGTTCCGAGCAAGTGGATATTTTAATATTCCAAACAGAATATAAATGAGACGGCTACGCCAAACAACCAAAGGGGGCGTCAAGATACAGTCCAAAAATAACTAGGACAAAATCCACACTATAACAAACGCCACAAAACAGAATAACAAGCCCGCACAAAAGTCGGCGGGCCAACTGGGTTTAAATAGCTCACTAACCCTAAACACAAAACAGGTGCAACCAATTAGACAAAATTAAATAAAAACAGAAAAAGGGGATCGGTGGCAGCTAGTAGGCCAGAGACGACGACCGCCGAGCGCCGCCCGAACGGGAAGAGGCACCATCCTCGGCGGGATTCGTAACAGTACCCCCCTCCCGGCCTCGGCCTCGAGGAGCAGGGCGATCCGGGTGGAGGCGGTGAAAGTCCCTCAAGAGGGAAGGATCCAAAATGTCCCCCACCGGTACCCAGCATCTCTCCTCCGGACCGTACCCCTCCCAGTCCACGAGGTACTGCAGGCCCCTCACCCGGCGTCTCGAGTCCAGAATAGCTCGTACCGTGTACGCCGGGGACCCCTCAATGTCAAGAGGGGGCGGAGGGATCTCCGGCACCTCATTTTCCTGAAGGGGACCAGCTACCACCGGCCTGAGGAGAGACACATGAAACGAGGGGTTAATACGATAGTAAGAGGGAAGTTGTAATCTATAACACACCTAGTTTATCCTCCTCAGGACTTTAAATGGCCCCACACACTGCGGCCCCAGCTTCCGGCAGGGCAGGCGGAGGGGCAGGTTTCGGGCCGAGAGCCAGACCCTGTCCCCTGGTGCGAACACAGGGGCCTCACTGCGGTGGCGGTCAGCGCTCTTCTTCTGCCGTTCACTGGCCTGCCTGAGAGAGTCCTGGACTGCCCGCCAGGTCTCTCTAGAGCGCTGTACCCACTCCTCCACCGCAGGAGCTTCGGTCTGGCTCTGATGCCACGGAGCCAGGACCGGCTGGTACCCCAGTACGCATTCGAATGGCGACATGTTCGTTGATGAGTGGCGGAGTGAGTTCTGGGCCAACTCTGCCCACGGGACGTACCTCGCCCATTCTCCTGGCCGGTCCTGGCAATACGACCTCAGAAACCTACCCACTTCCTGGTTCACTCTCTCCACCTGCCCATTACTTTCGGGGTGATACCCAGAGGTAAGGCTGACCGAGACCCCCAGACGCTCCATAAACGCCCTCCACACCGGGACGTGAACTGGGGACCTCGATCAGATACGATGTCCTCCGGCACCCCTTAGTGCCGGAAGACGTGGGTAAATAGAGCCTCCGCAGTCTGTAGGGCCGTAGGGAGACCAGGCAATGGGAGGAGACGACAGGACTTAGAGAACCGATCCACAACGACCAGAACGGTAGTGTTCCCCTGAGATGGGGGAAGATCAGTCAGAAAATCTACCGATAGATGAGACCATGGCCGTTGTGGAACCGGGAGGGGTTGTAACTTCCCTCTCGGCAGGTGCCTAGGAGCCTTACTCTGTGCGCATACCGAACAGGAGGAGACATAGAGCCTCACGTCCTTAGCCAAGGTGGGCCACCAGTATTTCCCCCTAAGACCCCGCACTGTCCTCTCAATCCCCGGATGACCCGAAGGAGGTAGTGTGTGAGCCCACCGAATCAATCGATCACGGACACCAAGCGGTACGTACCTAAGGCCAGTCGGACACTGGGAAGGCGTTGAGGGCGTACCCTCAACGCCCGCTCGATGTCCGCGTCCACCTCCCATACCACCGGGGCCACCAGCCAAGAGGCTGGAAGGATGGGAGTCAGATCGATGGGCCGGTCCTCGGTGTCATAGAGACGGGACAGCGCGTCGGCCCTAGTGTTGAGGGAACCTGGTCTATAAGAGATCGTAAATCTAAAGCGTGTAAAGAACATGGCCCACCTAGCCTGACGCGGATTCAGTCTCTTCGCCGTTCGGATATACTCCAGATTGCGGTGGTCAGTCCAGATGAGGAAAGGGTATTTAGCCCCCTCAAGCCAGTGTCTCCACACCTTCAGGGCTTTTACCATAGCTAGTAACTCCCGGTCCCCCACATCATAGTTCCGCTCCGCCGGACCCAGCTTCTTAGAAAAGAAAGCACAGGGACGGAGCTTCGGTGGCGTGCCCGAGCGCTGTGATAGCACGGCTCCAACACCAGCCTCGGACGCATCCACCTCCACTATGAACGCTAATGAAGGGTCCGGATGCGCCAACACGGGAGCCTCAGTAAACCGTGCCTTCAACTGGTTGAAGGCTCCATCTGCCTCGGCCGACCACCGTAGACGCACCGGCCCCCCCTTCAGCAGTGAGGTAATGGGCGCCGCCACTTGGCCAAAACCCCGGATAAACCTCCGGTAGTAATTGGCAAACCCTAAAAACCGCTGCACCTCCTTTACCGTGGTCGGAGTCGGCCAATTACGCACGGCGTTAACGCGGTCACACTCCATCACCACCCCCGAGGTGGAAATGCGATAACCCAGGAAGGAAACGGCTTGTTTGGAGAACACACATTTCTCAGCCTTGACGTATAGGTCATGCTCCAGCAGTTGCCCAAGGACCCTGCGCACCAGGGAGACATGCGTGGTGCGTGTGGCAGAATAGATCAAGATGTCATCAATATATACTACCACACCCTGCCCGTGCAAGTCCCTGAGAATCTCATCTACAAAGGATTGGAAGACGGCTGGAGCATTCTTCAACCCATACGGCATGACGAGGTACTCATAGTGGCCTGATGTGGTACTAAACGCTGTTTTCCACTCGTCTCCTCCCCGAATACGCACCAGATTATACGCGCTCCTGAGGTCCAGTTTTGTGAAAAAACGCGCTCCGTGGAATGATTCCACCGCCGTAGCGGATAACTAAATTCCACTGTGATTGAATTGAGACCTCGATAATCAATGCACGGACGCAGTCCTCCCTCCTTTTTTCTCACAAAAAAGAAACTCGAGGAGGCGGGTGACATGGAGGGCCGAATGAACCCTTGTCTCAGAGCTTCCGTGACATATGTCTCCATAGCCAACGTCTCCTCCTGTGACAATGGGTACACGTGACTCCTGGGAAGTGCAGCGTTCTCCTGGAGGTTTATCACGCAATCCCACCGTCGATGAGGTGGTAATTTGGTCGCTTTTTTCTTACTAAAAGCGATAGCCAAATCGGCCTATTCTGGGGGAATGCGCACAGTGGAAACCTGGTCTGGACTCTCCACCGACGTGGCACCGATGGAAACTCCCACACACCTACCTGAACACTCCTCTGACCACCCCTGAAGAGCTCCCTGTCTCCAGGAAATGAGGGGATTGTGAATGGCTAGCCAGGGAACCCCCAACACCTCTGGAAACCCAGGTGAATCAATAAGGTAGAAACTAATCTGCTCTCTATGATCCCCCTGCGTTACCATGTCCAGCGGAATCGTGGCCTCCCTGATCAGCCCTGACCCTAACGGTCGGCTATCTAAGGAGTGCACGGGGAAAGGTGGGTCTATCTGCACCAGCGGAATACCCAACTTACGGGCGAGTCCGCGATCCATAAAACTCCCAGCTGCGCCTGAGTCGACTAGCGCCTTATGCTGGAGAGAGGGGAAAAACGCAGGGAAAAAAATAACCAAAAACATCCAACAGGGAGCTCTGGGTGAGTCTTGTGCCTACTCACCTGGGGTGGCCGAGAAGTATTCCGCCCGCCATCTCGACTCCCAGATGGACTCCTCCAGCACCGGTCCGAAGTGTGTCCTCTCCGGCCACAGTAGGTGCAAGAGGAGCCACCTCCTCCGGTCCCCCTAGATGCAGCTCCTCCCAACTCCATCGGAGTTGGAGCGGAAGGGCTGGGAGGTGGAACTGACAGGACCCCCTCTGAACGCCCGCGGGCAGCTAGCAGGTTGTCCAGTCGTATCGACATGTCAATGAGCTCATCGAGGGAGAGTGTAGTGTCCCGACAAGCTAGCTCCCGACGGACGTCCTCCCGAAGGCTACATCGGTAATGGTCCATCAGGGCCCTGTCATTCCACCCCGCACCAGCAGCCAAGGTCCGGAACTCCAACGCGAAGTCTTGCGCACACCTCGTCTCCTGTCTGAGGTGGAACAGTCGCTCACCCACCGCACGGCCCTCCTGAGGGTGGTCAAATACGGCCCGAAAGCGGCGGGTGAACTCTGGGTAGTGGTCCCGAACCGAGTCTGGGCCGTTCCAGACCGCGTTGGCCCATTCCAGGACTCTACCCGTCAGACAGAAGATGAGGAGGCTAACACTCTCCTCTCCCGAGGGAGTCGGATGAACGGTAGCCAAGTAGAGCTCCAACTGGAGCAAAAACCCCTGGCACCCAGCCACCGCTCCGTCGTATTCCCTCGGGAGCGCAAGACGCAACGCGCCGGAACCAGACGCTGACGTGGAAGGAGTAGGTTGCGACGTCTGTGAAGGAGCTGGAGTAGACGTCGGGAAACCACTCCTCTCCCATCGCTCCATCCTCTCCATCATCATGTCCATCGCCGAACCAATCCTATGGAGAACGGCGGTGTGATGGAGGACACGCTCCTCCATCGATGGAAGAGGGGTGGTCGCTGCTTCTGCTGACTCCATGGGTTGGTGCGGGCTTCTGTTACGATTCCAATGGTGAATGAAGGAGTCAGGCGCAGAGAGCAAGGTAGTTCCGAGCAAGTGGATATTTTAATATTCCAAACAGAATATAAATGAGACGGCTACGCCACACAACTGTGAACAGACAACAACACAGAGTTACACATGGAGTAAACAATAAACAAGTCAATAACATGGTAGAAAAAAAGAGAATCTATATACAATGTGTGCAACAGGCATGAGGAGGTAGGCAATAAATCGAATAATTACAATTAAGCAGATTAACACTGGAGTGATAAATCATCAGATGATCATGTGCAAGTAGAGATACTGGTGTGCAAAAGAGCAGAAAAGTAAATAAATAAAAGCAGTATGGGGGTGAGGTAGGTAAATTGGGTGGGCTATATACCGATGGACTATGTACAGCTGCAGCGATCGGTTAGCTGCTCAGATAGCAGATGTTTAAAGTTGTTGAGGGAGATAAAAGTCTCCAACTTCAGAGATTTTTGCAATTCGTTCCAGTCTCAGGCAGCAGAGAACTGGAAGGAAAGGCGGCCAAATTAGGTTTTGGCTTTAGGGATGATCAGTGAGATACACCTGCTGGAGCGCGTGCTACGGGTGGGTGTAGCCATCGTGACCAGTGAACTGAGATAAGGCGGCACTTTACCTAGCATAGCCTTGTAGATGACCTGGAGCCAGTGGGTCTGACGACGAACATGTAGCGAGGGCCAGCCGACTAGGGCATACAGGTCGCAGTGGTGGGTAGTATATGGGGCTTTGGTGACAAAACGGATGGCACTGTGATAAACTGCATCCAGTTTGCTGAGTAGAGTATTGGAAGCTATTTTGTAGATGACATCGCCGAAGTCGAGGATCGGTAGGATAGTCAGTTTTACTAGGGTAAGTTTCGCGGCGTGAGTGAAGGAGGCTTTGTTGCGAAATAGAAAGCCGACTCTAGATTTGATTTTGGATTGGAGATGTTTGATATGAGTCTGGAAGGAGAGTTTGCAGTCTAGCCAGACACCTAGGTACTTATAGATGTCCACATATTCTAGGTCGGAACCGTCCAGGGTGGTGATGCTAGTCGGGCGTGCGGGTGCAGGCAGCGAACGGTTGAAAAGCATGCATTTGGTTTTACTAGCGTTTAAGAGCAATTGGAGGCCACGGAAGGAGTGTTGTATGGCATTGAAGCTCGTTTGGAGGTTAGATAGCACAGTGTCCAAGGAAGGGCCAGAAGTATACAGAATGGTGTCGTCTGCGTAGAGGTGGATCAGGGAATCGCCCGCAGCAAGAGCAACATCATTGATATATACAGAGAAAAGAGTCGGCCCGAGAATTGAACCCTGTGGTACCCCCATAGAGACTGCCAGAGGACCGGACAACATGCCTTCCGATTTGACACACTGAACTCTGTCTGCAAAGTAGTTGGTGAACCAGGCAAGGCAGTCATTAGAAAAACCGAGGCTACTGAGTCTGCCGATAAGAATATGGTGATTGACAGAGTCGAAAGCCTTGGCCAGGTCGATGAAGACGGCTGCACAGTACTGTCTTTTATCGATGGCGGTTATGATATCGTTTAGTACCTTGAGCGTGGCTGAGGTGCACCCGTGACCGGCTCGGAAACCGGATTGCACAGCGGAGAAGGTACGGTGGGATTCGAGATGGTCAGTGATCTGTTAGTTGACTTGGCTTTCGAAGACCTTAGATAGGCAGGGCAGGATGGATATAGGTCTGTAACAGTTTGGGTCCAGGGTGTCTCCCCCGTTGAAGAGGGGGATGACCGCGGCAGCTTTCCAATCCTTGGGGATCTCAGATGATACGAAGGAGAGGTTGAACAGGCTGGTAATAGGGGGTGTGACATTGGCGGCGGACAGTTTCAGAAATAGGGGGTCCAGATTGTCAAGCCCAGGTGATTTGTATGGGTCCAGGTTTTGCAGCTCTTTCAGAACATCTGCTATCTGGATTTGGGTAAAGGAGAAGCTGGGGAGGCTTGGGCGAGTAGCAGCGGGGGGGGCGGAGCTGTTGGCCAAGGTTGGAGTCGTCAGGAGGAAGGCATGGCCAGCCGTTGAGAAATGCTTGTTGAAGTTTTCGATTATCACGGATTTATCGGTGGTGACCGTGTTACCTAGCCTCAGTGCAGTGGGCAGCTGGGAGGAGGTGCTCTTGTTCTCCATGGACTTTACAGTATCCCAGAACTTTTTGTAGTTAGAGCTACAGGATGCAAAGTTCTGCTTGAAAAAGCTGGCCTTTGCTTTCCTGACTGACTGCGTATATTGGTTCCTGAATTCCCTGAACAGTTGCATATCGCGGGGACTCTTCGATGCTATTGCAGTTCGCCACAGGATGTTTTTGTGCTGGTCGAGGGCAGTCAGGTCTGGAGTGAACCAAGGGCTATATCTGTTCTTAGTTCTGCATTTTTTGAACGGAGCATGCTTGTCTAATATGGTGAGGAAGTAACTTTTAAAGAATGACCAGGCATCCTCAACTGACGGGATGAGGTCAATATCCTTCCAGGGTACCCGGGCCAGGTCGATTAGAAAGGCCTGCTCGCAGAAGTGTTTTAGGGAGCGTTTGACAGTGATGAGGGGTGGTCGTTTGACCGCGGACCCGTAGCGGATACAGGCAATGAGGCAGTGATCGCTGAGATCTTGATTGAAGACAGCAGAGGTGTATTTGGAGGGCAAGTTGGTCAGGATAATGTCTATTAGGGTGCCCATGTTTACGGATTTAGGGTTGTACCTGGTGGGTTCCTTGATGATTTGTGTGAGATTGAGGGCATCTAGCTTAGATTGTAGGACTGCCGGGGTGTTAAGCATATCCCAGTTTAGGTCACCTAACAGAACAAACTCTGAAGCTAGATGGGGGGCGATCAATTCACAGATGGTGTCCAGAGCACAGCTGGGAGCTGAGGGGGTCGGTAGCAGGCGGCAACAGTGAGAGACTTATTTCTGGAGAGATTCATTTTTAAAATTAGAAGTTCGAACTGTTTGGGCATAGACCTGGAAAGTATGACAGAACTTTGCAGGCTATCTCTGCAGTAGATTGCAACTCCTCCCCCTTTGGCAGTTCTATCTTGACGGAAAGTGTTATAGTTGGGTATGGAAATCTCAAAATTTTTGGTGGCCTTCCTAAGCCAGGATTCAGACACGGCAAGGACATCAGGGTTGGCAGAGTGTGCTAAAGCGGTGAGTAAGACAAACTTAGGGAGGAGGCTTCTGATGTTGACATGCATGAGACCAAGGCTTTTCCGATCACAGAAGTCAACAAATGAGGGTGCCTGGGGACATGCAGGGCCTGGGTTTACCTCCACATCACCCGAGGAACAGAGGAGTAGTAGGATGAGGGTGCGGCTAAAGGCTATCCAAACTGGTCGCCTAGAGCGTTGGGGACAAGGAATAAAAGGAGCAGATTTATGGGCGTGGCAGAATAGATTCTGGGCATAATGTGCAGACAGGGGTATGGTGGGGCACGGGTACAGCGGAGGCAAGCCCAGGCACTGGGTGATGATAAGAGAGGTTGTATCTCTGGACATGCTGGTCTCAATGGGTGAGGTCACCGCATGTGTGGGAGGTGGGACAAAGGAGGTATCAGAGGTACGGGGAGTGGAACTACGGGCTCCATTGCAAACCAAAACAATGATAACTAGCCTGAACAACAGTATACAAGGCATATTGATATTTGAGAGAGTCATACAGTAAGGCATAAAGTAATTGCAGGTCTTGATTGGGAGAGCTAGCTAAAACAACAGGTGAGATAACAGCAGCTAGTCAGCTAACACAGCAACAGCAGGTAAAATGGCAATGACTAGGCAGAGAGGGTCGGATTAACTACACACAGAGCCTGAGTTAAAACACAGAGCCGACAGATAAAACACAAATAAACAGAATGGAGTACCGTGAATTAATGGGCAGTCCAGCAGGTATCAGCTATGTAGCCAAGTGATCATAGTGTCCGGGGGGCAGCAGTAGATGGAGCAGGGAAGCCGCCACTACGCTAGCATGCGGCGTTTAAAGTTAGTAGCCCGGGGGTGGTCTGCTCAGACGGAGGGGGTCTGCTCAGACGGAGGCCGGTTGAGGGCACAGCGGATGGGGTATTCGTCGGCAGACCAGACGTGGTGGTGCGGCGGGGCGCCGTGTCGACAGAGAATCCAAGCCAGATGGTGAAAGAGGTATTGTAGAATTTTGTTTACTAACTGGTGCTAGCTTCGTGGCAGTGGCGCTAGCTGCAAGCTAGCTGTGAGGATCAGAAGTAGTGGCTCCGGGATTACGGCAGGAATCCGGCGTTGTTGTGGAGAGACAGTCCGATGCTGGTAAATTGGTGAGTAATATCCAGGCTAATAACAGGGCTGGTGTCTGTGCAGAAGGTAAAAGCTGCTAGCAGTGGCTAAAAATGACTAAATAGCTTGTAGCTGATTAGCTGGTTAGCTACTGGGGGTTCTTGAATGTGTTCCAACGTTAAAAAAGTAAAAAAATAATAGCGATTCCGTATCACATTGGGTGAGGCAGGTTACCGGAATTAAAAATCGAAAAGAGATAGATTTTTTTTTTTTATATATTCAAAAAATACGAAAAATACAAAAGTACACGAGAGGACGAAACAAAACACGCCTACACTGCTACGCCATCTTTAACAAGCCCGCACAAAAGTCGGCGGGCCAACTGGGTTTAAATAGCTCACTAACCCTAAACACAAAACAGGTGCAACCAATTAGACAAAATTAAATGAAAACAGAAAAAGGGGATCGGTGGCAGCTAGTAGGCCGGAGACGACGACCGCCGAGCGCCGCCCGAACGGGAAGAGGCACCATCCTCGGCGCGATTCGTAACAACAATAATAATAAAAACAGGACAGGACAGGCCAAAGTAAAATGGACAATATGGAAAATCAGGCTACTCACAAATGCTGTATGGGAGTTTCACCCTGTGGGCTAAATTGTCATAATAATCAGTGATTTCAAGTTTGTATTTGTACATTTTTGATGAGCTGCATCATAGCAAAAAAATAAAAGACTTCTGCATTTCCTGCTGTGTACGCATATGGATTCTCATTGCAAATAGGTAGGCCTACCACATGGATGAGCATTCACACAATTCCATTGCGAGCCGACACTGTAGGCTACACTATTGTAGTTTTTCAGGTGAGGAGGGTAGCAATTTGTTTGTCTCTACTAGGATGGCAGAACAGCCAGAGCCGTGCCTGGCAACATGGTTGCTTTTTCCAGATCAATCAAGTTCATATTCAATGTTCTCATCTGTTAGACCTTTACACCAAAAGAAAATGATGGACAAATTAAAGTCACACAAAATAATATAGTCCAGGCGATATGTGAAAATGGAGGACATTCATTAATGGGAGCCAAGGTCTTAAGTCAAGTAAGATAGGTAAAAATAATGTTCACACTTTCATAAAACCATGAAACTTGGTACACTTATACAGTTTGGGGCCATGACAATTTTTAGAGATGGACACGTTGCAAAAATGCCCTCTGGTGGCCGTGGTGGGTATTTTTCTATTCCGCCATAACCACACAATGTATTTTCCTTCATATCTAATCAATCATTCTGTTGACTTAAATGTACTTGCAGATCCCAGATATGATAAGCAGCAGTTTGCCGTGTCTTTCTTATTTAAGTTGCTCAATGTACAGCAGAGAGTTAAAGTCAATATTTGTCCTCATTTGTTCTGTTCACACCATGTCTGCACAGTCCCACTCAAATAATCACATATTATTTTATTCCCAAACCATTATGGTACCTGTCCATCATAAAGTCAGAGAGACCCTTTCTATTTTTCTGTGTACAGTCAGATCTGTGTTATTGTATATCCTATTTTTATATATCATTATTCATAAATTGTACCTCTATAACTTTTTAGTTGAAACATCACCTTACTGATCTTATCATAAAAACATTTCAACTTTCTCAAAAACTATAATCAGAACTATTATGGAGCATAACATTGTTGTCATCTATCGCCTGCTAGGTGCCCTTGGAGAGTTCCTCAATGAGCTTGACACATTGATAAGCTCATTTCGTGATGATGTCTCACCGCTCTTCTTACTGAGCGACTTCAAGCTTTTGACGTCTGCCTTCGATTAATTCCTTTCCAACGCTCTTTCCCCTCTTTGCTTCTTTTGACCTCACCCTTTCCCAATCCCCTCCGACTCACAAGGCAGGCAATACGCTTGACCTCATCTTTACTAGAGGCTGTTTGCCTACTAATCTCACTGCAACCCCATCCAGGTTTCTGATTATTACTTTGCTTCCATTTTAGTCTCCCTTTCCTCCAAACCTAGCCACCCTAGCCCTACCCAGATGGTCATGCGCCATCGCAATCTTCACTCGCTCTCTCCCACTACTCTCTCATCTTCTATCCTATCAACTTTCCCTTCTTCTAAATCCTTCTCCCTCCTGTCAAATTGTCTGTGTCTGCAACAGTACTCTCATTACTGGTGTCCCCCAGGGCTCGGTTCTAGGCCCTCTCCTCTTCTCTCTATACACCAAGTGACTCAGCTCCGTCATATCCTCACATGGTCTATTTGTACTATTTTCTACATTGCAGAATAATAGTGAAGACATCAAAACTATGAAATAACACATACGGAATCATGTACAGTAGTAACCAAAATTTTTAACAAATCAAAATATATTTTATATTTCAGATTCTTCAAAGTAGCCAACCTTTGCCTTGATGACAGCTTTGCACACGCTTGGCATTCTCTCAACCAGCTTCATGAGATAGTCGTCTGGAATGCATTTCAATTAACAGGTGTGCCTTGTTAAAAGTAATTTGTAGAATTTCTTTCCTTCTTTATAAGTTTGAGCCAATCAGTTGTGTTGTGACGAGGTAGGGGTGGTATACAGAAGATAGCCCTATTTTGGTAAAAGACCAAGTCCATATTATGGAAAGAACAGCTCAAATAAGCAAAGAGAAACGACAGTCCATCATTACTTTAAGACATGAAGGTCAGTCAATCTAGAACATTTCAAGAATTTTGAAAATTTCTTCAAGTGCAGTCGCAAAAACCATCAAGAGCTATGATGAAACTGGCTCTCATGAGGACTGCCACAGGAAAGGAAGACCCAGAGTTACCTCTGCTGCAGAGGATACACGTTCATTAGAGTTACCAGCCTCAGAAATTACAGCCCCAATAAATGCTTCACAGAGTTCAAGTAACAGACACATCTCAACATCAACTGTTTAAAGGAGACTGCATGAATCAGGCCTTTATGGTCGAATTGCTGCAAAGAAAACACTACTAAAGGACACCAATAACAAGATTAAACTTGCTTGGGCCAAGTAACACAATATTGTTTTACATTGTACAAGCATGCTTTCTTCAAGGACAAACATCATCCATGTTTAACCTCTGACTTCCATACAACACAATGCACTTTCTTCCAAATAATAAAAGCAACCACCCACTTCACTGCCTTGACCTCCTTGTTGAACCACTGCCTATCTCTTTGATCTGATATTTGCTCTTGAGCCATTTCCTAAGTTTTGGAACAACAGCTGTGAAGTGTGTCAAGCCGTCAGCCTGGAAATGGACATTGCATTACATGGACAAGCCCTATCCTGCAAACATACGACCAAAGTGTGCACGCACTTGCGGATGGAAGGCCATCAACCAGTTATTTAGACATGACGTAGCAATTCAGAAGCATGGAGGCCAATAAATGTTCTGAAGTGTAAATACACTAAGAGTGGTTGGTGATAAGTTGAATGAAATTCAGTGCAAGTTGTTAGCTTGTCCTTTATGAGGTCTTCAGGGGAACCCACGCCCAGATTGATGTTGTCTCTTGAGGTGTTATCACTGAGGCTTACTGAGCTCTCTACCAACCATATGCCATATGGTAGTACATGCCCGCTGCCTTGTTCCATCGTGTCCCTGTTGTGTCAATGAGGGAGCTGTAGGCCTACATCGGCGTCCAGTATGCAGAACCCAGAACACACACTGACTGACTGGCACCACTTATCACAGGACTATAAGGCTTCAGGGTCATAAACAAAATCAAGGCTTTTCTGAGATTTCAACTCATATTGCTTTTGTTTTAGGTGAACTGTGATATACTGTAATCATTCACCTCTTTATAGATGATTTAGAAAGAATACCTTTACTTTAACACACACACACAAAGACCATGTTGCAACATGCAGGGCCAGCCCACCCTTTAGGCAGGAATAGGCAGCCGCCTAGGGCAACAAATTGACGAGGGCGGAATTTCCCGAGCTAAACTTTTGTTTTTGGTGAAATGTGATTTAATCATTCGCCTCTTATTTTTCTTTTTGTATTCCCCCCCCCTTTCCCCCCAATTTTGATCTTGTCTCATTGCTGCAACTCTCCAACTGGCTCGGGAGAGATGAAGGTGGAGTCATCCGTCCTCTGAAACATGACCCACCTAACGTTGCACCTTAACACACGCCAGCTTAACCCGGAAGCCAGCCGCACCAATGTGTCGGAGGAAACACCATTCGACTGCCGACCAGGGTCAGCCTGCAGGCACCCGGTCCGCCACAAGGAGTTGCTAGAGAACAATGAGCCAAGTAACATCCCCCTCGCTAAACCCTCACCTAACCAGGATGACGCTGGGTCAGTTGTGCGCAGTCCTATGGGACTCCCGGCCGATTGTGGCACAGCCCAGGAATGAACCCGGGTCTGTAGAAGCGCCACTCGGGAGGTCCTATCATTCACACACACACAAAGACCATGTTGCAACATGCAGGGCCAGCTCACCCTTTAGGCAGGAATAGGCAGCCGCCTAGAGCAACAGATTGACAAGGGCGGAATTTCCCGAGCTAAACTGACCAAAATGCTCCTCCAACAACACATACAGTGCATTATTTTGTTACGTTACAGCATTATTCTAAAATGGATTCAATAAATAAAAAATCCTCATCAACCTACAGACAATACCCCATGACGACGAAGCGAAAACAGGTTTGTAGAAATGTTTACAAATGTATAAAAAATATATTTAAAAAAAATACCTTATTTACATAAGTATTCAGACCTTTTGCTATGAGACTCGAAATTGAACTCAGGCGCATCCTGTTTCCTTTGACATCCTGATCATGTTTCTTCGACTTGATTGGAGCCCACCTGTAGTAACTTAAATTGATTGGACATGACTTGGCAAGGCACACACGTGTCTATATAATGGTCCCACAGTTGACAGTGCATGTCAGAGCAAAAACCAAGCCATGAGGTCAAAGGAATTGTCTGTAGAGCTCCGAGACAGGATTGTGTCAAGGCACAGATCTGGGGAAGGGTACCAAAACAATTATGCAGCACTGAAGGTCCCCAAGAACACAGTGGCCTTGATCATTCTTAAATGGAACAAGTTTGGAACCACCAAGACTCTTCCTAGAGCTGGCCAACCGGCCAAACTGAGCAATCGGGGTGGGAGAACCTTCCAGAAGGACAACCACCTCTGTAGCCCTCTACAAATCAGGCCTTTATGGTAGAGTGGCCAGACGGAAGCCACTCCTCAGTAAAAGGCACATTACAGCTAGGGTTGCAAAGGTTCGGAAACTTACCGGTAAATTTCCGTACATTTTCTGTAAATTTTCCATGGGAGGTTAAGCCCGGGAATTGTGGTAATTTTGCTTAAATTCATCAAAAAATGTAGCTTATAACAGTGAACCTTTTTTGTGGAATACACATAAGGCAATTCTAGGTCTTGTGGCATATTTTTGTTAAACTATCCCCAATTCAATGGAATTGCAACCCTCTGCATGCACAGTGCATCCTACCATCACATGTGCAGTGCACTCTTCCATCACATGTACAGCTGATTCTCAAGATCTTGCACACTAATGAGATGCTATTGAGCCCGCACTACACTGTCTGAGCCAAGGACTACATGCTTTCTGGAAAGTTTTGATTACAATACTTGGTGACATGAATATATTTTATATGACATGCATGATTTTTTGTTAACTAGTAAATAGGAGCCTATAGCAAAGTGTGTTTAAATCATTTCTAACTTGTCAACAATTTCTGCTAGTTAGTTTTTGCTACCATGTGGGTTTTAGCTTACTTGAGCCTGCTAACTGAGTGTTAATTCACCTGTTTCCATACATGTTTAATTTTAAAACATTTATCTTACAAAGGAGTTGTTTAATCTAACTGCTTAACTATTTATCTGTACATGTAAATTTTTGAATTGATTTTTTACTAATTTCTTTCTAATCTTTACAGGAAAATGCCACGGGCACTATCTGATGTGTGGAGACATTTCACTGCAGCTCATGTAGAAGTAAAAGCTGTGTACATTTGCAAATACTGTGCCAAATCATATGTGAAGAATGCTACAAAGATGTAGAATCATCTGGCCAAATGCATAAAGTTCCCTCAGCGCTCACAACAAGCAACCTCTGACAAAAGTCCCTCTACTTCTTTTCGAGGTGAAAATGATGAAACAGACACCTTATCGATAGCAACAGCTCATGGTCCTCCTGGATCCTACGTTTTTTTTTACTCAATGGAGGAGCGTAGTCAGAGAAATGCTGATAAATGACTTTCTCGAGCTGTGTATGCAACTGGTTCAACTCTGATGCTCACAGGCAATGTGTATTGGAAGAGATTTCTGAATGTTCTTCACCCAGCATAGACCCCTCCAACCAGACATGCTTTATCTACTCATTTGATGGATGCAGAGTTCAAGTGAAGGTCAAGCAAATCATAGAGAAAGCAGACTGTATTGCAATCATCTCTGATGAGTGATCGAATGTTCGTGGGCAAGGAATAATCAGCAACATCATCTCCACCCCTCAACCAGTATTCTACAAGAGCACAGACAAAAGGGACAACAGACACACCGGTCTTTACATTGCAGATGAGCTGAATGCAGTCATCAATGACCTTGGACCACAGAAGGTATTTGCACTGGTGACAGACGATGCTGCGAACATGAAGGCTGCTTGGTCTAAATTGGAGAAGTCCTACCCTCACATCACACCCATTGGCTGTGCTGCTCATGCATTGAATCTTCTCCTCAAGGATACCATGGCACTGAAAACAATGGATACACTCTATAAGAGAGCCAAGGAAATGGTTAGGTATGTGAAGGGTCATCAAGTTATAGCAGCAATCTACCTCACCAAGCAAAGTGAGAGGAATAAGAGCACCACATTGAAGCTGCCCTTGCAAAACCCATTGGGGTGGTGTTGTCATCATGTTTGACAGTCTCCTGGAGGGGAAGGAGTCTCTCCAAGAAATGGCCATATCACAGTCTGCCGATATGGACAGCCCCATCAAGAGGATCCTCCTGGATGATGTATTTTGGGAGAGAGTGGTAAGCAGCCTGAAACCTATAGCAGTAGCCATTGCACGGATTTATGGAGACAATGCAATCCTGTCTGATGTTCAGACTCTGCTTGTAGATGTAAGAGAAGAAATCCGTACTGCCCTGCCCACTTCACTGTTGCTCCAAGCAGAGGAAACTGCAGTTCTGAAATACATCAAAAAGCGTGAAGACTTCTGCCTGAAGCCCATACACGCCGCAGCGTACATGTTGGACCCCAAGTATGATGGCAAGAGCATCCTGTCTGGTGCAGAGATCAACAAGGCCTATGGTGTCATTACTACCGTGTCTCGCCACCTTGGCCTGGATGAGGGCAAGGTTCTTGGCAGTCTGGCGAAGTACACTTCCAAGCAAGGGCTTTGGGATGGAGTTGCAATATAGCAGTCGTGCCAACATATCTCATCAGCCACATGGTGGAAGGGACTTTGTGGATCTAAGGCTCTTTCCCCTGTTACCTCCATCATCCTCCAAATCCCACCAACATCAGCTACCTCAGAGCGCAACTGGTCCTTGTTGGGGAACACACACACTAAAGCACGCAACAGGCTGACCAATACAAAGGTTGAAAAATTGGTGGCCATCCAGGCAAATTTGAGGCTTTTTGAGTCTGACAATGAGCCATCCTCAACAAGGTTGGAAAGTGACAGTGAAGATGAGGCCTCAGTCTGATGTTCAAGATGTGGACATTGAGGAGGTCCAGGGAGAAGACATGGAAGCCTGAGAGGAAGACAACCAAAGCTTTAGTTTCAAGACTAACAATTTACAGATGAATGTTGAAAACGTTTTTGGGAGATGAGATGGATCATTGGGGATCATTCAATATTCCCTTTATTTTGTTGTTCAGTGAAACCATCCCATGTGAAGAGTCAACTCATTTAATTAAAGTTAAATTCGTAACTAAATAGTTTTTTTTTTTCTATTGGAAGGATTTAATCATTTGCAATTATGTCTACTTATGATAAGGTAAAAGGTTTATGTTTCTGTCTCCATATGATATGGTAAATATATCCAATGCAAGAAACATCCACATTTAAATGGTATTAATATTAATTTGCATATATTTCCGTTAATTCCCATATATTCTCGTTAAATCCCATATATTCCCGTTAATTCCAATGTAAAGTTTCCATCTCTGAATATTCCCCAAAATGTGCAACCCTAATTACAGCCCGCTTGGAGTTTGCCAAAAGGCACCTAAAAGATCAGAAACAAGATTCTCTGGTCTGATGAAACCAAGATTGAACTCTTTAGCTGAATGCCAAGCATCACGTCTGGAGGAAACTTGCTACCATCCCTATGTTGAAGCATGGTGGTGGCAGCATCATGCTGGGGGGATGTTTTTCAGCGGCAGGGACTGGGAGACAAGTCAGGATCAAGGGAAAGATAAACGGTATAAAGTACAGAGAGATCCTTGATGAAAACCTGCTCCAGAGAGCTCAGGACCTCAGACTGGGGTGAAGGTTCATTTTCCAGGACAACGACCCTAAGCACACAGCCAAGAAAACGCAGGAGTGGCTTCGGGACAAGTCTCTGAATGTCCTTGAGTGGCCCAGCCAGAGCCCGGACTTGAACCCGATCGAACATCTCTGGAGAGACTTGAAAATAGTTGTTCAGCGACGCTCCCCATCCAACCTGATAGTTCTTGAGAGGATCTGAACAGAAGAATTGGAAAAAGTCCCCAAATACAGGTATGCCAAGCTTGTAGCGTCATACCCAAGAAGACTCAAGGCTGTAATCGCTGCCAAAGGTGATTCAACAAAGTACTGAGTAAAGGGTCTAAATACTTATGTAAATGTTAAAACCTGTTTTTGCTTTGTCATGATGGGGTATTGTGTGTAGATTTATGAGGGGGGGGGGGAAACGATTTAATCAATTTTAGAATAAGGCTGTAACGTAACAAATTCTGGAAAAAGTAAAGGTGTCACGATCGTCATAATAAGCGGACCAAAGCGCAGCGGGATATGAGTACATCTTCTTTTAATAGAGATGACGAAACACGAAAACAAACACTTTTACAAAACAAAACAACAAACGACCGTGAAGCTATCAACGAAAGTGCACACACAAGCTACTAACGTACCACATAGACAATTACCCACAAACACCTAAAGCCTATGGCTGCCTTAAATATGGCTCCCAATCAGAGACAACAATAACCAGCTGTCTCTGATTGAGAACCAAATCAGGCAACCATAGACTTTCCTAAACACCTACACTGAACACAACCCCATACATACTACAAAACCCCCTAAACAATACACACACCCTAAACTAGACAAAACACACAAACATCCCCCATGTCACACCCTGACCTAACTAAACTAATCAAGAAAATATATATAACAAAGGCCAGGGTGTGACAGTACCCCCCCCCCCCAAAGGTGCAGACTCCGGCCGCAAAACCTGACACAGAAGGGGAGGGTCCGGGTGGGCCTTCCTATGGTGGCGGCTCGGGTGCGGGACGTGGACCCCCCTCCACCATAGTCACTCCCCGCTTTGGTGGCGCCTCTGGAACGGCGAGTCCCGGACTGAATACCATCCCATAGGGCGCCACTGGACTGAGGGGCAGCTCCGGACTGAGGGGCAGCTCCGGACTGAGGGGCAGCTCCGGACTGAGGGGCAGCTCCGGACTGAGGGGCAGCTCATGACTGGCAGATGGCTCTGGCGGATCCTGGCTGGCTGACGGCTCTGGCGGATCCTGGCTGGCTGACGGCTCTGGCGGATCCTGGCTGACGGCTCTGGCGGATCCTGGCTGGCTGACGGCTCTGGCGGATCCTGGCTGGCTGACGGCTCTGGCGGATCCTGGCTGGCTGACGGCTCTGGCGGATCCTGGCTGGCTGACGGCTCTGGCGGATCCTGGCTGGCTGACGGCTCTGGCGGGTCATGGCTGGCTGACGGCTCTGGCGGATCATGGCTGGCTGGCGGCTCTGGCTGGTCATGGCTGGCTGGCGGCTCTGGCTGGTCATGGCTGGCTGGCGGCTCTGGCTGGTCATGGCTGGTTGGCGGCTCTGGAAGATCCTGGCTGGTTGGCGGCTCTGGAAGATCCTGGCTGGTTGGCGGCTCTGGAAGATCCTGGCTGGTTGGCGGCTCTGGAGGATCCTGGCTGGTTGGCGGCTCTGGCGGATCCTGGCTGACTGGCGGCTCTAGCGGCTCCTGACTGACGTACGGCTCTGACGGCTCGGGACAGACGGGCGGCTCTAATGGCTCGGGACAGACGGGCGGCTCTAATGGCTCGGGACAGACGGGCGGCTCTAATGGCTCGGGACAGACGGGCGGCTCTAATGGCTCGGGACAGACGGATGGCTCTAATGGCGCTGGGCAGACGGATGGCTCAGATGGCGCTGGGCAGACGGATGGCTCAGATGGCGCTGGGCAGACGGATGGCTCAGATGGCGCTGGGCAGATGGATGGCTCAGATGGCGCTGGGCAGACGGATGGCTCAGATGGCGCTGGGCAGACAAGCAGTGCAGGCGGCGTTGGGCAGACGGCCGACTCTGACCTGCTGAGGCGCACAGTAGGCCTGGTGCGTGGTGCCGGAACTGGTGGTACCGGACTGGAGACACGCACCTCAAGGCTAGTACGGGGAGCAGGAACAGGGCACACTGAGTTCTCGAGGCGCACTATAGGCCTGGTGCGTGGTACCGGGACTGGTGGTACCGGGCTGAGGGCACGCACCTCAGGGCGAGTGCGGGGAGAAGGATCAGTGCGTACAGGGCTCTGGAGACGCACATGAGGCTTGGTGCGTGGTGCCGAAACTGGTGGTACCGGGCTGGGGACACGCACCTGAAGGCTAGTGCGGGGAGAAAGAACAGGGCATACTGGACCCTGGAGACGCACATTAGGCCTGGTGCGTGGTGTAGGCACTGGTGGTAATGGGCTGGAGACACGCACCTCAAGGCTAGTGCGGGGAGCAGGAACAGTGCGTACAGGGCTCACATTAGACCTAGTGCGTGGTGCCGGAACTGGTGGTACCGGGCTGGGGACATGCATCTCAGGATGAGTGCAAAAAGTAGGAACAGGACACACCGGGTTGTGAAGGTGTACTGGAGACCTGGTATGTATAGCCGGCATCAAATCTTCTGGAACTTTAACACAAGTTTCAGGCTGAGTACGAGGAACTGACACAGGTGGCATCGGACAGCTAACACGCTCCTCAGGGAGAATACCATGCATACTCTGCCAAACCAACAGCTCTCTCTCTTCACTCTCCTCCAATTTCGTCAACAACTCCTCGAATGTCTCATAATCTCCCCTTCGTTCACTCTCCTCCAATCTGTCCAATAACTCCTCGACCATCTCAGACTCACCCCTCAACTTCGCCGACTGCTCCAAGTGCCCCCCCCCAAGAAATTTTTGGGGCTGTCTCTTGGGCTTCCTACCGTGTCGCCGTGCTGCCTCCATCTCTGCCTTGGGGCGGTGATATTCCCCTGGCTGTGCCCAGGGTCCTCTCCCGTCTAGGATTTCCTCCCACGTCCAGGAGTCTTGACATCGCTGCTGCTGCTTTTTACCCCGCTGCTTGGTCCTGGTTTGGTGGGTAATTCTGTCACGATCGTCATAATAAGCGGACCAAGGCACAGCGGGATATGAGTACATCTTCTTTTAATAGAGATGACGAAACACGAAAACAAACACTTTTACAAAACAAAACAACAAACGACCGTGAAGCTATCAACGAAAGTGCACACACAAGCTACTAACGTACCACATAGACAATTACCCACAAACACCTAAAGCCTATGGCTGCCTTAAATATGGCTCCCAATCAGAGACAACAATAACCAGCTGTCTCTGATTGAGAACCAAATCAGGCAACCATAGACTTTCCTAAACACCTACACTGAACACAACCCCATACATACTACAAAACCCCCTAAACAATATACACACACCCTAAACTAGACAAAACACACAAACATCCCCCATGTCACACCCTGACCTAACTAAACTAATCAAGAAAATATATATAACAAAGGCCAGGGTGTGACAAAAGGTGTCTGAATATGTTTCGAATGCACTATATACCTTACGTAATTCTTCCCAAAGACAATTTCTCTCACTCAGTGGCATATGGGACATTTAGGTGAGCACTGATGCCGCTCCATGATAAGTAGCACCCACTTTGTCAAAGGAAGGGGCGCAAAATAGCGGCGCTCCCCCAATGTTCCGTCAATTTATTTTTTACATAAATCATGTAGCCTAATAGCCGAAGGTAAAAATAGTGTCGTTTTCTGTAGCCTACTGGCTGGAGATCAAATTTACGACAGTAACCAGATTTCCATCTATGCAAGTAAATTACGTTGGATAAAGATGTAGTGACAGGCCTTGTCGGTGAACTTTCCAAATGTCGACAAAACAAAATATGCTAGACAAGGTGGGATCTTTTTTGTGTCTATAAAAGTAGTTGTGTGAGAAATGGCAGTGGAAACACTGTTATGAACAAATATTTATATAATAGCCATCACATCGAAGTAAACTTGGAGTCGCGTGATGATATGTTGTGTGGTTCTCCCACTGACTCAGAAAAGTAAGCAGTTTAGTAGGCTACATATGAAATAAATTATGATGAACTTCACAATGTGGTGAAAGTGCACGGTGATGAGTTTGATGCTCCTTTCTTATAAATATTATTCTGGTGATATGATGATTGATGCTTGGCTGCTGTTTGACAAATAAAAATGATCTTGTCTTTTGTCCATAATAATCTCATCATGTAGGCAAGCCCCACTGTGTCTGCGAGCTGTTGGCTAGAGCGCACTTGCTAATTCCTGAATGGGCACATTCACTATATAACACATTTTTGTGACAAAATCATCAGTAGAATTGAAATTACCGCAAAAGTTAATTGTATGTGTACTACGTCATCACGCACAGCCTTTTATCAATTCGATGGAAACATTGCTGTTGGGAAAATGTGCTCCATATTTATGGACGCGAACCAGTTGTTTGTTTTATATGTTCCATAGCTCACTCGCTGGAAACGTTCTTCATACATCCATAATAATGAGCTGATTATGCTTGATTTGGCCTGACATAGCTAGAAAAGTTTGCCTTCTCGTCAGGACACGCAACACTGTTAATTACGAGGAGACTACATTCATGAATAAACGTTTAAAAATAAATGTATTTGAAACATATTCCAATGTTGCCAATAGGTTGTGATGTGGTACTGTTTGACGCGTATGAAAGGGAACTCTTGGCCAATGTTTCTAAACGTTGTCAGGAGGTTTCAAAATGAACGTTTCAAAATAAATGTATTTGAAACCTATTCCAACGTAGCCAATAGGTTGGGATTTGGTACTGTTTGACACGTACGAGAATAAACTATTGGCCAACGTTTATAAACGTTATCAGTAGGTTTCAAAATAAATGTATTTGAAACTTATTCCAATATAGCCAATAGGTAGGGATTTGTTACTGTTTGACATGTACAAAAGGGAACTCTTGGCCAACGTTTATAAACGTTGTCACTAGGTTTCAAAATGAACTTTTGCTTACACTCCCATTGTCATAGAAACGCACAGTTCCATCAACTTGTTTGCGGAATGTGAGTGCAGACAAGACACTCTTTTCTAACTCTCACTTAAGTGAATTAACGTAAACTCGTACATCGCCTTGGTCCGTACAATTGCCCTTATTTTAGCGCCCCAAAAACGTAATACTTCCAGATCAACTGTACTGTCAATACCATTGTAAAGCACAATTTCTCCCCTTTCCAACAGAATAATTTACATGACCTAAACGCTGCCCGTTTCTGCATAATTCAAGCAGGCAATGAGCCCCGTCGGGTCTTTTTAAAAATGGCGGGTGGGGAAGCGAAACTAATGCGTGATAGTAAGAAGGAGAAATGTTGTGTGGGAAGTTTGCTTTTTTTCACTCGATCTGTCCAACTTATCACCTTATCGCCTCTAAAATGTAAATAAAACACTATAAAGAGTTTATATAATGTGTCATTACATACCTATTTGAAGGTTTGTGTCGAATATGAATCGGGTTTTTAGGGCGGTGCTAAAGTGATCTTAGAAGTAAACAGCGGCTTTGAGAATGATGATTGCGTGCAATGATGACGCAAAAAATGACTAGGTATCCCCCCTTACCCCGTCACTGTCCATTTCTTGTTTTTAAACGATGAGAGAAGTGCTACACCTGGTGGAGAGAGATTGTAAGACAGAAATAGTTGCTTTATGTGTGCTGTACGTTACGACATGACACGCCACGATGTAACGGAGGGTCAGTTTTTTCAACTTTTCTCCAATACTATAGAGCCATTACCATGTCGATCAATGCTTGAATAGAAACCTAGTTTACACCCCCAATTTTGAAGTCAACACAGTCGCTACAGTCCCATTAGTTTTCTTTGTAGCCTCGTTTGAATGTTGCGGTTGCACACATTTGTACGGAATGGGGTGAGTTTACGTTACTGCAGTAACGTCGTCGGGTCACTTGGTCATTTTTATATGTGGTAACATTAGCTTTTAATTATGTAATCAGTGTTGATGTTAGATTATTAAACAACTGAATGCCTGGAGTTAGCAAGCTAACATTAAGTTAAATAAGTTAACGTTTTAGAACAAGGTAATGTTAGCTAACGTTAGCTTACCTAACTCAGTTGACTCACTTAACGTAACGTTAGCATTAGCTAAGTTGACTAACGTTAGAGTAAACTAGGCTTATTAACACTATCTAACTTTACCGTTCTGCCAGTTAACCAGCCAGCTGACCAGCCGTAACGTTACCCCCTTGCCTTGAGTTCTTCGGATCGTCATTCTCCTTTTGCCAAGTAATTTCTGCTTCGGATTTCTCAAGCCAAGCCCCGGGGTGTGTTCACTGACACAGATGTTTCAATGTAACTTAGATCAAGTCACCTTGCATTGAAACATGGCAATCTCTGTTTTCTGTCTGCAGCTACAGCTACAGCCTGCCAACAAGCCAGTCAACGAACCAGCTGCAGCCCTTGGTAACTTACTCTTTGCAAGAGTCTTCCTCCTCCTCCAGCCACCTAACATAAGGTGATTATATGAATTATTGAAATGAATTAACCCACCCAATTACTCAACTAAGCACCCCACTAGCCACTGTGTATATATCTCAATGACACGATCAATACATTTATTTCAGGATATAATGGATAGAGCGAGAGAATGCTGCTATAACAGGAAATGGATTGCCTCAAGGAGAAAACTACTAAAGGACTGTAGCTTAAATAGGCCAGGCCATGAAAGGCATATTGATCCTGCGGAGTCAAAAATTGCTATGGAATGCACATCAAGTCCTTATGACTTAGACACATCAAACAAAATCAGAGAAATTGACAATCATGGAGCCAACAATGATGATGATGGGGAAATCAGTGAAGGGGACATTCATGGAGCCAATGATGATGATGGAGAAATCAGTCAAAGGAATATTTATGGGGACTCAGACAATGACACAGTGATGGAATCCACTCTAAGAGAAGACTTAGCCTCTTGGCTTGTTGTGAATAATATAAAGCACACCGCAGTAGATGGTTTTCTCAAGATACCGAAAAAACATGGAGTTGATGATCTGCCATGTAGTGCAAGTACACTGTTAAAAACTGATAAACACGTGCAGGTCGAAATGAAGTCTGGCAATTGACTATGTGTTTTTGGGAGTGGAGAACATGCTGAAGAAGAACCTAGACAAGTGTCCCAGTTGCTTCACAGACGAGACTGAGTATTTGAATGTGTCTGAATGTTGATGGACTACCCCTATTCAAAAGCTCAAAAACCGTTACCCGGTCTGTGTTGTATGGTCTCAACACCCCACCGATAGTTTTCCCAGTTGCACTATCATGTGGAAATTCTAAACCGAATGACCTCAACTTTCTTATGTGTGTATAGAGGCAGGCAAGTAAAAATCCTAGGAGGGTTCAAACAATTCTCAGGTTACTACGGATGTGAGGATGTGCATATCAATCAAATGTATTTACATAGCCCTTCTTACATCAGCTGATATCTCAAAGTGCTGTACAGAAACACAGCCTAAAACCCCAAACAGCAAGTAATGCAGGTGTAGAAGCACGGTGGCTAGGAAAAACTCCCTAGGAAGACCAAAAACTAGGAAGAAACCTATAGAGGAACCAGGCTATGAGGGGTGGCCAGTCCTCTTCTGGCTGTGCCGGGTGGAGATTATAACAGAACATGGCCAAGATGTTCAAATGTTCATAAATGACCAGCATGGTCAAATAATAATAATCACAGTAGTTGTCGAGGGTGCAGCAAGTCAGCACCTCAGGAGTAAATGTCAGTTGGCTTTTCATAGCCGATCATTAAGAGTATCTCTACCGCTCCTGCTGTCTCTAGAGAGTTGAAAACAGCAGGTCTGGGACAGGTAGCACGTCCGGTGAACAGGTCAGGGTTCCATAGCCGCAGGCAGAACAGTTGAAACTGGAGCAGCAGCACGGCCCGGTGGACTGGGGACAGCAAGGAGTTATCATGCCAGGTAGTCCTGAGGCATGGTCCTAGGGCTCAGGTCCTCCGAGAGAAAGAGAGAAAGAGAGAATTAGAGAGAGCATACTTAAATTCACACAGGACACCAGATAAGACAGGAGAAGTACACCAGATATAACAAACTGACCCTAGCCCCCGACACATAAACTACTGCAGCATAAATACTGGAGGCTGAGACAGGAGGGGCCAGGAGACACTGTGACCCCATCCGATGATACCCCCGGACAGGGCCAAACAGGAAGGATATAACCCCACCCACTTTGCCAAAGCACATCCCCCACACCACTAGAGGGATATCTTCAACCACCAACTTACCATCCTGAGACAAGGCCGAGTATAGCCCACAAAGATTTCCGCCACGGCACAACCCAAGGGGGCGCCAACCCAGACAGGAAGATCACGTCAGTGACTCAACCCACTCAAGTGACGCACCCCTCCTAGGGACGGCATGAAAGAACACCAGTAAGCCAGTGACTCAGCCCCTGTAATAGGGTTAGAGGCAGAGAATCCCAGTGAAGAGAGGGGAACCGGCCAGGCAGAGACAGCAAGGGCGGTTCGTTGCTCCAGAGCCTTCCCGTTCACCTTCACACTCCTGTGCCAGACTACACTCAATCATATGACCCACTGAAGAGATGAGTCTTCAGTAAAGACTTAAAGGTTGAGACCGAGTCTGCGTCTCTCACATGGGTAGGCAGACCATTCCATAAAAATGGAGCTCTATAGGAGAAAGCCCTGCCTCCAGCTGTTTGCTTAGAAATTCTAGGGACAATTAGGAGGCCTGCGTCTTGTGACCGTAGCATACGTGTAGGTAGGAGCAACCCCATGTAATGCTTTGTAGGGTTAGCAGTAAAACCTTGAAATCAGCCCTTGCCTTAACAGGAAGCCAGTGTAGGGAGGCTAGCACTGGAGTAATATGATCAAATTTTTGGGTTCTAGTCAGGATTCTAGCAGCCATATTTAGCACTAACTGAAGATGCACCCAGAAGGGAGTCTGGCTTGGGTGAGTTACATATCAGACTGTAGAAGACCTAGAGGCATGCACTGACAAGTCATTTAGACAGCACACTCAACAAGAACATCACCAACAGGTGTCTCCATTCATAGAGTTGGACATTGACATGGTGAAGGCCTTTCCAGTAGACTATATGCATCAGGCTTGTCTGGGTGTCACAAAGAAGTTGATTCTGACTTGGATGCATGGAAAGAGGGAAACAAGAATGTCTAGGAGTCATATTGCAAATATCAGTGCCGGCATGTTGGAGCTGAAACCGGCAGTGCCGAAAATCTTTGCTCGTAAGCCTAGGAGTCTAGATGAAATCGAAAGATGGAAAGCCACTGAATTCCACCAATTCATGCTGTACACGGGCAAACTTGTACTTAAGTTTGCTACAACCTATCTAAAAAAAAATGTCTTCTCAGTGGCTATGTGTATACTTGTCTGTCCAGACCTCATTGAGCAGCACTATGACTATGCAAAAGAGCTGCTGACCTATTTTGTCAAGAAGGCCAGGGAGCTGTACGGCCCAGAGTTTGCTGTTTACAATGTGCATAGCATGCTCCACATTGCAGATGATGCAATGCAATTTTGTGGACAGGACAACTGTCCTGGCTTTCCATTTTAAAACTACAATCAGAATTTATAGAAGATGGTTCGCTCTGGACACCATCTCTTGGCCCAGATTGTCAAACGTCTCTCTGAGACTGTCGCTGTGGTTAAAAGACCTGTGTTTGCCAAGGAACAACAAAGTGTGAAATGCAGGAGGCCTGACAATGTGTTCCAGACAGGGAACAAGTTCTGCGAGGTGTGCGAGGAAGTGTCACAAGGGCGGTGGGTTCTTCTGCAGGGTGTACCAGGACCTTGAGTCATTATTTTCTGAGCCCTGTGACACAAGATTGATTGGAGTGTACCATGGTAGGACAGGGAATACCTCAATTAGAGTCCTACTGGCAAGCCTAAACAAACCAGCTGTAATGGTCAAGTAGAGTGAGGACTGCTATATTTCTGAGAATTCTTCACAAGATGTAACAAGTTGTAAGTGTAATACTGAAATAACAGTATAATGATGTCTTCAGAGTAGCCTAATCAACAGTTCTCTGATGTGTCACTCAACCGCTCAATTAATAAAAGTTTGTCTTGGATCGTGACAACTAAGAAGGTGCTAACTTCTTTAGAAGCTGTGAAATAGAACCATAACATGAAACTAATTCATACTTGGTCTGTACTGTGCTGTTAATGCCCATGGATGACAATCAAGTACTTTTTCATTTCAGGGATTCCTGTGCTACTGGCCATCTACAGGCTACGGCAAGAAGCTGAAGAGAGGTGACACTCCTGACAAGGAGAGGTGGCCTAAATATAGCAACCGTGTCCTCCCTCACACAACAACTGGTAAAAGTGTACCACCAATGTAGTTTGTCCTTAATTAACCAAAAGTCACTTTGTCACCGTTACGTTTCTGTTCTCCCAAATGTAATCCTATTTGTCCAAATTTCTCAAATGACTCCTGCAAAGCACGCCACTTTACAAAAAAGTTCAGAAATAAACCTTCAATGTGGAAAGCACTAGCGAAATGGAGGCACGACCACACACCATTCCAGCTCGTTACCAGACTGGTTGTTCTGATGACAGCAGTAGTAAGATGAGTATATTAATATATGTGTAGATCCGATGCTTATCTAGAAGAAAAAGAAATGCACACCTATTTAGGCCAGGTGCTGGCTAGCGAAGTAGAAAACTTTAAAATAAAGGAGAGCCGCACACTCTAGGAGCTCAGATGCAAAAAAATGTATATCCAACGTTTCGAAAGCCAAGCTGTCTTCATCAGGGTATAGATCCGATGCTTATGACAACTGATATAGCAACTGATATAGATTTCCAGAAAAAACGTTACGTTTAACTCTACCGCCCAGATATCAAATCAAATCAAACTTTATTTGTCACATGCACCGAATACAACAAGTTTAGCCTTTACTGTGAAATGCTTACTTATAAGCCCTTAACCAACAGTGCAGTTCAAGAAGAGTTAAGAAAATATTTACCAAGTAGACTAAAATAAAAAGTAATAATAAAAAGTAACACAAAAAGAATAACAATAACAAGGCTATATACAGGGGGCACCAGTACCGAGTCAGTGTGCGGGGGTACAGTCTAGTTGAGGTAATCTGTACATGTAGGTGGGGTCGAAGTGACTATGCATAGATAACAAACAGCGAGTAGCAGCAGTGTACAAAAGGGTGGTGGGGGGGGGTACACGTCTTGGTAATCGATCTGGCCCAGCGGCTTTGTGAATGTTGACCTGCTTAAAGGTTTTGTTCACATCGGCTACCGAGAGCGTTATCACACAGTCATCCAGAACAGCTGGTGCTCTCGTACATGCTTCAGTGTTGCTTGCCTCGAAGTGAGCATAAAAGGCATTTAGCTCGTCTGGTAGGTTCGCGTCACTGGGCAGCTCGTGTCTGGGTTTCCCTTTGTAGTCCATAATAGTTTTCAAGCCCAGCCACAATGACGAGCGTCAGAGCCGATGTAGTAGGATTCAATCTTAATCCTGTATTGACGCTTTGCTTGTTTGATTGTTCATCAGAGGGCATAGCGGGATTTCTTATAGTTGTCCGGATTAGTGTCCCACTCCTTGAAAGCGGAGGCTCTAGCCTTTAGCTCGATGTGGATGTTGCCTGTAATCCATGGCTTCTTGTTGGGATGTGTACGTACAGTCACTGTGGTGACGACGTCGTCGATTCCCTTATTGATGAAGCCGATGACTGATGTGGTGTACTCCTCAATGCCATTGGATGAATCCCGGAACATATTCCAGTCTGTGCTAGCAAAACAGTCCTGTAGTGTAGCATCCGCATCATCTGACCACTTCCGTATTGAGCGAGTCACTGGTACTTCCTGCTTTAGTTTTTGCTTGTATGCAGGAATCAGGAGGGTCGAATTATGGTCAGATTTGCCAAATGGAGGGTGGGGGAGAGCTTTGTATGCATCTCTGTGTGTGGAGTAAAGGTGGTCTAGGATTTTTCTTTCTGTGGATGCACATTTGACATGCTGGTAAAAATTTGGTAAAACTGATTTAAGTTTGCCTGCATTAAAGTCCCCGGCCACTAGGAGTGCCACTTCTGGGTGAGCATTTTCTTCTTTGCTTATGGCCTTATAGAGTTGGTTGAGTGCCAGGTTCGTTCTGTGGTGGTAAATAGACAGCTACAAATAATATAGATGAGAACTCTCTTGGAAGATAGTGTGATCTACAGTTTATCGTAAGGTACTCTACCTCAGGTGAGCAATACCTCGAAACTTCTTTAATATTAGACATCGCGCACCAGCTGTTATTGACAAATAGACGCACACATCCGCCCCTCGTCTTACCAGAGGTAGCGTCTCTGTTCTGCCGGTGTATGGAAAATCCCGCTAGCTCTATATTGTCCGTATCGTCGTTCAGCCACAGATCGGTGAAACATAAGAGGTTACAGTCTTTAATGTCCCGTTGGTAGGATAATCTTAATCGTAGGTCATCCGTTTTATTTTCCAATGATTACACGTTAGCAAGAAGAACGGATGGCAGTGGGAGTTTACTCGCTCGCCTACGGATTCTCAGAAGGCTGCCCGATCTGCGGCCCCTTTTCCAGCGTCTTTTCTTCACACAAAAGACGTGGATCTGGGCCTGTTCCAGTGAAAGCAGGATATCCTTCTCATAGGACTCGTTAAAGGAAAAAGTTTCTTCCAGTCCGCGGGAGTAATCGCTTTTCTGATGTCCAGAAGATATTTTCGGTCATAAGAGACAGTACCAGCAACATTATATACACAATAAGTCAAAAAATAAGTTACACAAAATGCCCCAAAAATTTACAAAATAGCACAATTGGGTTGGGAGAAAGTAAAAAGTCAGCCATGTTCTTTAGCGCCATCTTTTTCATTTTTCAGGACACAAATGAAGGTGTCTTATATGGAGAAATGATTTATGATTTTGCAACTAACAGAATTTTGGCCCAATGCAATGCCAAATAAATCATGCTTCTTATGATTTGTAATTACCCAAACATATCCCGTAAAAAGGACAATCCAAAGTGTCCCATGCACCACAACTGGGTTACTGTCCATTTATCTTTGGTGTTGACTGTAATAGCATATTGAATTCCCATACTTGAGTTTAATCTGAACTTCCTACAGGCCTACCAGCCAAAACAACAACTGGTGGAATAGCGCTACCTGCAGCATCCAGTAAGAATTGTGCATATCTGTTACAGTACATAGTCAACCTCCCTTAGTAGTGCCCAACAGTATCAACATATCCCTCTCTATTTTCCCCCTCAATCAAAACCGTTGTGTTTTTCTGAAATGTCACAATGCACTGTTAATAAGAATGAATTAATTGCTTTACGCTAAACCTCCTATCCAGACTCATAGGTCTCCAACAAAAGGAATCTGCATCTACAAGTGCTGTGCAGTCTCAGGGGATAATTGCAATGATGTCTGGTTAGTATTGTACATGTTCATCTGTGATTTAACAGTGCTTTGGTCAAAATAGCAACTCCCCTTTAATCCTTTCTGCTAAAACAGCTTGTCTAGGACTTAATTATATGTCTCCATTCTAATCAATGATGTTGTCTTGTTAAGCCTTCCAGACAAAGGTACTGATGAAGCTAGACATTATAATTGAGAACCAGCAAGAGCAACTGAGGCTCCTTATTGCTACAAGGCCATCGACCACAGCTGAGGACCTCGACATTCTGCCATCACCGTTAAGACTCTGTGGCTGACCTGAAGCTACTGTTTAAGCGGATCTCAACAGAGGAGAATTTTCACAAACAATTGGTATGTTCTCACTGCAAGTACTTCTTCAACACAAAAAGATAAACACATCTTTTTCATTGTTTCTGTCAGACATACCAGTAATCAAATTCTCAATTACTCGACTAGACATCTTATCTCAGTATGTATGGGTCCAACACCGTAGGGAAGACTGTGAGGAGGATGATATGGCGCATTGGGACCAACAGACTGTTGTCCCAGTTCAGTATGAAAGGGAGAAAAAAGTTGGCATTCGAAGACCTGCCTCTTTTAAGAGTCATGACAAGTAGGTGCACATTCATACCGGATACCCTAGTAGAACCTGTATAATTTATATCTCAGAAGACAACCAGCATCTATTTACCCAGAATCCATTGGCCTCCTTGTCCTAGATCTACAATAAAATACCATATTGTGCTGCTTTACTGCTAATTAAACTGAATCGTGATGTGTTTCAATCTCATTCAGCGGCCTGCAGCAGATGCCACAAAGAGGCCAAAATCACTGAGTGTGAGACCGAAATAGGTGAATGCCTGAAGCATGCGCCATTTAAGTAGGGGGGCAACAAATACAGAACGAAGGTAGGACAGGTGGAGTTCCACATCAGATATTTTTTTGTTCATTAACAGTACGCAACAGCAGCACAAGTGTTTTACTTACATGCAAATGTTGTTCTTCATTGTAATTTATCTGAATAATTCAGTTGTATGATCGACTCCCTTGTAGCTCGCTAACACAACAGCTGGATGTTTAGCCTAGTCTAGCTAAATACTGTAGTAATCCACGAAGCAAAACATTAGCGAAGTAACAGCAGTAGATACGAATTACCACATGCAAGTTATGCCTAACTATACATTAGTAACTATACAACCTATTAAGCTGTCGACAGGTCTACTTCATGGGCACAGCCATGTTTGTTTAATTCACCACTATCCCATAATGCTAGGTAATGTTCTTATTCTGTAACGTTACTTGTCAAAATTGACACATCTGTCTCCAGAGAAGAAGAGAGTCGCAGATAAACAGGAAGAGCTCTGTGTGCCCAAATGGTGTGAGAGAGCACGAGCTGACTGTGCCCCTCAAATAAATGCTCGTCCAATGATGAGTTTTAACACTCAGTTACTTTGTTTCAGACCACAGCACCTGAAATAATGGAGAGCGACGGAAGCACGACCCCAAGAGACAGAAGCCCAAGAGACAGAAGCCCAAGAGAGAGAAGGAGCACAAGCACAGAGTCGATCCTAATGCTTTTTGACTAAAGAGGCCATTTTGTAACTCCAGTGATTTTATTAAATATGTCCAGTGGTAAAAAAAAGGGAAATACCAGGGAAATAGTAATGTAATTAGTTGCTAATCCAATTATAGTTAATCAAGAGTTAGTAATTAACAGTTTTATATTGTATTTTGTATTTCCTTGTTGGTTAAAAAAAATCTAAATATGTAGTTGGAATTTTCTGTCTTCATTAGTTGAATTTTCTGTCTTCATTAGTTGAAGCCATCATCACATATAACACCTATTACCAACGTTAACCAACGTTTGTTAAACATTGGCGAACTTGGATGGACGTTTGAAACCCAACCAAACCAATGTTGTAAAATACACCTATTACCAACGTTTGCCAACATTTGTTAAACGTTGTTGGATGTTCATTAATGTTTAAAAAGGAACTAATGGCCAACGTAAATTACACTAATACCAACGTTTACCAAACGTTGACAAATGTTTACAAAAATGTAATCTGTCCCCTACACTTTAACCAAAACCGAACGTTTATCTGAATGCATTCAGAATGTTTAGACAACCAATCCAACACCTAAAAAACCCGTTTATAAAACATATTTTTGCTACCTGGATAGAAACATGTGGGAGGATTTGACATCATAGCGCTGCATCATGACTGCAACATAGGGACCAGAGAAATTCATGTTCATCACTCCCCACATTAGGTTCATCAGATGCTCCAAAAAAATATGTTTCTGCAAAAGCCAATCAGATAGTTAGCTAGCTACGTTTTTCCTCGTTGGACCTGCATTTCCAATGTATCCAATTGTGGTTTGTGTGGTTGTTGGTTTAGCTTTCTGTAACTTCGGTCAGCATACTGTATTGCGTCATGATTGCAAGGTGTCCAAATATCTTTTCCAACTGCCCCATTATCTGGTTTTAATTTATATTCTAAAATGCTCTTCTAACCAATCAGAAATGAGTATTCAACAATGCTGTGCTAAAAACAGGACAGGTCAAAGTAAAATGGATAATATCTAGAAGGGTAATTCTGGCTAGTTATAACTTATGTCTGGGAGTTTAACCCTGTGGGCTAAATTATCAGAATAATCAGTGATTTAAAGTTTGTATTAGTACATTTTTGATGAGCTGCATCATAGTGAAAAAGAAAATTCTTCTGCATTTCCCGTTGTGTACACATGGATTCTCATTGCAAATAGGCTCAAGATCACTCCTGATTAAATTGGGTAGCTGATATTTAGAGATTAAATATCCAAAATGATTAGTCATAGGAATCAGGACTAACGAAGCCAATGCAACTGGCTGTTTTACAAACGTTAGGCCTACCACATGGATGAACATTTATCAAATGTAATTGCGAGCCGACACTGTAGGCTACACTATTGTAGTTTTGCAGGGGAGGAGGGCGGCAGAACGGCCAGGACTGGCAACATGGTTGCTTTTTCCAGATCAATCAAGTTCATATTCAATGTTCTCGTGCTGGACCTTTACATCAAATGAAAATGATGGACATATTAAAGTCAAACAAAATAATATAGTCCATGCAATATGTGAAAATGTAGGATATTCATTTATGTGCTCCTTATTGGAGCCAAGATCTTAAGTCAAGTCAAGCAAGATATGTGAAAATAATGTTCACGTTTTCATAAAAGCATGAAACTTGGTACACTTATCAGTGTTCCAAGATGGTGTAGCAGTCGGATGTGTTTTTGTCTTGTCCCTTCCTGTCCCTTGAAAACATCGTTTTTTTTGTTTTTTTCATATATTTTAATATCATTTTCCATCTTTGTTTCTTTTTTCTTCTGTATTATTGACTGTATGTTTTGTTTATTCCACGTGTAACTCTGTGTTGTTGTATGTGTCGAACTGCTATGCTTTATCTTGGCCAGGTCGCAGTTGCAAGTGAGAACTTGTTCTCAACTAGCCTACCTGGTTAAATAAAGGTGAAAATACAGTTTGGGCCTCCCGGGTGGCACAGTGGTCTAAGGCATAGCATCGCAGTGCTAGCTGTGCCACCAGAGACTCTGGGTTCGAGCCCAGGCTCTGTCGCAGCCGGCCGCGACCGGGAGGTCCATGGGGCGACGCACAATTGGCCTAGCATCGTCCGGGTTAGGGAGGGTTTGGCCAGTAGGGATATCCTTGTCTCATCGCGCACTAGCGACTCCTGTGGCAGGCCGGGTCGCTAGGTGTACGGTGTTTCCTCCGACACATTGGTGCGGCTGGCTTCCGGGTTGGATGCGCGCTGTGTTAAGAAGCAGTGCGGCTTGGTTGGGTTGTGTTTCGGAGGACGCATGGCTCTCGACCTTCGTCTCTCCCGTACGGGAGTTGTAGCGATGAGACAAGACAGTAACTACTAACAATTGGATACCACGAAATTGGGGAGAAGAATGGGGGGGTTTTTTTTTTTAAAGAAAAAAAATAGTTAAATGCAGTTTGGTGGCTATAAACACAACTCAAAAAACTCCCTCTGGTGGCCGTGGTGGGCATTTTTCTATTCCGCCATAACCACACAATGTATTTTCCTTCATATCTAATCAATCATTCTGTTGACTTAAATGTACTTGCAGATCCAAGATATGATAAGCAGTTTGCCGTGCCTTTCTTATTCAAGTTGCTCAATGTACAGCAGAGAGTCAATATTTGTCCTCATTTGTTCTGTTCACACCATGTCTGCACAGTCCCACTCAAATAATCACATATTATTTATTTAATAATTATTACATATTATTTTGGCACCTGTCCATCGTGTAGTCAGAGAGGCTTTCTATTATTTTATGTACAGTCAGGTCTGTGTTATTGTATATCATATTTTATATATCATTATTAATAAATTGTACCTCTAACTTTTTACATGAAACATCTAAAAATACGTTGTTTTATGTACAGTACCAGTGAAAAGTTTGGACACACCTACTCATTCAAGGGTTTTTCTTTATTTTGATTAATTTCTATATTGTAGAATAATAGTGAAGACATCAAAACTAAAAACTATAAATAGCACATATGGAATCATGTAGTAACCAAATAAGCAAAGACAAACGACAGTCCATTCTTACTGTTAGACATGAAGGTAAATCAATCCAGAGGAACTACTAGTATTGAAGCCAGGCTGGTTAGGGTCCAGAAGATTGTTCTGAGAGATAACGAGAAAGTGGATCAGAGACAGCACGCTCACATGTTTTGGAAAGAAAATAAAAAAGGGATACAGGTCTCTGATCGACTTTCTCGTTCTCTCTCTCAGAACAACCTTCTTGGCCCTAACCAGTATGGCTTCAATACGTGTCACTCAACCAAGACTGCTTTTCCCTGTGTCACGGAGGCTCTCCACACTGCCAAAGATGACTGTCTCTCTCCTCTGTTCTCATCCTCCTAGATCTTTCAACTGCCTTCGACGCCGTGAACCATCAGATACTCCTCTCCTCCCTCTCAGGGCTTGGAGTCTCAGGCTCTGCACACTCTTGGATTGCATCCTACCTGGCAACCCGCTCCTATCAGGTGGTGCGGAGAGGATCTGTGTCTGCACCACATACTCTCACTACTGGTGTCCCCCACGGCTCGGTTATAGGCCCTCTTCTCTATATACACCAAGTCACTTGGCTCCGTCATATCCTCACATGGTCTCTCCTATCATTGCTATGTGGATTACACTCAAATACTTTTCTCCTTCCCGCCTTTTAACACCCAAGTGGCAACACGCTTCTCTGCGTGCCTGGCAAATATCTCAGCTTGTATGTCGGCCCACCACCTCAAGCTCAACCTCGACAAGAGGGAGCTGCTCTTCCTCCTGGTGAAGGCCTGCCCGCTCCATTACGGTTGACAACTCCACAGTGCCACCCTACCAGAGTGTAAAGAACCATGGTGTGACCCTGGACAACACCCTGTCGTTCTCTGGAAACATCAAAGCAGTGACTCTACAACATCCGTAGAGTACGGCCCTACCTCATACAGGAAGTGGCGCAGGTCCTAATCCAGGCACTTGTCATCTCCCGTCTGTACTACTGAAACTTGCTCTTGGCTCGGCTTCCCGGTTGTGCCATCAAACACCTGCAACTTATCCAGAACGCTGCAGCTTGCCTAGTTCTCGAGTCCCAAGTTCTCCCATGTCACCCCGCTCCTCCACACACTCCAATGCATTCCAGTTGAAGCTCGCATCCACTACAAGACCATGGTACTTGCCTACGGAGCAGCAAGAGGAACTGCCTTTTACTACCTTCAGGCTATGCTCAAACCCTACACCCCAACCCGAGCACTCCGTTCTGCCACCTCTCATCTCTTGGCCCTCCCACCCCTACGGGAGGGCAGCTCCCGCTTAGCCCTGTCCAAGCTTTTCTCTGTCCTGGCACCCCAATGGTGGAACCAGCTTTCCCCTGAAGCTAGGACAGCAGAGTCCCTGCCCATCTTCCAAAGGGCCAGAAACCCTACCTCTTAAAAGAGCATCTGAAATAATCCCCCTCCTCACCTCGACCCCCCACACATCCTAAACCAACACAGGCACTTGACCCCCACCCCCCTCCCCCCTTCTAGCTCTGACTTTGCTGATAGCTACTTTATTGAGGAAAAGTGTACTTACTATGCCTGTGATATGTGGTTCTCCCACCTAGCTATCTTAAGATAAATGCACCAACTGTACGTCGCACTGGATAAGAGCGTCTGCTAAATGAGTAAAATGTCAAAATGTCACACAGAAGAAGTTATCGGAGAGGAAGATGTGAAATGTGAAGCGAGAGGATTTACTCCACCCAAAATCTGTCCACGTGAGATACGTCCTTTTTTGTATGGAGGTTAATGAGAGAGTGTCGAATTACAGGTGGCTTATTTGATCAAATACAAGTTTGGTATTGTTTTGGCTGTTACAAATGTACTGATAGACACTACCGTTCAAAAGTGTTTTTGAAAGAAAAGCACTTTTTTTTTTGTCCATTAAAATATCATGAAATTGATCAGAAATACAGTATAGACATTGTTAATGTTGTTAATGTGTTAGCTAATCAAAGTTTATCATTTTAAAGGCTAATTGATTATTAGAAAACCCTTTTGCAATTATGTTAGCACAGCGGAAAACTGTTTTTATGATTAAAGAAGCAATAAAACTGGCCTTCTTTAGACTAGTTGAGTATCAACGTCAACAGTGAAGAGGCGACTCCGGGATGCTGGCCTTCTAGGCAGAGTTCCTCTGTCCAGTGTGTGTTCTTTTGCCCATCTTAATCTTTTTTTTATTGGGCAGTCTGAGATATGGCTTTTTCTTTGCAACTTTGCCTAGAAGGCCAGCATCCCGGAGTCACCTCTTTACTGTTGACATTGAGACTGGTGTTTTGCGGGTACTATTTAATGAAGCTGCCAGTTGAGGAGTTGTGAGGCGTCGGTTTCTCAAACTAGACACTCTAATGTACTTGTCCTCTTGCTCAGTTGTGCACCAGGGCCTCCCACACCTCTTTCTATTCTGGTTAGAGCCAGTTTGCACTGTTCTGTGAAGGAAGTAGTACACAGCATTGTACGAGATCTTCAGTTTCTTGGCAATTTCTTGCATGGAATAGCCTTCATTTCTCAGAACAAGAATAGACTGATGAGTTTCAGAAGAAAGTTATTTGTTTCTAGCCATTTTGAGCCTATACTTGAACCCATAAATGCTGATGCTCCAGATACTCAACTAGTCTAAAGAAGGCAAGTTTTATTGCTTCTTTAAATCAGGACAACAGTTTTCAGCTGTGCTAACATAATTGCAAAAGGGTTTCCAAATGATCAATTAGCCTTTTAAAATGATAAACTTGGATTAGCTAACACAACATGCCATTGGAACACAGGAGTGACGTTTGCTGATAATGGGCCTCTGTACACCTATGTAGATATTCCATTGAAAATTAGCCATTTCCAGCTACAATAGTAATTTACATGAACAATGTCTACACTGTATTTCTGATCAATTTGATGTTATTTTAATGGACAAAAAAATGCTTTTCTTTCAAAAACAAGGACATTTCTAAGTGACCCGAAACTTTTGAACGGTAGTGTGTGTGAATGCACGTATCATTCTGGCAATATTGAGAAAAACTACTTGGTTGTGCCTGTTGTTCACACACGTATGCCCTCTCATTGGCTAGAAAGGCCCCACCTGATCTCATCTGTCTTTAATCTTTGAGGACATGTATTTACATTGTTAGAGTGGTCACTCTGCTATTTTGTCAATATAATAGATCATCTTTCTAGAAAACACTGCTATGCTACTGGATCCATACGCTCAAAGGCACCACCTATCCAGGTGTCAATGAGGACGGAGTTCACCCCTTTCCTACACACTCAGGTATGGTCTTTTTAGAATAATCTTTAGTTTTTTTTTCATCATCCATACTCTATTATCTCCAACATGAATTGGGATTAATTAAGAATAAATAAGTAGTGTTTCCTTTTGAGGCACTACATCTTGAATTATGAATAATGCTCCTGATGAAATGTACATTATATTGTCAGTCTGCAACAAGAGATGGGTTGTTTAATGAGAATGAAACATTTACAACCATTTTCCTACTGTAAAACGTGCTGTGGGATTATACTTTTACCTTTTCAATTGCTTTTCAGCATGTCTGAACTTTAATCATGATGACACCACTTACAGTAAGTCAGTGTACAGTAAGATGGTGAGATTGCCTATAACAGAACCGTTAACCCTGGACTGAAGAGCCCACTGTGAGGAAACATCATACCTTACAGCTTGTACCATAAACCAACGGCCACATCATTAATGTGGGAAGCAGCACCTCTGTCTCAAGTACCGCTTACCTCTCACAAATAGACTTGCAGTTTCTCTTGGGACTCAATGCCTATTTTTGTCATTTGGGGACCACAGCCTCATCCTGGCAAAATATGACATAAAACTGTGCTGTGGTCTCTCCCTGCCAACACAGTGTATTACATGAGTCAGTGAGTCAATCAACGAAAAAAACTAACAAACATGTTGCCACATTATTTGTGTCAGTGTTAATTTAATCATACAAATCTTAATTTATACATACAGGAAAAATGCTTGAATTTGCCATTTTCTCTTCTCATAAATGTTCTATCATAAGACTATGCAAACTCTCCACTCATCCACTCACCACGCCACACTGCTTAAAAAAAAAAAGCAAATAATTAAAAACTCTCCCCATCGAACACACAAACACAAGCAAAGCAGACAAAGGGACTCCGATGATTTTAAAAAAAAAGTTTGGGAGGATTAACAGTATGACCTTGAGAAATACAGAAATATGAAAGGCTTGTGTGAAAACACCATGCCCACAAGAAAACAGATACCGTCCATCAGAATAAACCATAAAATACTATTGTACGGGCATCTACAACAGCTTTAGTCGATGAATAACAATTGTCACTCATTTCCTTTTTTTTTTTTTTTTCTCAACCTGGTGGAACACGGGAAGCAGACAAATCAGGATTGCTTGAAGAAAGAGTTAAAAACGACAACATTCCCAAATGGTAAACAGATTTCAGAACACGATGTTAACTTAGTTTGCTTGATATTTGTAAACAATGATTAACATAACTAAACCTCATACAGCACTTCATGCGGAGTACAATGAATTCCAGGGTTGAACCTGTGTTCTTTTCAATATAAGTAGTACCAAATTTACTTCATTTGACAATCAAAACGGGACTCAATGTTGTGTACAAGTTTGGAAGAAAGATATAAAACAAGGAGTATATATATATATATATATATAAACACAAAATACGCTCTAGATCCAGACAGTAAATCAAATCACCACTTGCAAACATCTGAAGTGGCATCGTGCAAACTGCAGAAACAACTGCAGAAATAAAACAATGGTGTTGATATTGCTGCTGGCTTGAGAAGTCACAAACCCAGAAGTCTATTTTCTATGATGTTGTCCGTCGTGACGTGTCAGAGCCAATTTGGTTTGGTAGTTTAATTATTAGCACCATCTGCTTGCTCTAAAGAACAAGGTTTACGACTGAACTATGCATCTCTGTGTTAGAACAGTACAGCAAAGCCTTATTTACTGGGCTACTCCTTCACAGGCCTGTATCCTAAATTCTGAAACATCAGTGGAGGAATTGTTTTAGAATGAGTATTATATTTATGTGTACATAGGTCACCACTTCCTTACCGAAGTAGTAACCACCATTTCATGTTTAGTAAAATCCAAAAGGAAACCATTCACATATAGTAACAGTCCAACATTTGGACACACCTACTCATTCAAGGTTCTCTCTTTATTTGTACTATTTCCTACAAGTGTAGAATAATAGTGAAGAAATCAAAATAACACATATGGAATCATGTAGCAACCAAGAAAAAGTGTTAAACAAATCAAAATATATTTTATATTTGAGAATCTTCAAAGTAGCCAACCTTTGTTTTGATGACATTTTCGCACACTCTTGACATTCTCTCAACAATCTTTGCGTAGGATGCTTCTCGAACAGTCTTGAAGGACTTCCCACATGTTGTAAGGGTAGGCCGCCCTCAGGTGGTAAGGGTAGGCAACAACACATCTGCCACGCTGATCCTCAACACTGGGGCCCCTCAAGGGTGCGTGCTTAGTCCCCTCTTGTACTCCCTGTTCACCCACGACTGCGTGGCCAGCACGACTCCAAAACCACCATTAAGTTTTCTGATGACAACAGTGGTAGGCCTGATCACCAACAACGATGAGACAGCCTATAGGGAGGTGGTCAGAGACCTGGCAGTTTGGTGCCAGGACAACAACCTTTCAATGTGAGCAAGACAAAGGAGCTGATCGTGGACTATAGGAAGGCCGAACAGGGTCCCATTAACATCGACGGGACTGAAGTGGAGCGGGTCGAGAGTTAAGTTCCTTGGTGTCAACATCACCAAACTATCATGGTTCAAACACACCAAGGCAGTTGTGAAGAGGGCACAGCAACACCTTTTCCCCCGCAGGAGACTGAAAAGACTTGACATGGGTCCACCTCCCACTCCCTTTGTCTTTACACTGCTGCTACTCGCTGTTTATTATCTATGCATAGTCACTTTACAAATTACCTTGATTAACCTGTACCCCCACACATTGACTCGGTGCTGGTACCCCCTACAAATAGCCTCGTTATTGTGTTATTTTGATTGATTCGATTTTGTTACTTGAGTTTATTTTGTAAATATTTCATTAACACTATTTCTTGAACTGCATTGTTGGTTAAGGGCTTGTAAGTAAGCATTTCACGGTAAGGTCTACCTGTTGTATTCGGCGCATGTGACAAATACAATTTGAAATGCTGAGCTCGTTGGCTGCTCCTCCTTCACTCCGCGGACCAACTCATCTCAATTGGGATGAGTTCGGGTGATTGTGGCGGCCAGGTCATCTGATGCAGTACTCCATAAATCTCCTTCTTGGTCAAATAGCCCTTACACAGCCTGGAGGTGTGTTTTGGGTCATTGTCCTGTTGAAAAACAAATGACAGTGGGACTAAGTGCAAACCAGATGGGATGGCGTATCGCTGCAGAATACTGTGGAACCCAAGCAGGTTAAGTGTGCCTTGAATTCAAAATAAATCACAGACAAGGTCACCAGCAAAGCACCCCCACACCATCACACCTCCATGCTTCACGGTGGGAACCACACATGCGGAGATCATCCGTGCACCTACTCTGCGTCTCACAAAAGAACCAAAACTCTCAAATTTGGACTCATCAGACCAAAGTACCACCGGTCTAATGTCCATTGCTCGTGTTTCTTGGCCCAAGCAAGTCTCTTCATATTGGTGTCCTTTAGTAGTGGTTTCTTTGGAGCAATTCGACCACGAAGGTCTGATTCACACAGTCTCCTCTGAAAAGTTGATGTTGAGATGTGTCTGTTTCTTGAACTCTGAATTATTTATTTGGGCTGCAATTTCTGAGGCTGGTAACCCTAATGAACAGCAGAGGTAACTCTGGGTCCTCCTTTCCTGTGGCGGTCCTCAGAGCCAATTTCATCATAGCGCTTGGTTTTTGTGACTGCACTTGAATAAACTTTCAAAGTTCTTTGCATTTTCCGGATTGTCTAAGAGTAATGATGGACTGACGTTTCGCTTTTCGTATTTGAGCTGTTCTTGCCATAATATGGACTTGGGATTTTATCAAATAGATCTTATCTTCTGTATACCAACCCTACCATGTCAACACAACTGATTGGCTCATATGCATTGAGGACAAAAATTCCACAAATTAACAAGGCACACCTGTTAATTGAAATGTATTCCAGGTGACTACCTCATTAAGCTGGTTGAGAGAATGCCAAGAGTGTGCAAAGCTGTTGTCAAGGCAAAGGGTGGCTACATTGAAGAATCTCAAATATATTTTGATTTGTTTAACAAGTTTTTGGTTACAACATGATTCCTTCCATGTGTTATTTCATAGTTGATGTCTTCACTATTATTCTACAATGTAGAAAATATGAAAAATAAAGAAAAACATTAGAACTTTTGACTGGTACTGTACATATGCAGACATTGATTAAAAACCTACCGTTGGAAGTCGGAAGTTTACATACACCTTAGCCAAATGCATATAAACTACATTTTCACAATTCCTGACTTTTAATCCTAGTAAAAATTCCCTGTTTTAGGTCAGTTAGGATCACCACTTTAATTTTAAGAATGTGAAATGTCAGAATAATAGTAGAGAGAATGATTTATTTCAGCTTTTATTTCTGTCATCACATTCCCAGTGGGTCAGAAGTTAACATACACTCAATTAGTATTTGGTAGCATTGCCTTGAAATTGTTGAACTTGGGTCAAACGTTTCAGGTAGCCTTCCACAAGCTTCCCACAATAAGTTGGGTGAATTTTGGCCTATTCCTCCTGCCATTCCTTGCTCACACACGCTTTTTCAGTTCTGCCCACACATTTTCTATAGGATTGAGGTCAGGGCTTTGTGATGATGGCCACTCAAATACCTTGACTTTGTTGTCCATAAGCCATTTTGCCACAACTTTGGAAGTATGCTTGGGGTCAATGTCCATTTGGAAGACCAATTTGCGACCAAGCTTTAACTTCCTGCGATGTTGCTTCAATATATCCACAATTTTCCTTCCACATGATGCCATCTATTTTGTTCAGTGCACCAGTCCCTCCTGCAACAAAGCACCCCCACAACATGATGCTGCCACCCCCGTGCTTCACGGTTGAGATGGTGTTCTTCGGCTTGCAAGCCTCCCCCTTTTTCCTCCAAACATAACGATGCTCATTATGGCCAAACAGTTCTATTTTTGTTTCATCAGACCAGAGGACATTTCTCCAAAAAGTACGATCTTTGTCCCCATGTGCAGTTGCAAACCGTAGTCTGGCTTTTTTTAATGGCGGTTTTGGAGCAGTGGTTTCTTCCTTGCTGAGCGGCCTTTCAGGTTATGTCGATATAGGACTCATTTTACTGTGGATATAGATACTTTTGTACCCGTTTCCTCCAGCATCTTCACAAGGTTCTTTGCTGTTGTTCTGGGATTGATTTGCACTTTTTGCACCAAAGTACGTTCATCTCTAGGAGATAGAACGCGTCTCCTTCCTGAGCGGCATGACAGCTGCGTGGTCCCATGATGTTTATACTTAAGTACTATTGTTTGTATAGATGAACGTGGTACCTTCAGGCGTTTGGAAATTGCTCCCAAGGATGAACCAGACCTGTGGAGGTCTACAATTCTTTTTCTGGAGGTCTTGGCTGATTTCTTTTGATTTTCCCATGATGTCAAGTGAAGAGGCACTGAGTTTGAAGGTAGGCCTTGAAATACATCCACAGGTACACCTCCAATTGACTAAAATTATGTCAATTAGCCTATCAGAAGATTCTAAAGCCATGACATAATTTTCTGGAATTGTCCATGCTGTTTAAACATACTTTGTGTATGTAAACTCTGACCCACTGGAATTGTGATACAGTGAATTGAATTTTGGGAAAAATAACTTGTGTCATGCAAAGTAGATGTCCTAACCGACTTGCCAAAACTATAGTTAGTTAACAAGAAATTTGTGGAGTGGTTGAAAAACGAGTTAATGACTCCAACCTAAGTGCATGTAAACTTCCGACTTCAACTGTACAATTGCTCACCAAGGCAAAATAGTTTTAGATGGCTTTTTTCACTCACACATGTCATTTGCTCAAGCACACACACATCCATCCCTTTGCTTAACTCATCCAGCAGTCCTTACTCACTGAGGTGTGTTGAAAGAAAACTAAAAACAGCTGTGTAGTAGTATGATTTCTTTTTTAGGATTTATAGCACTCATTATGTAGCATTTACACATGCAGATCTCAGGAGGGTGCTGATGATGTTGGTAGGGGGTTATTCGCTGGGGTAGGTGCATCCTTGTTCTCTCTGTAGCTTGTGTTTTAGTGGATTGGGGCAAGGAAGAGGGTTGTCTGGAGTCTGTATGAAATATGTCACTCCCCTCTCCGGTGCCCCTGCCTCAACATACCCAGGTCAGTTCAGCACCGCCTGGATCTCCATCTTTCTAACTCTGGCCAAACGGATAGGGGCCATGAATACCCTGGGGAGAGACACAGAACACAGTCAAATGCATGGTATGAGATCAGTAAAGTGAAATGCTAAGAACGTGGTCGATAGAAATGCATTGTGTAGAACAAATATGAGATTGCCTGTCGCTTAGAATAGGGAATCGTACAAGCGCCGTTCATTACATTTCGATCTGAAAATTCTCTTACACTGGGGCATTGGGACAACAGTACTCCCCCCCCCCTACTACACTGCAGGTGTAACTTTTTCCCGGCATGAGCAGTGTGGGCCGCTCTATCACGTTGTTCTCGGGTGGGAGCTGCGTGTGGCAAATCTTGAAATTAGAACCGGTGCGCAATTTTACGCTGAACGGCGCATGCCTCCTGCGGAGTCGGCGTGCTCACGGCCAGGTTTTCATTGAATTTAATAGGGGTTTCTCAAGGTTCGCAAAAGTTACGTGTCCGGTGTCGCAGGCCAGTAAGGAAGCAGCACCCTCCTGAACAGGGCAGGCCCTTACATAAAGCACATCTGTATCCCTCAGAAAGATAAGCTCTGCAGTACCTCAGTCCATTATTGAGTCATTAAAAGCTGTGAATGAGCAACAGAGGCATGGGTTTCTGTAAAGTCAGGTGTACCCAGCCAGGAGTGGCAGTACATTTACAGTCTAGAATTAAAAAAATGGCTAGCTATAACAGAAGTATGAGGTGATTTCGAGCAGGCACGGACACACACATATCCAAGCATCTCTGAGGGCTATATGGTGGCAAACTGACCGGGTTATTATCATATATACAGGTAAATCCATAAAAACAATAAAATAACTTGCATCATTAAAGGCAATAAACTTGGCAAAGCAGGTGGAGTACAGCAGCTGTAGTGGTGGATGTTGTTGCTCGGTGAGGATATTGTAACCACGAACTGTCATATAGGGATGCTTTTCCAGACACAGATTAGGACTACAAGGAGAACCTCCATTGAGAATGCTTTAGTCCAAGACTTTAAAAAAGGCCAATGCAGCCGTGTTTATCTCAATATCAATTCATTTCTCGGTAACAATTAAGTACTATGGATGAATATTTTCCCAAAAATCTACTACATTTCAATACCAAGAATAATTAATATTTATACCGAGAGTGTAACGAGTGTGCCCTGAGAGTCAGGAAGCAAGTTCAGGGAGTGAGTGTTTTTATAAATAAAAGAAACAATTAAACACGAAACAAACACACCGACATGAAAACAGAGCCAGTAACACCTGAGGAAAGAACTAAGGGGAGTGACAGATATAGGGAAGATAATCAACGAGGTGATTGAGTCCAGGTGATTGTCATGAGGCGCAGGTGCGCGAGACGATGGTGACAAGTGTGCGGGATAATCAGCAGCCTGATGACCTAGAGGCCGGAGCGAGAGTATACGTGGCAGAGAGTCCCGGGAAATACCACAAAAATCTTAAAACAAAGATATGGTTACTATGCCAGGGTTCTCCCAAAATATATAAAGACTTCACCGAAAGTGAAACTGATATTTAGTAATGATACAGTAACTTTGATTGCCAGTGACATTTTTGTGAATTGCGAAAGATGGCGTTCATAAATTCTGAGCATTATTAATTAATTCAGGCATAGGGCGCACCCCGAATAGGCTATAGCGTTATCGAATCATACAAACTTTGTAACGGCGGTCAAACAAAAGTCAAAATGATCAAAGGTGAGAGAATATCTCCTATTTGGCAAAATCGATATTATTATTATAATACAAATCAACTCACGAATAACAGGGAGACGACTGGAGGTAATTGTTTAAATATCAAGGTATTTTAACAGGGACCAACTCTGCTTTTAAAAAAAACTAAAATCGACCTAGGCGCTCATATGGGCAGCAATAAGAGAGATAGTGCAGAGAAGCAGGATAAATGTTATAGCGGTATTTTGACATGCATAGGCGAGACGTGCTTTGATAATGCAACCTATGGATTACAGAATAAAGTTAGGTATTTAATGCGAGACAGGAGTCAGGATTTTGGGATTGGCACAATAGGAAAATAGCCTAGGCTCTATATAAAAAAAAAAAGACGACAACGTGAGTCAACATATAAATATACACTGGATTTAGGCTACATTATTGCACACTGAATGTTTCTGATCAGTGATAGTTAATTTATTTTTTTGCTCATCTACCACATGTCCTGCCAGAGACCAAATAAATAGAGATTCAGTGACACAAAATCACATTGATTGATTATCAGACAAGTCACAGGCTTTTGGTTGGGAGTAGGACAGGCCACTACACGAGTGAAGAGCAAGCAGACTTGTTCAAAATGTTATCAGCTAATATACAGTGGCAAGAAAACCCTTTGGAATTACCTGGATTTCTGCCTAAATTGGTCATCAAATTTGATCTGATCTTTATCTAAGTCACAACAATAGACAAACATAGTGGGCATAAACTAATAACACAAAAATTATTGAATTTCTTATTGTCTATATTGATTATATCATATAAAAATTCAGTGTAGGTTGTAAAAGTATGTGAACCCCTAGGCTAATGACTTCTCAAAAAGCTAATTGGAGTCAGGAGTCAGCTAACCTGGAGTCCAATCATTGAGATGAGATATGTTGGTTAGAGCTGCCTTGCCCTATGAAAAATATTAAAAATACAAATTAAAACAAAATTTGAGTTTGCTATTCACAAGAAGCATTGCCTGATGTGAACCATGCGTCGAACAAAAGAGATCTCAGAAGACCTAAGAATTGTTGACTTGCATAAAGCTGGAAAGGATTACAAAAGTATCTCTAAAAGCCTTGATGTTCATCAGTCCACAAAATGTCTAGAAATTGATCAAGTTCAGCACTGTTGCTACTCTCCCTAGGAGTGGCCGTCCTGCAAAGATGACTGCAAGAGCACAGCGCAGAATGCTCAATGAGGTTAAGAAGAATCCTAGAGTGTCAGCTAAAGACTTACAGACATCTCTGGAACATGCTAACATCTCTGTTGACAAGTCTACGATATGGAAAACACTAAACAAGAATGGTGTTCATGGGAGGACACCACGGAAGAAGCCACTTCTGTCTAAAAAAACATTGCTGCACGGCTGAAGTTTGCAAAAGTGCACCTGGATGTTCCACAGCGCTACTGGCAAAATATTCTGTGGACAGATGAAACTACAGTTGAGTTGTTCGGAAGGAACAGACAGACACACACACACACACACACACACACACACACACACACACACACACACACACACACACACACACACACACACACACACACACACACACACACACACACACACACACACACACACACACACACACACACACACACACACACACACACACACACACACACACACGACTGTGTAAAAAAAAAAAAAAAAAGGCCCAGCACACCAACATCAAAACCTCATCCCAACTGTAAAGGTTGTTTGGAGCTGCTTTGCTGCCTCAGGGCCTGGACAGCTTGCTATCGTCAACGGAAAAAAGAATTCAAGTTTATCAAGACATTTTTCAGGAGAATATTAGGCTGTCTGTCTGCCAATTGAAGCTCAACAGAAGTTGGGTGACGCAACAGGACAACGACCCAAAACACAGAAGTAAATCAACAACAGAATGGCTTCAGAATAAAATACGCCTTCTGGAGTGGCCCAGTCCTGACCTCAACCCGATTGAGATGCTGTGGCATGACCTCAAGAGAGCAGTTCACACCAGACATCCCAAGAAAATTGCTGAAACTGAAACAGTTTTGCAAAGAGGAATGATACAAAATTCCTCCTGACCGTTGTGCAGGTCTGATCCGCAACTACAGAAAACGTTTGGTTGAGGTTATTGCTGCCAAAGGAGGGTCAACCAGTTATCAAATCCAAGGGTTCACATACTTCATCCACCCTGCACTGTGAATGTTTACACAGTGTGTTCAATAAAGACAAAACGTATAATTGTTTGAGTGTTATTAGTTTAAGCAGACCATTTGTCTATTATTGTGACCTAGATGAAGATCAGATAACATTTCATGACCAATTTATGCAGAAATCCAGGTATTTCCAAAGGGTTCACATACTTTTTCTTGCCAATGTATGAGCAAACTAGAATAAAATATGATCATTAGTACTTAGCTAATATTTCCCCAACCTAATTGTTACCAAATATCCATACAGAGATTCAGTGAAAAATCTAACAGATTTGTTACACACAATTAGTATAACAGTTGGATACAACTTTAGGAGTTTCAGTATAAGCAACAATTTGATACATGCCTTCAATTGCATTAGCCTACTTTATTCCAATATTTTCATCATTCAGTTGCTCATATCTAAAGTGAGTTTTCCTTTCTCTCTGCTTTTTCTAGGCCCAATGTCTGTTTCCTCACTCCATTGCCGCCCGCCTCCACCGTGTTCTCCTCAACACCAGTTTAAATCAATATAGCCTACTGTTTACTAGAAGTCTGGCTTTTTTTCATTTTTTTTTTCAGGTTCGGAATCATTTCATTTCTGTGATGGCGGAACAGGCCTGGGCTCGGGCTTCTGCTCACCGGGCTTGGATCAGAATAACATTTTCAGTTCTAATTAGAACTCTAAACTGCATTTGGGTCTTGTGTGCAGTCCGACAGTTTCAATTATGCATGTGCTTTGAATTTATGGCGACTTTGTGTGAAGTAAATCCGCTAGGCTAAAGGCTTCCATGTGACAACATGTTTAGATAATGTGCCATAATTTTTTTTGCCAAACTGCTGCGGTGCATGTTGTATATTTTGTGGAATTACGTTAGTGCCACATTGGGGGGGAAATGTTGTAATTTCCCAGATCTTGTCATAAAAAAATAATAATAATTCAGGAAATGTGAAGAGTGGTTATGGGATCCAGGTTACTGGTGTTAATACCTATTAAGTACACACATAACCGTTCAAAAGTTTGAGTCACTTAGAAATGTCCTTCTTTTTGAAAGAAAAATACATTTTTTGTCCATTAAAATAGCACCAAATTGATCAGAAATACAGTATAGACATTGTTAAAGTTGTAAATGACTATTGTAGCTACTTCTGTGATCATATGGCATGTTGTGTTAGCTAATCCAAGTTCATAATTTTAAAAGGCTAATTGATCATTAGAAAACCCTTTTGCAATTATGTTAGCACAGCTGAAAACTGATGTCCTGATTAAAGAAGCAATAAAACTGTCCTTCTTTAGACTAGTTGAGTATCTGGAGCATCAGCATTTGTGGGTTCGATTACAGGCTCAAAATGGCCAGAAACAAAGAACTTTCTTCTGAAACTCGTCAGTCCATTCTTGTTCTGAGAAATTAAGACTATTCCATGCGAGAAATTGCCAAGAAACTGAAGATCTTGTACAACGCTGTGAACTACTTCCTTCACAGAACGCAAACTGGCTCTAACCAGAATAGAAAGTGGTGTGGGAGGCCCTGGTGCACAACTGAGCAAGAGGACAAGTACATTAGAGTCTAGTTTGAGACACAGACGCCTCACAAGTCCTCAACTGGCAGCTTCATTAAATAGTACCCGCAAAACACCAGTCTCAACGTCAACAGTAAAGAGGCGACTCCGGTATGCTGGCCTTCTAGGCAGAGTAGCAAAGAAACAGCCATATCTCAGACTGGCAAAAAAAAAAAAAAAATTAAGATGGGCAAAAGAACACAGACACTGGACAGAGGAACTCTGCCTAGAAGGCCAGCATCCCGGAGTCGCCTCTTCACTGTTGACTTTGAGACTGGTGTTTCATGGGTACTACACTCAAAAACGTCCCTTTTTCAGGACCTTGTCTTTCAAAAATAAAAAAAATCCAAATAACTTCAGATCTTCATTGTAAAGGGTATAAACACTGTTTCCCGTGCTTATTCAATAAACAATTAATGAACTGACACCTGTGCAACGGTCATTAAGACACTAACAGCTTACAGATGGTAGGCAATTAAGTCACAGTTCTGAAAACTTTGGACACTAAAGAGGCCTTTGTACTGACTCTGAAAAACACCAAAAGAAAGATGCCCAGGGTCCCTGCTCATCTGAATGAATGTGCCTTAGGCATGCTACAAGGAGGCATGAGAACTGCAGATGTGGCCAGGGCAATAAATAGCAATGTCCGTACTGTGAGACGCCTAAGACAGCGCTACAGGGAGACAGGACGGACAGCTGATCGTCTTCGCAGTGGCAGACCACGTGTAACAACACCTGCACAGGATCGATACACACCTGCGGAACAGGTACAGGATGGCAACAACAACTGCCCGAGTTACATCAGGAACGCACAATCCCTCCATCAGTGCTCAGACTGTCCGCAATAGGCTGAGAGAGGCTGGACTGAGGGCTTGTAGGCCTGTTGTAAGGCAGGTCCTCAACAGACATCACCGGCAACGTCGCCTACGGGCACAAACCCACCGTCGCTGGACCAGACAGGACTGGCAAAAAGTGCTCTTCACTGATGAGTCGCGGTTTTGTCTCACCAGGGGTGATGGTCGGATTCGCGTTTATCGTCGAAGGAATGAGTATTACACCGAGGCCTGTACTCTGGAGCGGGATCGATTTGGAGGTGGAGGGTCCGTCATGGTCTGGGTCGGTGTGTCACAGCATCATCGGACTGAGCTTGTTGTCATTGCATGCAGGCAATCAACGCTGTGCGTTACAGGGAAGACATCCTCCTCCCTCATGTGGTACTTATCCTGCAGGCTCATCCTGACATAACCCTCCAGCATGACAATGCCACCAGCCATACTTCTTTTTCTGTGCGTGATTTCCTGCAACACAGAAATGTCAATGTTCTACTATGGCCAGCGAAGAGCCCGGATCTCAAATCCCATTCAGCACGTCTGGGACCTGTTGGATCAGAGGGTGAGGGCTAGGGCCATTCCACCTAGAAATGTCTGGAAACTTACAGGTGCCTTGGTGGGAGAGTGGGGTAACATCTCACAGCAAGTACTGGCAAATCTGCTGCAGTACATGAGGAGGAGATGCACTGCAGTACTTAATGTAGCTGGTGGCCACACCAGATACCGACTGTTATTTAGGGACATATATAGGGACACATTATTCCATTTCTGTTAGTCACATGTCTGGAACTTGTTCAGTTCATGTCTCAGTTGTTGAATCTTGTTATGTTCATACAAATATTTACACATGTTAAGTTTGTTGAAAATAAATACAGTTGACAGTGAGAGGACATTTATTTCTTTGCTGAGTTTATTTAATGAAGCTGCCAGTTGAGGACTTGTAAGGCATCTGTTTCTCAAACTAGACACTAATGTACTTGTTCTCTTGCTCAGTTGTCCTCTTTCTATTCTGGTTAGAGACAGTTTTCTCTGTTCTGTGAAGGGAGTAGTACACAGCGTTGTACGAGATCTCCAGTTTCTTGGCAATTTCTCGCATGGAATAACCTTCATTTCTCAGAACAAGAATAGACTGATGAGTTTCAGAAGTCCTTTGTTTCTGGCCATTTCGAGCCTGTAATCGAACCCACAAATGCTGATGCTCCAGATACTTAACGAGTCTAAAGAAGGACAGTTTTATTGCTTCTTTAAAATCAGCACAACAGTTTTCAGTTGTGCTAACATAATTGCAAAAGGGTTTTCTAATGATCAATTAGACTTTTAAAATGATGACCTTGGATTAGCTAAAACATGCCATTGGAATACAGGAGTGATGGTTACAGATAATGGGCCTCTGTAAGCTTTTAATAATTTCCAGCTACAATAGTCATTTACAACATTAACAAAGCTACACTGTATTTCTGATCAATTTGATGTTATTTTAATGGACAAAAAGAAAAGAAAAAAAAGTGTGCTTTTCTTTCAAAAACAAGCACATTTCTTAGTGACCCAAAACTTTTGAAATGTAGTGTATATACACACAAAGTATGTTGACACCCTTTCAAATTAGTGGATTCGGATATTTCAGCCACACCCGTTGCTGATGGGTGTATAATAAAAAATAAAAAAATGAATTGAGCACACAGCCATGCCATCTCTAAAGACAAACATTGGCAGTAGAATGGCCTTCCTGAAGAGATCAGTGACTTTCAACATGGCACTGTCATAGGTTGCCACCTTTCCAACAAGTCAGTTTGTCAGGTCTGCTCTGCTAGAGCTGCCCTGCTCAACTGTAAGTGCTGTTATTGTGAAGTGGAAACGTCTAGGAGCAACAACAGCTCAGCCACGAAGTGGTAGGCCACAGAAGCTCACAGAACGGGACCGCCGAGTGCTGAAGTGTGTAGCGCGTAAAAATAGTATGTCCTGAGTTACAACACTCACTACCGAGTTCCAAACTGTCTCTGGAAGCAACACCAGCACAATAACGGTTTGTCAGGAGCTTCATGAAATGGGTTTCTATGGCCGAGCAGCCGCACACAAGCCTAAGATCACCATGCGCAATGCCAAGCTTTGGCTGGAGTGGTGTAAAGCCCCATTGGACTCTAGAGCAATAGAAACGCGTTCTCTAGAGTGATGAATCACGCTTCACCATCTGGAAGGCCGACGGACGAATCTGAGTTTGGCAGATTTGGCCCTTTCCTGTTTCAGCATGACAATGCCCCCGTACACAAAGTGAGGTCCATACAGAAATAGTTTGTTGAGATCGGTGTGGAAGAACTTGACTGGCCTGCACAGAGCCTTGCCCTCAACCCCATCAAACACCTTTGGGATGAATTGGAACGCCGACTGCGAGCCAGGCCTAATCGCCCAACATCAGTGCCTGACCTCACTAATGCCATTGTACTGAATGAAAGCTAGTCCCCGCAGCAATGTTTCAACATCTAGCAGAAAGCTCTCAGAAGAGTGGAGGCTGTTATAGCAGCAAAGGGGGACCAACTCCATATTAAGGCCCATTATATATTTTTAATGAGATGTTCGCCGAGCAGGTGTCCACATACTTTTGGTAATGTAGTGTACCTTACCGTGATTGTTTTTAATAGCAGAGAAGCATAAATATTGCACCCCCCATGCACTTACCACAAATACATTGTTTGCTAAGTTAGCCGTATAGTAAATTCCTCTCAGTTACTCTTTTGATGTATCGTCATTAGCACAGTATACATTATCTACGTTTTTGCTCCAAGACGCCGGCAATTTGAAAAAACTGAATTTGATTGTGCCGATTTACTCGTGCACTGAATCGTGTCGTCCGCTGTAGTTTCAAAACTCTGTGGATAGTGCTAAAAAATATATTTCTGAATTCTGACATCTTTATGCACCTTTGCAATTAAAATGGTCAAAAAGAAACACAAAATAGCTTCTTAGCAAAAGGGCAATTTCTCAAGCAAGAATTTTGCTAGGACTGTCTGGGAGTGGTCTGAGAGGGAAACTGAAAATGAGTTGAGCTCTAGCCAACAGCTCGCAGATACAGTGCGGGTATAGACTACATAATGAGATTATTATGGACAAAAGAGTGAAATTACTTGTATTTGTCAAACGGCAGCCAAGCGTCGATCGCCGTGTCACCAGGTTAAGACCCTCGATAATTATTGGAAAGGAGCATCAAGCTCATCACCGTGCACTTTCACCACCCTGTGAAGTTCATCCTAACTTCCTTCATCTGTAGCCTAATAACTTCAGTTTCATACACATGCTACGTTAGGTTGTTAAAATACTGTACCCCTGAAAACCAGAAATATCCACTTTCTGTCAACGAGCGGTAGCCTAATAAACGGCATGCTTTCCCGAACAATCAGTCTGTGCTACAATTCAGAGCAGCGCTCTATTGTGTTTTACACACTACCAAACACACATTCTGTAACTGTACAGTAGTGGCAACGCCTGGGAAAACGGCGAACTTCACTAACACCGTACTTTTGTGACAACAAAAACACTATATTGAATTAGAGGTTTCAAAGTCAGCCATGAAGAGAGAAGTTTTTATCTGCATCCAAACATGGCACTGAAAACAAAAACAAACAAAACTCTAGAAATATTGTACAAGAAATATCACACAAGAGGCCCGATGTTTAAGCAGAAAACAATGAGGAGTGGACGTCACCTTGTTTCGAGGCAAGCCAAACTTGGTTCATCAATTCATACATACCTGACTGTAAGTCACTACTGATAGATTGCTTTGGAGCCCATTCGATGCTCTATTTACAGAATTGTGAGACAGTCCGTTTTGATCTTGCTGGATGGCGTCCTGCGTGCCCTCCCAGGCTCCTCCAGGGTCTTTCAAGTTGTTGTGGTCTCCGGCGTTGTGTTTGCTCTTCTGTGGCGAGGCGAAGGGGTTGAAGTCTCCCTCCACGTTGCGGTGCGGCTGCGTGTTGAACTCTGTCTCGAAGGAGGACAGCTGCTGTGTCACGCCCAACAGGCCCCCCACCTCTACACTGAGGATCACCCAGATCACGTCTGTGTGGACAGAGAGAGTGACGCACACCAGGCGTTAGGGGTGACGTGTTCTGTCCAGGAGACAGAGTGCTGTGAGTTAAATACCCCAATGCTCAGTAAATCAAGGATAAAAAGTCAAGTTGACCAATTTCAAGACATTGACCACTTAAAAATCTTGAAAAAGGACTTCACAGCTAAACGATTGCACACAAACGTATAAAATGTTTAAAATTTAAAAAAAGACTGCAGAGGTTAACGTGTCTGGATAATTTCTATAATGATTTACACCCTTATGGAAAAAATGTGTCCACAAAACAGTGCATCTGCACTGTTTGGGACATACCTCCGTAAAACTGTCCTGTGGCTGTGCACATCCTCCATTGGCCCTGGTACATGCCAGGTGACGCAGGGCTGTGCATCTGCACACTGACATCTGAGATCTCCTGGGGCTCTAGACAGCGCACCATCACCATGTTGATGTGGCCAAACTGGTCCCCTCCAATGTACTTCAGACATACCCCGGGTGGCCAGGACTCTGCACCTGTGAAACACACAGACAAAGATATTTCATACACATTTTTAAAGACAGAAAGCTCCCTTGCCAACCATGCAGTCAGTTACTCATACCTTACCTGCACCACACACACACGTTTACAGGCCAGTGGTTTCCAGGTCTGACATTGCAGTGAAGGTTTTTCTTCTTTTGTGACTGAATCATACGTATGGTAATATGAACTGGATGAATAAAAGGTAACCCCCACCTGTGTTCTGTATCCTCCAGGTCTTTGTGAACGGTGTGTCGGGGGGAACAGACTCTCCCTCACCAATCGTCACATCCTCCAAAAAGGACATGGATGATGTGTTGATGCTGGGACTCTCAACGTCATAATATGCACCGATGGCTGCCTGTAGATTCCTGTTTTAATGGCAAAAGACATTGAGGAGAGTGGGTGAGTCAATGCCATGTTGAAATTAGCAAGTATTCAACCTGATCTAGTTCCTGAAACTGCTTCACAACAACCATTTGAAAAAATATATATATACACTGCTCAAAAAAATTAAGGGAACACTAAAATAACACATCCTAGATCTGAATGAATGAAATATTCTTATTAAATACTTTTTTCTTTACATAGTTGAATGTGCTGACAACAAAATCACACAAATTATCAATGGAAATCAAATTTATCAACCCATGGAGGTCTGGATTTGGAGTCACACTCAAAATTAAAGTGAAAAACAACACTACAGGCTGATCCAACTTTAATGTAATGTCCTTAAAACAAGTCAAAATGAGGCTCAGTAGTGTGTGTGGCCTCCACGTGCCTGTATGACCTCCCTACAACGCCTGGGCATGCTCCTGAGGGATCTCCTCCCAGACCTGGACTAAAGCATCCGCCAACTCCTGGACAGTCTGTGGTGCAACGTGGCGTTGGTGGATGGAGCGAGACATGATGTCCCAGATGTGCTCAATTGGATTCAGGTCTGGGGAACGGGCGGGCCAGTCCATAGCATCAATGTCTTCCTCTTGCCGGAACTGCTGACAAACTCCAGCCACATGAGGTCTAGCATTGTCTTGCATTAGGAGGAACCCAGGGCCAACCGCACCAGCATATGGTCTCACAAGGGGTCTGAGGATCTCATCTCGGTACCTAATGGCAGTCAGGCTACCTCTGGCGAGCACATGGAGGGCTGTGCGGCCCCCCAAAGAAATGCCACCCCACACCATGACTGACCCACCGCCAAACCGGTCATGCTGGAGGATGTTGCAGGCAGCAGAACGTTCTCCACGGCGTCTCCAGACTCTGTCACGTCTGTCACATGTGCGTGTGAACCTGCTTTCATCTGTGAAGAGCACAGGGGGCCAGTGGCAAATTTTCCAATCTTGGTGTTCTCTGGCAAATGCCAAACGTCCTGCAGTGTTGGGCTGTAAGCACAACCCCCACCTGTGGACGTCGGGCCCTCATACCACCCTCATGGAGTCTGTTTCTGACCGTTTGAGCAGACACATGCACATTTGTGGCCTGCTGGAGGTCATTTTGCAGGGCTCTGGCAGTGCTCCTCCTTGCACAAAGGCGGAGGTAGCGGTCCTGCTGCTGGGTTGTTGCCCTCCTACGGCCTCCTCCACATCTCCTGATGTACTGGCCTGTCTCCTGGTAGCGCCTCCATGCTCTGGACACTACGCTGACAGACACAGCAAACCTTCTTGCCACAGCTCGCATTGATGTGCCATCCTGGATGAGCTGCACTACCTGAGCCACTTGTGTGGGTTGTAGACTCAGTCTCATGCTACCACTAGAGTGAAAGCACCGCCAGCATTCAAAAGTGACCAAAACATCAGCCAGGAAGCATAGGAACTGAGAAGTGGTCTGTGGTCACCACCTGCAGAACCACTTCTTTATTGGGGGTGTCTTGCTAATTGCCTATAATTTCCACCTTTTGTCTATTCCATTTGCACAACATGTGAAATTTATTGTCAATCAGTGTTGCTTCCTAAGTGGACAGTTTGATTTCACAGAAGTGTGATTGACTTGGAGTTACATTGTGTTGTTTAAGTGTTCCCTTTATTTTTTTGAGCAGTATATATATATATATATATATATATATATATATATATATATATATATATATATATATATATATATAATAAGTATCTTGGTGATAAGGATTTTCCCTGGCAAAAATATGAGTCAAGGTAATATCAGGGTTGTTTTATTTTGTTCAGTGATAAAGTCGTGATCACTAGCCTACCTTAGCTCACTACCAATCAAATGACGTCATCATATCACAAACACTTGCTAGCTAGGTGTTCAAAAATGTACTCCTGGAGCTTGCACATGGTTGTTTAGCTGGACCACAAAAAAAAACAAGTTAAATTGTGATGGAAACCCATTTTTCAGCTCTACTGATGTTTTTTTTTTTATATATATTTTATAGGGAGTGTGCCTACTACGGTATTGGCAAGTGTTAACTACAGGGCATGTATAGCCTGCATGATGAAATTATTATGGACCAAAGAGCAAGATCATTTTTATTTGTCAAACAGCTGCCAAGCATCGATGATCATGTCACCAGAATAAGACCCTCGATATTTGTTGGAAAGGAGCATCAAGCTCACCACTTGCGCCACCTGGTGAAGTTCATCTTAAATTTGTTCAATCTGTAGCCTAATAAACTGCATGCTTTCCTGACGAATCGTAATGGGAGGACCACACAACATGTCATCGCATGACTCCCAAGTTTACTTCAATATGATGGTTATTAAAGCAATATTTGCACATAAAAGCATTTCCACCTGCATTTCTCACATAATTCATTTTAACAACAAAAAGATTCCACCTTGTCTATCATGTTTTGTTGACAATCGGAAAGTTCATTTAAAAAGAAATTGCTGCTTCCATCAGACATGTCATGACATTTTTTATCCAACGTGATCTTTACTGGCATAAAAATGTTTTTTTTTCATACGATATGACTTTACTCGCATAAAAACTGGATGGGAGTGTGGTTATTGAGTTGATTCGATGAATCTGGTCCAGGGAAAATGTTCACTGCATTAGTTTTGGAACCGGGCTGCCTCCCAGGCTTGAGCCAGGTTCCCCTGTTCAAATGCGCCGTTCAAATCAACTGGGAGCTGGTATATCTCCGACTTCCGACAGTGTGTTCAAGACAACTGGGTATTACTTGGGGGAAAAATGGAACAGCTGGGAAAAACAGTTTTTAACGGTCATCCAACTCAGAATTCCAAGTCAGAACCTCTGGCATCTTTCTAGAAGATCAATGACCCCATGATTTTACCTAATTATTTTCCAAATTCCCAAGGTGCTTTCAAGACAACTGGGAATTCTGAAAAATACAAAGTCAAGTCATGAAGTCAGTGCTCTTCAGGTCAGAAAGTCAGAACTCTAGAAAGAGGCCCGAGTTCCTGAGTTGGAATTCCGAGTTAGATGACAGTTAAAATCGATCTTCCCCAGTTGGAGCTCATTTTTTCACAAGTTCCCAGTTGTCTTAAACTCAATGACGTCAGAAGTCAGAGATTTCAGAGTTCACAGTTGTTTTGAACACAGCATAATGAGTAGGATTCTGTGTTTACACATGCAATTGATTGCTTTTAAACAATAACGCTGTATCTGCCTTCCCAATGAACATTTAATGAAAACTAGTTTTAAAATAAATTCTAACACACACGCACACAAAATGGACAACATATGTTGTATGCACCATGCTGCCTTGTTGACAACATGACCGAGCAGCGTATATTACTGTTTAATTTGAGAAAGGCGCTCCTCCCTCACCGCTTTTGCCCGTTCACGTCGCGGTCCATAGACCAGTGCCCCGCAGCATAATCGAATATATATCTGACGTTAGCTACAGTTTCACATAACTAACGTAGCTATTGCCGCGTTCACATACTAATCGAAACTAGGAAACTCGGAAAAGTCTGACTCGTTAACTGGTTAGTTATACATGTGTAGCGTTCATCGGATCAGCAACTCGGAATTTTCCGAGTTCCGACTAGCACAAGAACACGGCATAATTCCCAGCAATGTCATAGCCAAATTCAAAGTATCAGCACAAGTAGATCTAGCTATAACTACATGAAAAAGAACGAGAGAGTCATCACACACACAACCACAATAAATGACAGCTAGCTCGCTTCTTTGACACTCGTCAAAATTTAGCTAGCTACTAGCCAAGTTAGGCCCCACATCCACGAACTCACCAGTTGGTCATATCAAGGAAGAAGGCGCATCCTGCCGGGTTGAGTTGGAACCCCAGCAGTCTTTGGAACTCTGAGATGAGGACATCCTTGTCAGTGGTGCCCATACAGTTAAATTTCTGCATGAGCTCCGGGTCCAGGTCTATGTCCATGCCCTCCATCGGCAGGTCTACCGTGGCAGCGACGGCGGGGTCTCCTAATTTAAACCGAGGCCTTGTCCAGTCATAACAACCACTCCAACAACAATACATTTAATACGCATGGTGGGGGGCAACGTTTGACGTCGGTGCAATTGAACGTCACCTTGCGTCGCGGTGTGTGGGCCAAGGTGTGGACACAGAGTTTCTAAACCCAGAGACGCAAAAGCGCAAGCGTTCGAAGCAGACTAAGTAGACCAGGCCGGGGTTTGGGGTTGGAGAAGTAAATGAAAGAAGTGAAAAAATATTCCTTATTTGTTAATTTTCTAAAGGCAAAACCTAGATTCGAGACAATGTCTTAAGTAGTTTGTGTTATTACTCGAAATTCGTCAAAAACACTATCGAAGCAGTGCCTTTTGAGTTGACGGCCTGCACATGCGCAGTTCGTCACGAGGCGACCGTTAGACCAATGACGTTTTCTGCGCATGCGTTTAGCTAGCCAACGTCGCCATGACATCGCCTTCAAGCGTGATCGGGGATTTCTATTGGAGAAGCGTTTAAGCACAGATAGAACAACGAGACAGATATTTCACCAGATGTATAAAATGTGAAGCATCCGCTTGGCGTTTCCACTCACTACCAAAAATGGCTGGCAGTGGGAGACGATGGAAGGAGATGGATTTTGGCTGAAATTCAGCACATTTTCTAATCGATGAAACATTGGATCTCAATACAGTTTTCTGTTCCCCAAGCTAGAATCCGTTATGAACAAAGTGGACTACGTTTAGCAGGCTCGTGTTTGGTCCTGCCCACTATGACTAATGTGTTCCCATTAGAAACGACGGGCTGTGGTCTCTTGGTTTAGTTATAAACATATTTGGTTTTAGCCTATCTTCATACTCGTCTGTCAAATCAAGCTTTATTTATACAGCACATTTCAGACATGGAATGCAACACAATGTGCTTCACAGGGAAAACAATGGAAATAAAAACTACAATATTTACTACATAGGCTATATTATTTAAATTATTTCAAGTCTAGCATACAAATAAATACATTGTGAAGCATTTGCAAAAGTGACACACTAGGCTGGTAGGGACATATAGCGCTCAGCATTTAAATAACATTTCCTTGTATTATATCATTATAGTCTATATATTGCGCATATAGACTGTGACTTAGTTAGAATTAAATACAAAGTCAACAGAAAAAGACTTATTAGTGAATTTGAATTCATTTATAGAATTCATTTTTAGAAACATGAGTTTGGCCAGTGTGTGGCTACAGGCTCATGTGATGCTGCCTGCGAGCCGGCCAGCAGCGGAGAATATCCTTTCCACACTTGCAGAGGCACTGGGGATGGTAAACACCCTTTTGACCACTCTTGCCAGGCTGGGCAGAGATGCAGAGTTGTTTTATATTTATATAGATAGGCTCAAAGGTTTTTAGGCAAAACAACCCAATCAAAACGGAAAGCTCCTTGAACGTGGGAATATGTAGGCTAGTTGAGAACAAGTTCTCATTTACAACTGCGACTTGGCCGAGATAAAGCAAAGCAGTGCGACACAACACAGAGTTACACATGGAATAAACAAGCGTACAGTCAATAACACAATAGAAAACAAGAAAGTCTATACAGTGTGTGCAAATGGCGTGAGGAGGTAAGGCAATAAATAGGCCATAGTAGCGAAGTAACTAGGTCCAAGAGGCATGGAGAGGCAGCCTTCAGTTAGTATGCCCCAGCCTCTGGAATAGCTAAACGTTTAAGAGATCAGATTTTTTGTTTATACATACTTTGTTACAATGACACAGTTATATACCCACCTCCTTCCTTTCATGTGCACATAGTTAGTACACCATCATCCATTTGGGATACGTGTATTTTCAGATACCACAATGATTCTTTAGTTGTGGACACTACATCACCGCACTCCCTATCTTGCTCTTGGTCGTCATCTTTGTAAATCACCTTGATTTAGCCCCTGTGTGTTTTACTAACTTCTTTATGAAAATATTTAGGGAACTCCATGACAGTAGCTAAAGCAAGGGGCTATAGCAGCACACAAGTAGACTACAAATGCATGCCCTGAGCTCGTCAAGTGAGCTCTACTGGACTAGATGGGAAGGCCGACGCTCCAGTCTTTGGGAATCTCGCCCAACACTCCAGTCAAATTGGGCATGCTCAGCTCCGCTCACATACTCTGCTGGCAGGCTATTCCAGAGGCTGGGGGCATACCAACTGAAGGCTGCCTCTCCATGCTTCTTGGTCCTAGGCTTTAGGATAGTTAAAAGGCTAGTGTTAAAAGGCTAGTGCCTTAGAAGCACATCAGACATGTTTTGGGGTGCACAATCGGGGATTGATTTAAAACCAATAGAATAGTCTTAAAATTCATTCTAAAACTGTCTTTGGTGCAGACTTTTGATTAGGTCATCTGTTGCTATTCGAATTCTTATTTGTATTGGCTTTTCTTTAGCTAATGATGGTTTCAAAACAATAATCTGGGTCGTTCTAAGGAAAAATACAATTAAATAATCAGAGGTCCTTTATTGCATTAATGAATTAGACTAATCAACTACTCTCCACAGGGGAATCATAATTAGTGATGAGAAAAAGTATGTAAATTATTAGGCGGAACTATTTATGGTCAACCTTTGAATTTTCGAACAATTGAGAGTGGGAACACAGGCAGGGTTGCCATGTCCACAGTTTTCCTAATATTTGGTTAGAGAGAGCGCTGCAGCAGGCAGCTGAGTCACGGAGACAGAGCACCCCATGCGCGCTTGTGACAACTTTTTGCCAGTTGTAGGTAGGCTACTTCGATTGGTCATTATGGAGCCACCTATTTCCAACCCCTTTTCCATAAAATATATTACCAACGTAATTAGAGCAGTAAAAATACATGTTTTGTCATACCCGTGGTATACGGTCTGATATGCCATGCCTGTCAGCCAATCAGTATTCAGGGCTCGAACCACCCAGCTTAATTATAGCAGTCAGAACAAGTTAAATTGATAATGATCTGGCTAGTTTAATAAAGAATAATTATATTTTCTCTTGCAACATATTCTTAATAAGCTCTCAATAATTATTATTTTGATGAAAAACCGAATTAAATTAAGTCTATATTATTTCTTAATTCGCTCGAAGTCGTTATGGGAAAGGGTTTATTGGATAAAAGTGGAAACTAATATTGCTGCTAGTTTTCAGGCCTTTGTGAAGGATTTACATTTGCGAAGGCCTGGCAACCCTGAACACAGGAAATGATCTCACTGAGCGTCTCGTGAAGAACACAAAAAATATGCCTAAGTAAGTTGCGAAATCCCTCAATTCAAGTGTTATTTACAAGTATTTTATCGCTGCGTCACCTGCAATAGTCACATGTTTCAATGTTTTAAAACTTATGTTTGGGAACGATTCTTTTTAAATCGAGATTGTGAATATTTTGTGTCTGCCCCCCAATAGTTAACGTTAGCATACGACCTTTAACGTTACCATTTTGCTCATTATTCATTCCCATCTAGCCAGTTCGCTGTTTTGATACTAAGCTATCTGTTCTCATTTAGCGATGCCATATCGTGGTAATGATCTCCTTTAGCCTTAACTAAAGTTCAATTGTGTATGTGAAATGTTTTATCTAGACTAGCTAGCTAACCCATTCATAGACGCTAACTGTTTTAACGCCTGACGATGGCATATTTTTGTAGTTGTACTTGTTAAGATCCGACTCGTTCTGAAAGTTAAAACGCATCGCTTGTGGAAGGTTAAACGCCCACACCAGTAGAAATCCACGTTTTGACCCTGAAAGACGATGGCCAGAGCTTACCCATGATGTTGCACAACAATGTAGCCAAGTCATCATTTTAGTCAAAGTATGATATACTTGGGCTTGAAGTGCCAAATCCGAATGTGTGACTTCGGATGTTTCCGTGAGTCTTAAGTGTCTTTTCCAGTGGCGATTTTAGCATGTAAATATTGGTGGGGGCAGTGCATGCCAGCAAAGCCACTACACAACACGATACATTAATTGCCCTATAACTGTGACAAACGGTGCCCACAATATGTTAGGGCCTACATAAAGCTGTCCCATCACCTTACCACTGCTACACCTGGCTATCAGTGGAGTTTTCTCTGGCAGTGAAACAGGTCATTTAGCCTCATTTACTGTCTTTAAAAAACATGTACAAACTAGTGATGCGCCGATATGACATTTTTGGCCAATACCATTATCCGATATTTTCCTTGCCAAAAAAATGGTACCGAAATTAAACATTTTAGCTGCCTTTTAAGCGTTCTAGTACAGTTAAATAGTTCACACGCACACAGCGATCTAAGGCACTGCATCTCAGTGCAAGAGGCGTCACTACAGTCCCTGTATCGAATCCAGGCTGTATCACATCCGGACGTGATTGGAAGTCCCATAGGGCGGCTTCATATTGGCCCAGCGTCGTACGGGTTTGGCCAGGGTAGGCCGTCATTGTAAATAAGAATTTGTTCTTATTAACTGACTTGCCTAGTTAAATAAAGATTACACACATACACCACACTGACAAAAAGTTATTTTGTTGGCATTTACGTATGTCCTGACAAAAAGTTATTTTGTTGGCATTTACGTATGTCCCCATTAGCAGTAAAACATAATCAAAACCTATTTCTTTCACTCACTTGCTGTGCTGTTACGTTGTTCATTTGTTCAGTCGTTTCATTCTCAACCAGGATTTCTATGGAACAATGTTTGGGTCTTTTTGTGTCAAAAAAGATACACGTCAAAACACTATTTGACGTGTCAAATAAACTTGTTGACCAATCAGGACCTGAAATGACTGCACGTTACATAATAATTGAATACGTTCATACATTTTTTACATAGTTATTACACATTGATTACACTATCACTCGTATTTCATATGTCACAACGATTCATCGATACGTATGCTATGATGCTGGTTAAGTTGTCTCGCGCACCTACAGTGCTGGTCATAAAAAAAGCTAGCTAGCTCATGGATGTAAACAATGTTCTTCCCCAGAAACATAGCAAAACGACCCTAATCATCTAAAATAAACCTAATTTATAAGACAGTTCTTATTTGATTAATGGTGGTAGGACCCAACTATGTGAAGCTTACCACAATAAGGATTAGCCGCAATAGTGGACTTTGCGGTTAGCTTTCAAAATAAAAGTATGCCATTGACAGTGATGCAAATGAATACAAATTGTAGAATTATGCCATAATTGAATAGATCATGCTAAACGAGGTTGGAATGTTGTCAGTCTACTCAGTGACACCCAGAGAACATTAGCGTCGTAGCTCTTATTGACTGGGGAGGTGATTTTACAGTCACAGTCCCGTGATAAGAGCTACAATGCTAATATTTGCGTAAACTCTTCAGAGTTGTGTTCTGTGGGTGTCACCGAGTAGACTGATACCCCATTTCATTGCTTCACATTCCAACCTTGTTTAACATTATCTAGTCTAAATTTGGCATGATTCCACCAATTGTAACCTTCTGCATCACTTTCAAAGAGGTACTTATATTTTAAAGGCTAACCGCAAGTTCCACCATTGTGCCTAATCCTTATTGTGGCTAGCTTCACAACACATAACACGGTCTGGTCGAGCCTCACTAGCCAGATGAAGCTAGCTGGCTGCTTATAGCTTTAGCTTTGTGCAACAGGGTTAAGTAGCTGGCTAGCTAAGTTCAATTTCAATAGGCGAACAACAAGCGGCTACCTAGCTAATACTTATTCTCAACGATTCCTAAATCATTGCTAAGAATAATGAAAATGACTGCAGTTTCTATTGGTCATTGTTTTCAGGCTGGTTGTATTGGTGCTAGCTAGGCACCAAGCCAAAGCTAGCTACCCCAGAAGTTGCGGTCGAACAAATAATGCTTTATTGCCAACGCCGTATTGTAAACACATCGTTCGTGGCCGGTGTTTGCTTGTTTGCAGACTTTTTTTTTAACAAACAAGGTCGACTCATGATGACGTTAATGATCTTCAGGTCGGAGCTCTAGAAAGAGGCCTGAGTTCCCGACTTGCAATTTCAAGTTGGATGAACCTTCAAAACGTATTTTCCTAGTCGGAGCTCGTTTTTTCCAGAGTTCCCAGTTGTGTTGAACTCACTGAAGTCAGATTTCCCATTTCTGAGTTTCCAGTTGTTTTGAGCGCGGCAGAAGTCATGCTGGATTGACAGCATGGCCAATGTTGAAAGTTTATCCTTTTAAGCTGGGAAAAAAGACCCTTAAACCCAGACTTGAGACCACACACCCACTCTACTAAATAGCAGGGTAGTGATTGCTTTGCAATGCTTGCAGTTAGCCACTGATTCCTTCCAAACCACTCATTGTTGAATTTGCGATTTTCAAGTTGTTGTGTAATGTTTATAGCCGATGAGCACCGATACGTTTTATCTATAATTTCTCTTCATATGACAAGGATGAAAAAGGATTTGGCAGTAGATTGTCGACTTGATTCATGATAATAACTGCTAGCTAAGATTTTGAAAATATGATGTTGACCTGATCAGTCCAATCAAACTTCTGTACATATAGCGTGATTTGACAATTTTATCTGTGGCTAATGACCTTGAGCATTCTTGGATGGGCACTTCTAATATAACTCTCTGGCAGCACTCAAGGGGCTTGAATTTTTGATCTCTACCCTTTGATTTGTTGGTGACAGAGTGTCCCCATGAGTGACAGAACACTGAGCCAATCACGGCGCAAATGGAGAACATTACCAACCCCTGTGCTCCGTTTTTTTTCCGCTGGCTGCCCCAACACCACAGAAAGCACTGAGCTAGGCTGAAACACTTGCATTTTGGAGCTGCCTTACTCAAGAAAGCAAAAAAGAAGCCATGATTGTATGTGGCTTTATTAACTCAATGATTTACAAAAAAAACTGATATGTGACACGTATTAATGCCAAAATAACATGCAAAACAGGCACCCCTCCCTCCCAAAAACAATTTATACAGTACCAGTCAAAAGTTTGGACACACATACTCATTCCAGGGTTTTTCTTTATTTTTACTATTTTTTACATTGTAGAATAATAGTGAAGACATCAAAACTATGAATTATATATAAGATGGCGCCGGAGAACAAGGCTGACGTTTTATCTATTCCTAACTGTTTTTTTATGTTAATTTCTTTGCACTGTTTGTAAGTTATTTTGTACATAATGTTGCTGCTACCGTCTCTTATGACCAAAAATAACTTCTGAACATCAGGACTGCGATAATAAACCCCCACTTCCTTCCATTCTACTAGCAAACGTGCAATCTTCGGGAAAATAAAATCGATGACCTACGCGGAAGATTAAACTTCCAACGGGACATTCAAAACTAATATCTTGTGCTTCATGCTGGCTGGTTATACGCTGTATCGGCAGGACAGAACAGCGGCGTCTGGTAAGACAAGAAGCAGCGGACTATGTATTTTTCTAAATAACAGCTGGTGCACAATATCTAAAGAAGTCTCAAGGTTTTGCCTCGAGGTAGAGCATCTCATGATAAGCTGTAGACCACACTATCTACCTAGAGAGTTTCATCTGTATTTTTCGTAGCTATCTATATACCGCAACAGACTGATGCTGATGCTGGCACTACGACCGCACTGAATGAGCTGTATTCCGCCATAAGCAAACATGAAAACACTCATCCAGAGGCGGCGCTCCTAGTGGCCGGGGATTTTAATGCAGGGAAACTTAAATGAGTTTTACCAAATTTCTATCAGCATGTTACATGTGCAACCAGAGGGGGAGGAAACTCTGGACCACCTTTACTCCACACACAGAGATGCATACAAAGCTCTCCCTCGCCCTCCATTTGGCAAATCTGACCATAATTCTATCCTCCTGATTTAAGGAAGCACCAGTGACTCGATCAATAAAAAAATTGGTCAGATGAAGCGGATGCTAAGCTACAGGACTATTTTGCAAGCACAGACTGGATTATGTTCCGGGATTCCTCCGGTGGCATTGAGGAGTACAACACATCAGTCATTGGCTTCATCAATGAGTGCATCAATGACGTTGTCCCCACAGTTGACCGTAGGTATATACCCCAACCAGAAGCCGTGGATTACAGGCAGCATCCGCACTGAGCTAAAGACTAGAGCTACCGCTTTCAAGGAGCGGAACTCTTACCCGGACGCTTATGAGAAATCCCGCTATGCCCTCCGACGAACAATCAAACAGGCAAATCTTCAATACAGGACTACGATCGAATCGTACTACACCGGCTCTGACGCTAGTCGGATGTGGCAGGGCTTGCAAACCATTACAGACTACAAAGGGAAGCTCAGCCAAGAGCTGCCCAGTGACACGAGCCTACCAGACGAGCTAAACTAATTCTATGCTCGCTTCGAGGCAAATAACACTGAAACATGCATGAGAGCACCAGCTGTTCCGAAAGACTGTGAACACGCTCTCAGCAGCCGATGTGATTAAGACCTTTAATCAGGTCAACATTCACAAGGCTGCAGGGCCAGACAGATTACCAGGACGTGTACTGCGAGCATGCGCTGACCAACTGGCAAGTGTCTTCACTGGCTTTATCAACTTTCCCTGTCCGAGTCTATAATATCAACATGTTTTAAGCAGACCACCATAGTCCCTGTGCCCAAGAACACTAAGGTAACCTGCCTAAATGACTACCAACCCGTAGCACTCACGTCTGTAGCCATGAAGTGCTTTGAAAGGCTGGTCATGGCTCACATCAACACCATTATCCCAGAAACCCTAGACCCACTCCAATTTGTGTACCGCCCCAACAGATCCACAGATTATGCAATTTCTATTGCACTCCACACTGCCCTTTCCCACCTGGACAAAAGGAACATCTATGTGAGGATACTATTCATTGACTACGGCTCAGTGTTCAACACCATATTGCCAAAGCTCATCAGTACGCTAAGGATTTTGGGACTAAACATCTCCCTCTGCAACTGGATCCTGGACTTCCTGACGGGCTGCCCCCAGGTGGTAAGGGTAGGTAACAACACATCCGCCTTGCTGATCCTCAACACGGAGGCCGTTCAGGGGTACGTGCTCAGTCCCCTCCTGTACTCCCTGTTCACTCATGACTGCACGGCCAGGCACGACTCCAACACCATCATTAAGTTTGCAGATGACACAACAGTGGTAGGCCTGATCACCGACAACGACGAGACAGCCTATAGGGAGGAGGTCAGAGACTTGGCCGTGTGGTGCCACGACAACAACCTCTCCCTCAACGTGATCAAGACAAAGGAGATGTTTGTGGATTTCAGGAAAAAGAGGACCGAGCAAATTAATTACTTAAAAATCATACAATGTGATTTTCTGGATTTTTGTTTTAGATTCCGTCTCTCACAGTTGAAGTGTAACTACGATAAAAAATTACAGACCTCCACATGCTTTGTAAGTAGGAAAACCTGCAAAATCAGCAGTGTATCAATACTTGTTCTCCCCACTGTATGTATCAAGTTACATTTTAAAACAGTTGTAATTGTACAATTATTGTTGTATGCTCTGAGTCTCATGGTTTTGCAGAAGGAAAATGTAAGATTCCTCTGTTCATTTCAAATTGTTTTATTTTTGAAACATTTTATATAGAATAAATTATTATTTTCGTCGTTCTACCATTTATCAACATATTGTTCAATGATTCGAACCAATGGTTATTCCGTGACTAGCTAATACGCTTTCTTTTATTCCCTGTGGTATCGTTTTAGTATTGAGTATCGTGATACTCAACCTGGTATCGAAGTCAAATTCTGCTATCTTGACAACACTAAACAGCACAGATATTTATAGCCTACTTCACTGTGGAAAAGAGGCCGCAATGTTGATATGATTTTGAGTTTGCGTCCATATGGTTTCACATTTGTCTCCAAGGATCATAAGGAAACATCCTAAAACAATTGCGTTGTTTATTTACAATCCCGTTATCCAAACGGATTACTCATTTACCTATCTCTTAACAATTTATAAATTACAGTGAATGGAGAATGGTGTTATTATTGTTCCACTTGGAACATGTAGGTTCACTCAACCTTATTCATGGTTTCCTCCCGCGTAATGTTCAGAATACAGCGTATCTGCCTGCCGAGTGATGCAGCGGTCTAAGGCACTACATCGCAGTGCTAGTTGCGTCACTACAGATCCTGGTTCAATCCCAGGCTGTGTCGCAGCCGGCCGTGCCCGGGAGACCCATGAGGCGGCGCACAATTGGCCCAGCGTCGCGGGTTAGGGGAGGGTTTGGCCGGCCAGGTTGTTCTTGTCCCGTCATGCTCTAGTGACTCCTGTGGCGGGCCAGACGCAATGCACGCTGACATGGTCGCCAGGTGTACGGTGTTTCCTCTGACATATTAGTGCGGCTGGCTTCCGGGTTAAACAAGCATTGTGTCAAGAAGCAGTGCGACTTGGCGGGGTCATGTTTCGGAGGACGCACGGCTCTCGCCCTTCGCCTCTCCCGAGTCCGTACTGGAGTTGCAGTGATGGGACAAGACTGTAACTTCCAATTGGATATCACGAAATTGGGGGGGGGGAAATAAATACACACCCTTGCCACACCTTCATTTTGCTGACATCCACCTCAAACGAACAGCTGGTGAATGGCATAAGTTCAAGGTCAGAATACGAGGAGAGAGAAGAGCATAAAAGGGAATTACAGTCCATTCGTGTGCGCTTAACTTGGGTCGGAATTTCCCCCATGGAGCCAACTGTAGGCAAATGTACCTGCTGAAAACCTTACATACTGAGAAGGGTTTTCGAGAGCTACTAGCTAGCATCTTCTTCACTCTCCCAGCCAGAGCCTTCTATTTGCATAGTAAACAATATAAGGCACTGCTCCAAGCTAGTTTGTTCTGGTCCATGGCCCAGCTAAAGTTTTTATTTTATTTCAGTGAATTGGTTAACTTGCTTTTTTGTATCCCCCAGATTTTATTGTGACTACTGTGATACGTACCTTACACATGACTCGGTAAGCCAGACTCTCTAATTTTCAGCCTCTGCATTTTTTAACAATTGCGAGCACTTTATAAATTGCACCCTGTATTAACATTAAATTGAACATTTATATATTTTTACAGCCATCGGTGAGAAAGACTCACTGTAGTGGACGAAAGCATAAAGAGAATGTGAAAGACTACTACCAGAAATGGATGGAGGAGCAGGCACAGAGCCTCATCGATAAAACAAGTAAGCAGATATGAAGGGGGTAGCTAAACATTCAGCAGATTCTATGCGGTTTTGTTTATAAGCAGCAGTTTGTGCAGATACAAAACATGCACAAACCCCACACTTGCATAATAAGCGTATAGTGTTCGAATTCGGGGATAGCCCTAACCAGGATTCGAACTCGGGTCCAGCGAATGTCAACCCAACACCTTAGCCGTTACTCCAAGAGATCCGAACATCTTTGAAGGTCGCTACACTACCCCCTTGTGTGTCCCCATGCTTCTCTATACGAAGTCCCTCACGTGAACACGTGCATCTCCGATGGCCTCATGGGTGCCGTCCCACGTCGGACACCGATGTACTGAATTCAGAGGTAGCGCCCTGGTTCAGGGACTGTCAACTCTACAATAGGTTAACATGTGGCCTTGTGTTTTCCTCCTCAGCGGCTGCCTTCCAGTCCGGTAAGATCCCTCCTACCCCGTTCCCTGGAGCCCCTCCCCCAGGCGGAGCCATGCTTCCTCCTCCAAACATCAGTACGTAGACTGTGAACCAACCACAACAGTGCTCGTCTAGTATTTTGAGAGTGATTTATATTTATATGGGATACTGATAACTTGTTGTGTTAGGGACTGAGATTTAAATTGTAATTTGTGAACCCCAGGTGGCCCTCCACGCCCAGGCATGCTACCAGTGCCCGGGCCCCCTATGGGTGTTCATGGTCCTCATATGATGCAAATGATGGGGCCCCCACCACATGGAATGATGCCTGGAGGTGAGATTATTGCCCCAACACTTACATCATGTATTGTTGATGTTAACACTGTGTGTATGTGTCTAAAAAAATATTTTCGATGGGCATTGGATTATAGCAAGTTCTCACCCAAAATGTATCTGCTGCTGCTCACAAATCTTCACTGAACAAGAACAGTTCATGCCTGGTCAAAGTCATATCTTTGAGATATATTTTTCACCAAGATTTGATGTAATGTATTCATAATAGTCCATAAGGGACATGTATACTGGACCATGATTAGGATCAAATGTGAATACCAAGTAAAATCCGATATGATTTCTGTGATGTTTGCTGTCCTGTAGGTCCAGGTATGCGACCACCAATGGGCCACATGCAGATGATGCCTGGCCCACATATGATGCGCCCCCATCGTCCAATGATGCTTATCAGACCGGGTATGATCCGGCCGGACAGATGAGACCCAAAATCAAGAGGCGCTCCTGTGTTCTACACTGCCGTATACATGATCTTTGGAGGACACTGCACCAAATGCTTTGTTTGGGTTTTTGAAAAAGCCACCTATTGTCTCCACCTTAAAACCCATTTGGTAGAGTTCCACATCATCCCTCTTTATCTCCACAAAACCATTTTGACAGGCTATTTATTGTGGTTTCACATAACCAAAACTTCTGGGGTTTTTTTGTGTTTAGCGTAGAGGTCATATTTTGTTTTGACGCATAGTTGTATTGTTTACACAAGTAGGTTTCCGTTTCCCCCTGCTGGCCTAATAAGAATACAGCTGTGGAGGTTTAACGTGGCACCAGTTGAACACGCATGTCAGAAAGAGCAGGTATTATTTTGTCACTGTTCTGATGTAAATGCCAGATTTTTGTTTTTGTTTTTCAATGTAAAATATGATTATTTTTGGGGCCCACAGTCTTTTTATTTTTTAAAGAAATAAAATGAGTAGACTTGAAAGTGTATGTTGGTCTTCAATCATTTTGTTTGAATAATAGATGTAAGAGAGGGTTTACTTTCATAAAATGTACAAGGACTCGTGTTTAGAAAATGGTCTGTGTACTTTATTCAATTTACCTCTACTTTATTCAACTATATGACACTTGAGTGTGTTCTATAGAAAGAAGTCTGTTTTTCAGACTGACTCTTTTTCTCCACAGGTCACTTGTACATTATTTTCTTGTCAGTATGCAGCATGTGGTTCATAAGGACATTTGTCCGACTGAAGCATTTGCCACAGTCGTTGTAGCTAAATGGTTTCTCCCCGGTGTGTAGCTGCATGTGCTCCGTCAGGGCTCCTTTCAGTTTGAAGCGTCTTCCACAAACGTGTCCTTTCCCGTGTGAAGTCTCAGGTGTGTACCTACCACAACCAAGCCTTTGTTACATAGGGCATGTAAATGGTTTCTCTCCTGCATGACTCATCATATGCATGATAAGGCTTTTCTCCCGCTTGAGGAATATGCCAAGTACACTACATTGCCAAAAGTATGTGGACACCCCTTCTGGATTTGGCTATTTCAGCCACACTTGTTGCTAACAGGTGTATAACATTGAGCACACAGCCATGCAATCTCCATAGACAAACATTGGCAGTAGAATGGCCCATACTGAAGAGCTCTGACATTCAACGTGGATGCCACCTTTTCAACAAGTCAGTTTGTTACATTTCTGCCCTGTTAAAGCTGCCCCGGTCAACTGAAAAGGGCTGTTATTGTGAAGTGGACTTCTAGGAGCAACAACGGCTCAGCAGCGAAGTGGTAGGTCACACAAGCTCACAGAACGGGACAGCCAGGTGCTGAAGTGCGTCTGTCCTCTGTTGCAACACTCGCTACTGAGTTCCAAGCTGGCTCTGTGAGCTTCATGAAATGGATTTCTATGGCCGAACAGCCGCACACAAGCCTAAGTTCACCATGTGCAATGGCAATCATTGGCTGGAGGGGTGTAAAGCTCGCCGCCATTGGACTCTGGAGCAGTGGAAACGCATTCTCTGGAGAGATTAATCATGCTTCACCATCTGGGAGTCCGACAGACAAATCTGGGTTTGGTGGATGCCAGGAGAACGCTACCTGCCCGAATGCATAGTTCCAATTGTAAAGTTTGGTGGAAGAGGAATAATGGTCTGGGGCTGTTTTTCATGGTTCGTTCTTAGTCCCTTAGTTCCAGTGAAGGGAAATCTTAACGCTACAGCATACATTGACATTCTAGACGATTCTGTGCTTCCAACTTTCCTGTTTCAGCATGACAATGCCTCTGTGCACAAAGCAAGGTCCATACAGAAATAGTTTGTTGAGATCGGTGTGGAAGAACTTGACTGACCTGCACAGAGCCCTGACCTCAAACCCATCGAAAACCTTTTGGAATGAATTGGAACGCCAACTGCGAGCAAGGCCTAATCGCCCAACATCAGTGCCCAACCTCACCAATGTTGTTGTGGCTGAATGGAAGCAAGTCTCCGCAGCAATGTTCCAACATCTAGTAGAAAGCCTTCCCAGAAGAGTGGAAGCTGTTATATACAGCAAAGGGGGGACCAACTCCATATTAATGCCCATGATTTGGGAATGAGATGTTCGATGAGCAGGTGTCCACATCATATTGGTCATGTAGTGTATGTCATTAACCTCCGACAGTAGGCTATTTAGGCCAATATCAAAGAATGTTCAAGAATGTTTAACAAGGTATTCTCTCTGCTCTGGCAGGGATGCATAGCCACCTAATATTTACTGGTAGAATCTCAATTGAATATCCTTGATTCCTCGCCTTCCTTCTCAAAACCCATTGGATGAGAAGGTCTGAGGTCCATCCCCTCTAAACTCTCGTCCGATGGGTTTTGAGAAGGAGGCAAGAGGATGTGAGGAATCAAATAATGCAAAATGAGATTATTCCACTGTCACTGCGGAGGCTATCTTTTTTGTTGTCGGTACCACATGAGACCATGGCGTAGACATAACACTTCAATCATCTAGGTTTGTTTTTCATTAACTTTATTTTATGCATAATGAACTTGGCTATTATGATATTCAGTGGGCTAAATAGACTACTTGTTGGAGTTTAATGACATATTTGTTTTGGTCACCAAGCTGAAATAATTATTCACTCTGAATCAGTAATACTGCACAGCAGGTTGCGATAAAAACTAGACTGCGGATATTGATCCGTTTATTTGCATTTGGGAGCAGAAATGTAATGAATATTGTTGATTCTGTGGATAAATAGATTAACGCTATTTATCTGAAAATGTCCAAACTGGAGCTGGAAAGACTGCAAACTAGCTGCACTTCATTTCGTTCTACCTGTTTTCTATTTATTTTTATATATCCATAAAAATACGCTGATTCATGATTTCGACTGGCTGAGAAAAGCTGCCTGCCTGTTAAATGCGTTTCTCACTGAGCGATTAGAACAGCAGCGGCTGTTAGGATATTTGGGTCAGGAAGAAATCTCCCCTTCGTCTACAGAGGCTTCTGTATATCGTCGTTAGTCTCATCAGCTATACCAGCTATACACAGTACTATCTGCGAGCTGTTGGCTATTATACAGTGCCTTCAGAAAATATTCACACACCTTGACTTTTTCCACATTTTTTTCACATTTTTGTTGTCATAGCCTGAATTTAAAATTGATTACATTGAGATTTTTGATCATTGGCCAACAAGTGCAATTATGTTTTTGAAATTTTTGCAAAAGCTGAAATGTCTTGAGTCAATAAGTATTCAACCCCTTTGTTATAGCAAGACAAAATAAGTTCAAAAGTAAATCATTTGAATGGATGACTACCTCATCTCTGTATTCCGCACATACAATTATCTGTAAGGTCCCTCAGTTGAGCAGTGAATTTCAAACACAGATTGACGTAACATTGAATATCCCTTTGAGCATGATGAAGTTATTAATTACACTTTGGATGGTGTATCAATGCACCCAGTCACTACAACGATACAGGTGTCCTTGCTAACTCAGTTGCCGGAGAGGAAGGAAACCCCTCAAGGATTTCACCATAAGGCCAATGGTGACATTAAAACAGTTAATGAGTTTAATGGCTGTGGTAGGAGAAAACTGAGGATGGATCAACAACATTATATTTACTCCACAATACTAACATATTTGACAGAGTGAAAAGAAGAAAGCCTGTACAGAATAAAACTATTCCAAAACATGCATTCTGTTTGCAACAAGGCACTAAAGTAATACTGCAAAAAATGTGTGAAAGCAATTCACTTTTTGTCCTGAATACAAAGTGTTATGTTTGGGGCCAATCCAACACATTACTGAGTACCACTCTCCATATTTTCAAGCAGAGTGGTGGCTGCATCATGTTATGTGTATGCTTGGAATCGTTAAGGACTGGGGAGTTTTTCAGGATAAAAAAAATAAACATAATGGAGCTAAGCACAGGCAAAATCCTAGAGGAAAACCTGGTTCAGTGCGCATTCCACAAGAACCTGGGAGATGAATTGATCTTTCAGCAGGACAATAACCTTAAACAAAAGGACACATCTAGACTGCTTACCAAGTGTTGCTTACCAAGTGACCAGTGAATGTCCCTGAGTGGCCGAGTTACACTTTTGACTTAAATCTACTTGAAAATCTATGGCAAGACCTGAAAATGGTTGTTTAGCAATGATCAACAACTGATTTGACAGAGCTTGAAGAATTTTGAAATGAATAATGGGCAAATGTTGCACATTCCAGGTGTGGAAAGCACTTAGACACTTACCAGAAACTAACAGCTGTAATCGCTGCCAAAGGTGCTTCTACAAAGTATTTACTCGGGGGTGTGAATACGTATGTAAATTAGATATTTGTGTATTTCATTTTCAATAAATTTGGGAAAATGTATAAAAACATTTTTTCACTTTGTCATTATAAAGTGTTGTGTATAGATGGGTGGGAAAAAATATATATTTAATCCATTTTGAATTTGGGCTGTAACACAAAATGTGGAATAAATCAAGGGGTATGAATACTTTCTGAAGGCATTGTATTTTGAATGCCTACATTCTACATTATACAGTTCTACATCGTTTTACGTCAGACAAGCAACAACATGCGACGTCTTGCCAATGTGCAAACGCTCTCCAAACAAAATATTCCCTATGCATTTTGATACGTCGGCCAGTATACCGGGTCAGTTTTCATTTGAATCATTCACTTGTTTGTAACAATTGCAAAGACATTGACAACTTTGTATTTAGTCAACTTCATTCTGAAGTTATCGGCGGTTACAGACAGATGAACATCTTGAGGCAAAAAAATCATCTAATGATGCACTTAGCTGTTCTATGACTGGGCTAAGGCAGTCGGTAAGAGAGTAAACGTAATTTATAATAGTTACATGGAGAAAATTTGACCTCTCTGAAATGAAAATAGATGTCCCTCCATTTAGCAAAACATGTTTTACCTAATACATGTTGAAAACAAAACAAGTGACCTTACCCTACACCCCGTGGGCAAAACCTGTTTGGTATGTATTTTTACTGACCAGAATATTATGTCTTTTTCTGACCACCATATAACCAGTTGGTCATAATTCTGAGCACTGTATTATGTGCTATATTAGGTAGCCTACTGGTCATACTTAAGACCTCATCATAACCTAGTAATGACCATCTGGCTACAGCCTATTTCCTACTGTATCGCAGAGGAAAACATTGTTTATTACATTTGTATTTGTTTCCATAGCCACCAATTAAAGTTTAAATCTGCAACAGATTTTTATTTAAAATAGATTATGCAATGGCAAAAACAAATCTACATCACAATTTTCTGCACATCTGCATACAGTAGTAATTGTTTTATAATTCACCCATGTCAATTACATGCAGAGAAAGACTGGGACACAGCTTATATAAAGGCAGATTGTTTTATTTGATTAATTATTAATAAAAGTGATGTGATGTTTCAGATCTGCAGTGAAGAGAATCAGCACAGATTTGAAAATAACTAGAAAAGGACATTCCTGAAGAAACTTTGTGGACATTTCCATGGAACTAGTTGAAGAAGTTGGTGGCTGTTATATCTTAAATGTTAAATGGGCCAGTTGCGGGCAACCTAATGAGTTTTCTGGCGTTTCATGACACTTACTGTAAGCAGAAAAAGTGTAGAAAATAAATGAACGATTGCCATAACGTGGATATGCAGGAGACGACAGAACAGTAAAGCATAGTAAAATATCTTTAACAGTCAGAATCGACAAAAAAATGTTTCATTGTCTATGTCAAATTTCTCAACCGCTCACATTTACTTACATTACCAACTAAAATGGAGCACACACGAGTTGTAGCAAAGGCCTTCTTGCTCCTGTAGCAAAGGCATTCTGGCTCCTTGCTCCCTTCATATTGAAGTGGGACTTGAATTCATTGGTCATCAATCTGAAACATTTTAAGAGGATATCAAAATTAGACAGTAGTTGGATAATGACAATGTTTAAGTCTCTAATTAGTAAAGTTTTGCTTAATCCTAATACATGTTGTAATATTCAAACAACTTTTTGTAAACACACCGCTCCCTAATCCTGAGGACATTGTCCCGGACAGAAGTTCCTCCAAAAAAGGTAAATAAAAAAATTGAAGTACTGTATATGTAAAGAGGCATTAACCCTTTGATGCGTACCAACACCCAGGTGTGATCATTCTACAGTGGTCCCTGCAGCATATGCTCAAACCAGTGTGATTAGAATACTTAGTTAGAACGTCCAGTTTCGATTGACACAACAGTTAGCGTTTGAGCTGGCAACACTGTTATTTTCACAGAAACATTTTTCACAAACACAGTCCTTACAATGTTATGTCCTGAATGTGACCAGTTTATTTTTAGATGCAATGTTCAGACATTCACAGAAGTTCAGACATAACACAATCATCCAAACCGGAAAATGTAGGCTACATTAGTAGCGGTCATATTTAGCTAACTTTCGGTTGACAGAAACCATAATATGAATTAGCTAATAGAAATTACTATTTACAATTCTTCATATCACGGGTGAGCTCACCATTGATCAAAGTAATTGAGTAAAACACTTTCTAAAAATCTAAATTAATCTGATGATGTGTAGTTTGTGCGCGCCGCCATGTTTGTTTTTTCGGGTCACCCAAAGATATGAAGAGGAGACAAGATGAGTTCTGTCTGTTTGCGGTATGCATGTTGAAGGGGATGTGTCGTCTACCATCATTCAATTCTAGAAGTTTACTCGAAAGATGAGTGAACCATCCCTCACCTCATTTGTTATAATATCTTTGGTCTGACAGACATTTACGGACACCCAGAATACATTGTATAATGTCAACAAACATGGCGCCACACATAGCTGGCAAATAGCTTAGCATTAGCTCATCATAATCAGTACAACCTTCAAAAAAGTATTTTACACATATCATATGTGTCCATTACAATCTATGCAAGAATCAGAATGCATGATTTATCAGCAGCACTTGAAAACATGTGAACAAAACAGTAAATACATTATGCTCATACATACTTACAGTATGCTAAAGTAGAAACGAGAAAATGATATGCAGAAAATAAGGCACTTACTTTTATTGGAACACAAACACGCCCAACGTTATTATTTGTAAGGAAGACAACAATGAAGGCAATGCGAGTGCCAGCCAGAAAATGTGCTAGTGGGGAAAATCTTGTGCTAGACTGCGCAAATGACTGCATACTTGAGGAGAAAGACTGGGAAGGTGCTTGGGCTCTCATGGAAGAGAGAAGTTTTTCCGGTTCAGTAAAGCTTCAAACATAAATTGTCCACAATAGTAAAATGGGCTACTTCTATGTGAATTAATGAGGAGGCGGAACACAACTCAATTCAAAGTGTGGTTAGAAAATAACATTTCTTAGAAAATCATTTCAAATTGACAAGTTGAAATATAGCCTATAAATAATAAGCAGGCAACGTGTGTCTTAGTTTGAGGGCAGCGCAGGTTAACTGTCCTGTCCTATTGGTCTATTGCCACCACCTACTGTACAGGGTATTGAAATAAAACCAAAATAATATATTCCATTGCGGGGCGGGAGGGCCCAAGATAACACAAAATACACAAATAAATCAAACAACCATTCCACTCCTTCAGTCCCATTCACATCTCTACACAGGCTCAGGTCCCTGTGAGGACAGAGCATTCATCGACAGGATTCCTTGTAATGCCTCTGCAGAAAAGTTCCTGAGTCCCAAAAAACGCTCAGCCGCACTCACAACAATGCCTACTTTCTCAGAATTCCTCTCTGTTTGCGCTGTGCAGTTGTTAACCAAAGTAATAAATGCTACGAAGTCCACCTTCTTAACATGAAACATGTCAGGATCCCTCTGTTGACAAGGAACATCATCTTGTGCCTCTACTCCTACTACCATTACTTCTTCAACTTCAAGCCTTTCTTCCATTCTTCTCAATGCCTCCAGATAGGAGACATTCTGGACAGCCCTTATTCTTGCCACCTCCGTCTCCTTCACCCCGGACACATAACCAAATCATTTATATTTATCACACTGCATGGGTTTTGGGCATGATGGCTCTCACAGAGAATCTTCATCAAAAAACGATAGAATGGATGGAGTGGGCTTCCGCAATCTACCATGCGGGTCAGTTGTGCACCAACCACTTGATCCAATTCTTCGCGTGTATCCTTTGCATTTACTTCTAGCACCACCCCAGAGATAACACCCTTGATAGGCGCCTTGCTTCGAAGATCTACACAAGACACATTCCAATCCGACATCTTCTTGAGACGCAAAGCATGCTCCTTCTGTTCCATAGAAACAAAAACAAAGCAAAATCAGCCAACGTATTGTTTTTTTCATCGACGCCACCTCATCCAACGCATCTACAGGTAACAGGTAACAACATCAATCCAAAACCCTTATTCCTACCGTATTCCTACAAGATTCCACTACCACTTTACTTCTCTTATTTCCTTTCGCATTCGCCACTGTAATCCAGTTCTTCTCACTCTCATCTTCACTCGACAAGTCATCCGATTCAAACAGAACATTCGCTTCCGCTATTTTCCCCGAGACTAACTGTCCTGTTGCGTAACAATCACTTCTTTTTTTTTCACTCGCATAACAAAACAAAAAATCATGTTTTTACTCGCGCTGGGGTGACCGTTAGAGATATTTGGAACTCACAGGTGAAAAGGTTAGAGACAATGAAATATTATATTTTTCAAAAGTGATGTCTGTCATATCATTCCTGCAACGAACATTGTCAGAAATGGGTGTAATTGGCAAGTACTCTTCTCTGAATCTGCACGTGTGAGTTTGAGTGAGCGACAGGGAGAATGAGATTGAGAGAAATGGGAGAAACCTTACAAACTTTACAGAAACTCCACACACAAGGTGTCTGTTGAATCAGGACACAAGGGTTTGGCACCAAATAAAAACTTGAGTTAAAATAAGATTTTATTTGCTTTACAAACATATTATTAGAAGCAGTGGTATTTCAACTGGATCTACTCACACTACACTCTTAGAAGAACGGGTTCCAAAATGCTTCTTAGGCTGTCCCCATAGGAGAACCCTTGTTGGTTCTGTAGAACCCTTTTGTGTTCCATGTAGAACCCTCTGTAGAAAGTGCTTTACATGGAACCCCAGATAGTTCTACCTGGAACCAAAACCAACCAAAAACGGCCTTTCAAAGGGTTCTTCTACAGGGACACCCGATGAACCTTTCTAGGTTCTAGATAGCACTTTATTTTTCTAAGATCAGGCAATCATGGGCAGTCTCAGTGAGACCTGATGCAGAGTAAAAATTATCACGAGCATAGCTAGTACAAACCTAACTCTTACAACGTGGGCTAGTAGGAATCAATACACATTGAAGATCAGAGTATTGTTAGGTTCTGACAATCGGAGTTAAAAACTCAAACGAAGTGTCTAGAAAAAGCTCAAACCAAGTGAATTCACCCACTGGCTCAAACAGCTGAAAAGACAAAGACATGTTTCCTCAAGTACATATATTTATACCCTCTACTGGGTGGAGTCAACTCCTTGCACATCTAGACAGCCAATACATCTCTGTTGCTAGGCAGGAACTTAAGTGGTTCCTCTCGTTGTTGTAGTCATGGCCCTGCCTCCTATGTGTGTATGTCATAGGACTGTTCCTCCTCACTTCATCTGACCTGACCTCGGCCCACATACCTCACTCCTCCCTAACACACGGCTGTCCTTCCTTATCAGTGACTGAAACCAGACCATTGCCCTTCTCCTCTCCATAGGATACATGAGATTTAACCATAACATGTTCTGACAGAATGTAAACTTTCTGCACTCCACACCCAGTTCTAATATGTTAACATGAATAAGGATACTTCAAGTTATTTCAATTTAGAACCCAATAGTATCAAACAGAAAAAAATACAATGTTGCACACAAAACTTGACTATGGATTTAAGGAGTGGTGGTGCTGCTCTCTCCTTTCCCTGGGATGTGGCAGAATAGGTCACTGCTAACTGAGTGGGTGACCAAGCATTGCTATACAGGCCATGCATCAGGACATTTACATGTTTCAGGAACTGTGAAGACCAAGACTAATCATGATTAACCATTACCTAAGGTATTCACTAAGTCAGACTTAGTCTAGCAAGTACATTGACTATGTTATCCCTCAGCAATGTGGCAGTCAGGCGGACAGACGGAGAGAGATAGCGAGATGGACAGCAAAACATAGACTGTTTACATTTCTTAGTCAGCAGGCTGGATAACTAATCTCCTCCTTCCCTGTGTTCCCTCTTCCATCCTTCCTTCCAAGCTAGAAGATTCCTGCAAAAAAAAGAGAATCAAAAAAGAGAATCAAGAATAGAAATAGGCAGTTGAGAGTTGTATTGTTAGAATGAGTGTTGAGGGGGAGCAGGGATAGGCAAAATGTACTGTCAAATACAAAATACACAAAAATACCAGATGAATCAAGAAAAACTTCACATCTATGTTGGGGGGTACATGTTTCAATAATTAGGCTAGCTTAAAATGTATTTATCTCTTTCTCTCTCTCTCTCTCACTCACACACACACACACACACACACACAATCAATGTTTCCCTTACAGTATGTGTATTCACCAACTCTCTCTCTCTCTCTCTCTCTCTCTTCTCTCTCTCATACACACACACATGGCTAACATGACACAATGTTGACATGATGCCAATCTTTTCTATAAGTTATTGTGATCATCATCTCTCTCCCCCTCTCTCTCTCACACACACAGAACACACTCATACACACACAGTTAATATGACAACGTTGACATGACAATGTTTTCTAAAGATGTTGTGATCATCAGCTCTCTGCCTCTCACACACACACATATATGCACGTGCGCACACACACACGCACGCACGCATTCAAAATACTTCACCAGAGAGCATGACTTAGCATCAGAGCATCATTAGCTTCTTTTATTGTTTCAAATCACAAGTGTAGGCCTATGCCTGTTTGCCCACTATTTGGCAATATATCTGTATGTCACGTGGAAATATGTATATAGCTGATTGAGTTGCGGCTGTCAGTGAAAAGCATCTAAAATATGTGTGAAGATAATGTGTTTTGAATATAATTCAAAATGTTGCAACAAGAAGAAGGGGAGAGGTGTGTGGCGAAGATATGGAGTGTCTCAGAATGCATGCACTCAGCTCTCCAGAATGTGCTCAGCTGTCTCTCGCCAATTCATTGTTTCATTCTGTGAATTGTTTGCCCTTTGATTGTTTATTTTGATCAATTCCCCATTACATATGTAACCAGCAGGCCTAGTAAATGTATCGTAAATCCCCCGTCATTTGGTTGCATTAATTGCTCTCTCCATGTATTATTATTTTTTTAATATTAAGGGGTAGATCATCTTTAATATTGCAGATAGAATGTGGCTTCCATCAACTGCCCCTGAACAAGGCAGTTAACTCACTGTTCCTAGGCCGTCATTGAAAATGAGAATTTGTTCTTAACTGACTTGCCTAGTTAAAAAAAGGTTAAAAAATAAAAATAAAAATATAATGTAATTGTCTGCATCATTTCCAATCCCCCATATATATTTTTGGGGTAAATATACTGTATCTATATATTGTAACGGCGGTCCTCCTCCTCTTCATCCGAAGAGGAGGAGCAGGGATTGAACCAAGGTGCAGCGCGTTGAAATGACATGAATGATTTATTAAATAAACAAAACGAACAAACACGAAAACGAACTATACTTGAAAATGATACAAAATAACAAAACGAAAGTAGACAGACCTGAACAACGAACTTACATACAACGTGAAGAACGAAATGAACAGGAACAGACTACATGAAATGAACAAACCGTAAACAGTCCCGTATGGTGCAAACATCGACACAGACACAGGAGACAATCACCCACAAACAAACAGTGAGAATGCCCTACCTAAATATGACTCTTAATTAGAGGCAAACGCAAACCACCTGCCTCTAATCAAGAGCCATACCAGGCAAACCAAAACCAACATAGAAACAGATAACATAGAATGCCCACCCAACCTCACGTCCTGACCAACTAACACACAAAACTAACATAAATAGGTCAGGAACGTGACAGTACCCCCCCCACAAGGTGCGAACTCCGGACGCACCAGCACAAAGTCTAGGGGAGGGTCTGGGTGGGCATCTAACCACGGTGGTGGCTCAGGCTCCGGGCGCGGTTCCCACCCCACCATAATCCATCCTAGCCCCCTCCCTTCAAGAATGTCCACCCTCTTTTGACCCCCACAAAATCCTCCTAATAACAAATCTAATAATGACAATACCGGGACAGAGAGATAAACCAACATAGAAACAGATAACATAGAATGCCCACCCAACCTCACGTCCTGACCAACTAACACACAAAAACTAACATAAATAGGTCAGGAACGTGACATATATATATATATATATACAGTTGAAGTCGGAAGTTTACATACACTTAGGTTGGAGTCATTAAAACTTGTTTTTCAACCACTCCACAAATTTCGTGTTAACAAACTATAGTTTTGGCAAGTCGGTTAGGACATCTACTTTGTGCATGACACAAGTCATTTTTCCAACAATTGTTTACAGACAGATTGTTTCACTTATAATTCACTGTATCACAATCCCAGTGGGTCAGAAGTTAACATTCACTAAGATGACTGTGCCTTTAAACAGCTTGGAAAATTCCAGAAAATTATGTCATGACTTTAGAAGCTTCTGATAGGCTAATTGACGTAACTTGAGTCAATTGGAGGTGTACCTGTGGATGTATTGCAAGGCCTACCTTCAAACTCAGTGCCTCTTTGCTCAAAAGAAATCAGCCAAGACCTCAGGAAAGAAATTGTAGACCTCCACAAGTCTGGTTCATCCTTGGGAGCAATTTCCAAATGCCTGAAGGTACCACGTTCATCTGTACAAACAATAGTACGCATGTATAAACACCATGGGACCACGCAGACGTCATACCGCTCAGGAAGGAGACGCGTTCTGTCTCCTAGAGATGAACGTACTTTGGTGTGAAAAGTGCAAATCAATCCCAGAACAACAGCAAAGGACCTTGTGAAGATGCTGGAGAAAACAGGTACAAAAGTATCGATATCCACAGTAAATCGAGTCCTATATTGACACAACCTGAAAGGCCGCTCCGCAAGGAAGAAGCCACTTCTCCAAAACCGCCATAAAAAAAGCCAGACTATGGTTTGCAACTGCACATGGGGAAAAATATCATACTTTTTGGAGAAATGTCCTCTGGTCTGACGAAACAAAATAGAACTGTTTGGCCATAATGACCATCGTTATGTTTGGAGGAAAAAGGGGGAGGCTTGCAAGCCGGAGAACACCATCTCAACCGTGAAGCACGGGGGTGGCAGCATCATGTTGTGGGGGTGCTTTGTTGCAGGAGGGACTGGTGCACTGAACCAAATAGATGGCATCACGAGGAAGGAAAATTATGTGGATATATTGAAGCAACATCTCAAGACATCAGTCAGGAAGTTAAAGCTTGATCGCAAATGGTTCTTCCAAATGGACAATGACCCCAAGCATACTTCCAATGTTGTGGCAAAATGGGTTAAGGACAACAAAGTCAAGGTATTTGAGTGGCCATCATCACAAAGCCCTGACCTCAATCCTATTTGTGGGCAGAACTGAAGAAGCGTGTGTGAGCAAGGAGGCCTACAATCCTGACTCAGTTACACCAGCTCTGTCAGTAGGAATTGGCCAAACTTCACCCAACTTATTGTGGGAAGCTTGTGGAAGGCTACCCGAAACATTTGACCCAAGTTAAACAATTTAAAGGCAATGCTACCAAATACTAATTGAGTGTATGTAAACTTCTGACCCACTGGGAATCTGATGAAAGAAATTAAAGCTGAAATAAATAATTGTCTCTACTATTATTCTGACATTTCACATTCTTAAAATAAAGTGGTGATCCTAACTGACCTAAGACAGGGAATTTTTATTAGGATTAAATGTCAGGACTTTATTTGGCCTAGGTGTATGTAAACTTCCGACTTCAACTATATATTTGTATATATTTTACATTTACATTTTACATTTAAGTCATTTAGCAGACGCTCTTATCCAGAGCGACTTGCAAATTGGTGCATTCACCTTATGATATCCAGTGGAACAACCACTTTACAATAGTGCATCTAACTCTTTTAAGGGGGGGGGGGGTAGAAGGATTACTTTATCCTATCCTAGGTATTCCTTAAAGAGGTGGGGTTTCAGGTGTCTCCGGAAGGTGGTGATTGACTCCGCTGACCTGGCGTCGTGAGGGAGTTTGTTCCACCATTGGGGTGCCAGAGCAGCGAACAGTTTTGACTGGGCTGAGCGGGAACTGTACTTCCTCAGAGGTAGGGAGGCGAGCAGGCCAGAGGTGGATGAACGCAGTGCCCTTGTTTGGGCGTAGGGCCTGATCAGAGCCTGAAGGTACGGAGGTGCCGTTCCCCTCACAGCTCCGTAGGCAAGCACCATGGTCTTGTAGCGGATGCGAGCTTCAACTGGAAGCCAGTGGAGAGAGCGGAGGAGCGGGGTGACGTGAGAGAACTTGGGAAAGTTGAACACCAGACGGGCTGCGGCGTTCTGGATGAGTTGTAGGGGTTTAATGGCACAGGCAGGGAGCCCAGCCAACAGCGAGTTGCAGTAATCCAGACGGGAGATGACAAGTGCCTGGATTAGGACCTGCGCCGCTTCCTGCGTGAGGCAGGGTCGTACTCTGCGAATGTTGTAGAGCATGAACCTACAGGAACGGGTCACCGCCTTGATGTTAGTTGAGAACGACAGGGTGTTGTCCAGGATCACGCCAAGGTTCTTAGCACTCTGGGAGGAGGACACAATGGAGTTGTCAACCGTGATGGCGAGATCATGGAACGGGCAGTCCTTCCCCGGGAGGAAGAGCAGCTCCGTCTTGCCGAGGTTCAGCTTGAGGTGGTGATCCGTCATCCACACTGATATGTCTGCCAGACATGCAGAGATGCGATTCACCACCTGGTTATCAGAGGGGGGAAAGGAAAAGATTAATTGTGTGTCGTCTGCATAGCAATGATAGGAGAGACCATGTGAGGATATGACAGAGCCAAGTGACTTGGTGTATAGCGAGAATAGGAGAGGGCCTAGAACAGAGCCCTGGGGGACACCAGTGGTGAGAGCACGTGGTGCGGAGACAGATTCTCGCCACGCCACCTGGTAGGAGCGACCTGTCAGGTAGGACGCAATCCAAGCGTGGGCCGCGCCGGAGATGCCCAGCTCGGAGAGGGTGGAGAGGAGGATCTGATGGTTCACAGTATCAAAGGCAGCCGATAGGTCTAGAAGGATGAGAGCAGAGGAGAGAGAGTTAGCTTTAGCAGTGCGGAGCGCCTCCGTGACACAGAGAAGAGCAGTCTCAGTTGAATGACTAGTCTTGAAACCTGACTGATTTGGATCAAGAAGGTCATTCTGAGAGAGATAGCAGGAGAGCTGGCCAAGGACGGCACGTTCAAGAGTTTTGGAGAGAAAAGAAAGAAGGGATACTGGTCTGTAGTTGTTGACATCGGAGGGATCGAGTGTAGGTTTTTTCAGAAGGGGTGCAACTCTCGCTCTCTTGAAGACGGAAGGGACGTAGCCAGCGGTCAAGGATGAGTTGATGAGCGAGGTGAGGTAAGGGAGAAGGTCTCCGGAAATGGTCTGGAGAAGAGAGGAGGGGATAGGGTCAAGCGGGCAGGTTGTTGGGCGGCCGGCCGTCACAAGACGCGAGATTTCATCTGGAGAGAGAGGGGAGAAAGAGGTCAAAGCACAGGGTAGGGCAGTGTGAGCAGAACCAGCGGTGTCGTTTGACTTAGCAAACGAGGATCGGATGTCGTCGACCTTCTTTTCAAAATGGTTGACGAAGTCATCAGCAGAGAGGGAGGAGGGGGGAGGAGGGGGAGGAGGATTCAGGAGGGAGGAGAAGGTGGCAAAGAGCTTCCTAGGGTTAGAGGCAGATGCTTGGAATTTAGAGTGGTAGAAATTGGCTTTAGCAGCAGAGACAGAAGAGGAGAATGTAGAGAGGAGGGAGTGAAAGGATGCCAGGTCCGCAGGGAGGCGAGTTTTCCTCCATTTCCGCTCGGCTGCCCGGAGCCCTGTTCTGTGAGCTCGCAATGAGTCGTCGAGCCACGGAGCAGGAGGGGAGGACCGAGCCGGCCTGGAGGATAGGGGACATAGAGAGTCAAAGGATGCAGAAAGGGAGGAGAGGAGGGTTGAGGAGGCAGAATCAGGAGATAGGTTGGAGAAGGTTTGAGCAGAGGGAAGAGATGATAGGATGGAAGAGGAGAGAGTAGCGGGGGAGAGAGAGCGAAGGTTGGGACGGCGCGATACCATCCGAGTAGGGGCAGTGTGGGAAGTGTTGGATGAGAGCGAGAGGGAAAAGGATACAAGGTAGTGGTCGGAGACTTGGAGGGGAGTTGCAATGAGATTAGTGGAAGAACAGCATCTAGTAAAGATGAGGTCAAGCGTATTGCCTGCCTTGTGAGTAGGGGGGGAAGGTGAGAGGGTGAGGTCAAAAGAGGAGAGGAGTGGAAAGAAGGAGGCAGAGAGGAATGAGTCAAAGGTAGACGTGGGGAGGTTAAAGTCACCCAGAACTGTGAGAGGTGAGCCATCCTCAGGAAAGGAACTTATCAGGGCGTCAAGCTCATTGATGAACTCTCCAAGGGAACCTGGAGGGCGATAAATGATAAGGATGTTAAGCTTGAAAGGGCTGGTAACTGTGACAGCATGGAATTCAAAGGAGGCGATAGACAGATGGGTCAGGGGAGAAAGAGAGAATGTCCACTTGGGAGAGATGAGGATCCCAGTGCCACCACCCCGCTGACCAGAAGCTCTCGGGGTGTGCGAGAACACGTGGGCAGACGAGGAGAGAGCAGTAGGAGTAGCAGTGTTATCAGTGGTAATCCATGTTTCCGTCAGTGCCAAGAAGTCGAGGGACTGGAGGGAAGCATAGGCTGAGATGAACTCTGCCTTGTTGGCCGCAGATCGGCAGTTCCAGAGGCTGCCTGAGACCTGGAACTCCACGTGGGTCGTGCGCGCTGGGACCACCAGGTTAGAGTAGCAGCGGCCACGCGGTGTGAAGCGTTTGTATGGTCTGTGCAGAGAGGAGAGAACAGGGATAGACAGACACATAGTTGACAGGCTACAGAAGAGGCTACGCTAATGCAAAGGAGATTGGAATGACAAGTGGACTACACGTCTCGAATGTTCAGAAAGTTAAGCTTACGTTGCAAAAAATCTTATTGACTAAAATGATATAGTACTGCTGGCTGGTGAAATAGGCTAGCTAGCAGTGGCTGCGTTGTTGACTTTGTTTGAAAGTGTAGCTGGCTAGGTAACCTCTAACTGGCTAGGTAACCTCGACAATTACTCTAGACTACACAATTATCTTGGATACAAAGACGGCTATGTAGCCAGCTAAGATCAAACAAATCAAACTGTTGTACTGTAATGAAAAGAAATGTAATACTACCTGTAATACTACCTGTGGAGCAAAGCCTGTAATACTACCTGTGGAGCAAAATTTTCCTTCATTATTTTGCCCTAACCCTACCACCCCTCCCCTAATTGGTGTCAACTAATGGACAATAACACTTAGGCTTCTACTTCCAGTTTATACCTACTATATACATTTTACGGACACAGGTTATTATAAAATAGTTAACTTTTGTTTGTTTTTAGTCCCATCATTCAGCTCCCCTCAACCCCTCCCATTTATCTCTGAAGACAGCTAGTTTTCATTTTTTCTCTCGCCACTCAGACCACTCCTAGATAGAATTAACAAAATTCTTGCTTGAGAAATAGTTAGCCAAAAAGGTATTTTTGCAAATATTTCTAGAAGTCTGTTACAGGTACCTGATTTTTACCCAGAAATGATTTGATATTGTCACGCCCTGGCCTTATTATTCTTTGTTTTCTTGATTATTTTAGTTAGGTCAGGGTGTGACATGGGGAATGTTTATGTTTTGTTGGTTTTGGGTGTTTATTTGGTAAAGGGGTTATGGGGTGTAGTAGATGGTTTTGTGTTGAGTGTATATGTCTAGCGTTGTCTATGTTGGTTAGTTATCTAGGAGAGTCTATGGTTACCTGAATGAGTTCCCAATTAGAGACAGCTGATTTCGGTTGTCTCTGATTGGGAGCCTTATTTAGGGTAGCCATAGGCTCTCATTGGTTGTGGGTAATTGTCTATGTCTGAACGTTTGTAGCATGTGTGTGTGCACTACGTTTATTAGCTTCACGGTCGTTTATTTGTTTTGTTAGTTTGTAAGTGTTTTGTTTCGTTTTGCCTTCTTCTATAATAAAAGGAAGATGGCTTATTTTCCACATGCTGCGTTTTGGTCCGTCTCTCCTCCACACGATCGTGACAGAATTACCCACCATAGGACCAAGCAGCATGACCAGCGGCAACAGGAGCAATACAAGGATTTATGGACATGGGAGGAAATTTTAGACCGGGAGGTACCAGGAGAATATAACCGCCCCAAAGCTGAGCTGGAGGCAGCGAAAGCAGAGAGGCGGCGATATGAGGAGCTAGCTCGGAGGCAGGAAAAAGAACCTACAAAGGATCTGGGTTACACTACGTGGGAGGAGATCGACAGGTGGGCGATCAACCCAGGGAGAGTGCCGGAGCCCGCCTGGGATTCTCTGGCGCAGTGCGAGGAGGGATACCGGCGAATGGAGGCAGCACGACGAAGCGGTAGGAAGCCTGTGGGAAAACCCAAAAAATTTCTTTGGGGGGGGGCTTAAAGGGAGAGTGGCGAAGTCAGGTAGGAAACCTGCGCCTACTCCCTGTAATTACCGTGGAGAGCGAGAGTACGGGCAGACACCGTGTTACGCAGTAGAGCGCACGGTGTCTCCTGTACGTGTGCATAGCCCGGTGCGGGTTATTCCACCTCCCCGCACTGGCAGGGCTAGATTGAGTATTGAGCCGGATGTCATGAAGCCGGCCCTACATATCTGGCCACCAGTGCGTCTCCTCGGGCCGGTTTACATGGCACCAGCCTTACGCATGGTGTCCCGGTTCGCCTACATAGCCCGGTGCGGGTTATTCCACCTCCCCGCACTGGTCGGGCAACGGGGAGCATTCAACCAGGTAAGGTTGGTCAGGCTCAATGCTCAAGGGAGCCAATACGCCTGCACGGTCCGGTATTTCCGGCGCCACCTCCCCGCCCCAGTTCAGTGCCACCAGTGCCTACACCACGTAACAGGCTTCCAGTGTGTCTCCAGAGCCCTGTTCCTCCTCCACGCACTCGTCCTATGGTGCGTGTCTCCAGCCCGGTACCACCAGTTCCGGCCCCACGCACTAGGCCTAATGTGCGTTCCCAGGGTCCAGTATGCCCTGTTCCTGCTCCCCGCACTAGCCCTGAGATGCGTGTCCCCAGCCCGGTGCCACCAGTCCCGGCACCACGCACCAGGCCTACAGTGCGCCTCAGCCGGCAGGAGTCTGCCGTCTGCACAGCGATGACTGAACTGCTCGTCTCCCCAGCGCCATCTGAGCCATCCGTCTCCCCAGCGCCATCTGAGCCATCCGTCTCCCCAGCGCCATCTGAGCCATCCGTCTGCAATGAGCCTGCAAAGCCGCCCGTCTGCCATGAGCCTGCAAAGCCGCCCGTCTGCCATGAGCCCACTGAGCCGTCCGCCAGACAGGAGCCGCTAGAGCCGTCCGCCAGACAGGAGCCGCTAGAGCCGCCAGCCAGACAGGAGCCGCTAGAGCCGTCCGTCAGACAGGATCTGCCAGAGCCGCCAACCAGACAGGATCTGCCAGAGCCGCCAACCAGACAGGATCTGCCAGAGCCGCCAACCAGACAGGAGCAGCCAGATCAGTCAGCCAGCCATGAGCAGCCAGATCCGTCAGCTAGCCATGAGCAGCCAGATCCGTCAGCTAGCCATGAGCAGCCAGATCCGTCAGCTAGCCATGAGCAGCCAGATCCGTCAGCTAGCCATGAGCAGCCAGATCCGTCAGCCAGCCATGGGCCATCCCTCAGTCCGGAGCTGCAGTCCTTCAGTCCGGAGCTGCAGTCCCTCAGTCCGGAGCTGCCATTCTTCAGTCCGGAGCTGCCCCTTATCCTGGTGCTGCCCCTTACCCTGGTGCTGCCCCTTACCCTGGTGCTGCCCCTTACCCTGGTACTGCCCCTGACCCTGGTACTGTCCCTGACCCTAGTACTGCCCCTGACCCTGGTACTGCCTCTTACCCTGGTACTGCCCCTTAGTCCGGAACTGCCCCTGAATGCAATGGGGTTAAGGTGGAGGGGGGTCGTTTGGAGGAAGCCTAGGAGGTGTTTAGGTACTGTGGTGACGTGGGGACCGCGACCAGAGCCGGAGCCGCCACCGTGGATGGAAGCCCACCCAGACCCTCCCCTAGACTGTGTATGGTGCGCCCGGAGTTCGCGCCTCAAGGGGGGGGTTATGTCACGCCCTGGCCTTATTATTCTTTGTTTTCTTGATTATTTTAGTTAGGTCAGGGTGTGACATGGGGAATGTTTATGTTTTGTTGGTTTTGGGTGTTTATTTGGTAAAGGGGTTATGGGGTGTAGTAGATGGTTTTGTGTTGAGTGTATATGTCTAGCGTTGTCTATGTTGGTTAGTTATCTAGGAGAGTCTATGGTTACCTGAATGAGTTCCCAATTAGAGACAGCTGATTTCGGTTGTCTCTGATTGGGAGCCTTATTTAGGGTAGCCATAGGCTCTCATTGGTTGTGGGTAATTGTCTATGTCTGAACGTTTGTAGCATGTGTGTGTGCACTACGTTTATTAGCTTCACGGTCGTTTATTTGTTTTGTTAGTTTGTAAGTGTTTTGTTTCGTTTTGCCTTCTTCTATAATAAAAGGAAGATGGCTTATTTTCCACATGCTGCGTTTTGGTCCGTCTCTCCTCCACACGATCGTGACAGATATTGATAAAAAATGGCTGCATTGGACCTTTAAACTTTCACACTAATCTTCCATTTTTATAGATTGCAATGGACACCTTTGAGCCAACTTGGGTTTATTTTGTCCAAACACATAGCCTACAGATAAATGAAACGTACATAACAATAGGTTCTTAGAAAATGTTTACAATTTTGCTCATCAGAGTAGGGTACTGTTGTATGCAAATGTATTTTCTAGCCACAGGCATGATGCATATCACAGTAAATTGTTGATGTGGTTCTGGCAATTGATTTAATGAACTGCTTTTTAAATAGTTCAATGACTATATAATGTTTTAACTGGAAAACTATTGAAGACCCACCTTGTAAGAAGAATATACATTTGAGAAATTAAAAACACTAAATAAAATTTACAAAACCAGAATTCACATACAGTATTATTTTCACAAAAGCTCGCAATAAGACAAGTTCTTGAAAACACATCCTCTGCAGGTCTGAAACATCAGAATGTCACCAATTGCCAACATATCCAACAAAGATGAATTAATTACATAATAATATATACTGCATACCCTTTACAGTATGTACCGTTTAGGGTATGGATATTAAAATTAAACTTCTTTATCCAATATACCAGCATTTATAGTACTGACAAGGATCTAAATAAATAGTTTTTTGTGCTTTTATCAGTTTGAATTTCATTCAAGAGTACATCATTATTAGTTTATTTTTCACTTGCAATGCCAGATAAGTGGTTAATGTCCCAGGATTAGTGTCCTCCGAAGTTGTTTCCAAATCCACCAGATGATGCTGAGCCGCAAAGTATTGGATCTACCGGGCTTGGACAACCACTGCCTGAGCCCAGCAATGCCAGAGTGGACAACCATATCAAGTCCAGGCAACATGACCATGTCCTTCAGTATGGGAGGTTGCTTTATATCTAGAGTTGAGTCAGTCAATCAGTCAGTCTGCCAGCCACCAGGGGTCTCAGTCAGAGCCCCTGCACAGTCACTCAGAAACGGTCTATACTCCTAGTGGTGGAGACTGAGGTGGATCCTGGGAAACAGAGTCCTACAGGCTGTTTTTCTCAGTGGCGGTGGAGCCGGTGGCATCGGTGCATTCTGCAGTCTCTGAGCTGCGAGGGAAGTAGACAGTAGTCTTGTGCTCTTCGTAGGTGTCGATGTGTTTGAGGTGCACCACCATGTGCAGAGCGTAGGCCAGGACCAGGAGGAGGATGAGAGAGGTGATCAGACCCATAAGGATTGCCGGAGTGAAGAACGTAGCGCAGTCGCTGGCTGAGGCAAACTTGTTGGACAGCACGTTGAACGATTGTAACTGTCGGGCAAAGAGAAATATATAGGTGAGATCTTCAAGTAAAGTAAACATTGCAAAGATTACATACATAACACATAAAGGTTATTACATAAAAACTATTCTTGTGGATTTCTATATCATGTAACTCTTTAAAAAAATAAACATGAATATGTCTGGGTTCATACACAAGCACAATAAAATACAATACGTTAACAATGTAGTGTAACGGTATAACAATAGTTCCACCTGGTGGTATGACTAGAAACTGTCCTGTATTATGGAGAGTTTAATAAAGCCACACACAAGTTGGAGTCCTGTTTACCGATCATTCATTATTATTTCACAGCAATTTGAACAAATCATGGTTTTAACAAACAGCACAAGTCATCCATTACATTTCAACAGGAGTAGCTACAGAGGTTCCAACATAACCATTAGAACGTGCTCCTCTATCAGAACATCCCTCCCCTCCTGCCATAAAATGTTGCCTTCCCGCGAAAAACAATGCATGCCAACCTGGAAGTCTGTGAAGGTGATGTGCCAGTTTGCAGAGTTGTCTGTGATGGAGCTTGGTACAAGCAGCGTGTCGTACTTCTGCAGACTGCTGACGTGTTGACAGTGGTAGGAGTAGGTACTAGGAGCGTACACGTCGCTGGCATTGAACGTAGCCTCGTGGGTCCAGTTGTAGTGGATGTGTACGCTGTCCAGAGTAAACCAGTTCTGCCCTGCCGACTCATAGAATGTGTTGGACATCTGTAGCCTGTCGGAACAGTTCATGCATTGATTATACATTTACATTTTAGTCATTTAGCAGATGCTCCTGTCAAGAAAGACACAGTTAGTGTACAGTACACAGAATATATAAATATCAAGTATCACAACCAAACTGTAACACACACGATATACTTCAGACCAACATGTGACCTGCCAGGAAAACCCTGGGCCGATCTATAATTTTTACAATGGTCTTTCAAGCCTAAATTTGGCTGTAAAAATTAATGAAGAAGCAAACCTTATGGCAAGTCCTCTCAAGTCCTCCACATCTCCAAAACGTAGTACTAGCCTGGTGGGAAAACACATTCAATAGCACTGTCATTACTTCACCCTTCAAAATATCAGGAGAGCGAGGAAGAGTCATGTGTCTTGAACTGCGGCAGGAATATCTACAGCCGCTGAGCAGACTTACGTAGCTTTATCTTTGCTGCACATGGAGCCTTTGGTGTCAACCGGTGCATCGGGGCCGAAGGCCTTCTCTGTGAGATCCACTAAAGTGCTGTTCCTGAACCTTATAGCAATCTTCCTGGCCCTAAACAGGATACATGTTTTTCCATTGTAAACCACGCTCAGAGGAGAGTAAGGAAGAGTGCTCGATGTCTGCAGTAGCCTCCTTTTGGTTCTGTGTGGGGAGTCCAGCTGCCTCCCATAAAGCTGATGGCGGGAAAGAGAGGATGAAACAGGATGGGTTGAAAGAGGGAGAGAGGGAAAAGAAGAGAAGGAGAAGGGGAGAGAGAAATAGATAAAATGGTGGCTCATTGATTGACAACTAACAGTATTCTGAAGTACTATTACAGATTGCTTTTCATCTCATTGTGGGGGCTGCAGGGGGCGTTCATTGACCAATAAGACATTGTGTAAGGGTGCTGTTGTTAGGAATAATCTAATCTGTTTATTCATTTCCTTGATGACAATATATCTAATGGTTTACCTCACTGAGATTATGCCTTCTGTCTGGGATTAATATCAAATGGCTGGGAATAAAACCTATTCCCAATGTACAAGGTCCTATTGGATAACTAAAAACTTCTGTCTGGTGTAGTCACGCACACAGTAGTCTACACTGACTATACCAAACATTCGGAACACCTTCCAAATATTGAGTAGCAAATCTTTTGTCTTGCCCATTCACAATCTGAATGGTACATATACACAATCCATGTCTCAATTGTCTCAATGCTGAAAAAATTATTCTCCTTCCCTACATCTACACTGATTGAAGTGGATTTAACAAGTGACAATAAGGGATCATAGCTTCCACCTGGATTCACTTGGTCAGTCTATGTCATGGAAAGAGTAGGTGTACATAATGTTTTGTACACTCAGTGTATTTCTCCTTTCTGCTGAAGTGTGCACTCGTTCACTAAACTTTCCGTAAATATAAAAGCATTGGATTGATGGAGGCATGGGCTAGTGGGAGGTTCCACCAAATTTCTTCTACCAGTCATTTCCTTTCAAGTCAGTGAAGTGAACAAGTGCACACTTTGAGAGTAAGGAAAGATAATTGGGACATAGTACCTGCAGCACTCTTCTGAGAGGGTGCTCCACCGCAAGCAAAGAGCTGTCCCCATCGGAAGCTGCACTGTGGCTCTGGGAAGCCAATCCATCTGTTTACAAGGAGAGAAAGAGAAATATAATTCAATTAAAAAGATGACTGCGTATTAACAATGTCAATACAGCGTTGTTACGGGAGTTATTACAGTGTTACTACTACACAGGTACACGAGCAACGTGAAGTGTTATCAGTGAATTTAGTGTATTTTTTTATACACATCTCAAAATATAATTAAAACGTTCACATAATCAATTGACAATAAGGGAAATAACTCACTGTTTTGAACCCTGATATCTTGGGATGTGGGTCCCCCTAAACTGTAAATATAAGACAATAAATTATTCTTTCAGATGGTAGGCTGTAAGGTACTGGCTAAAGGACATCAATGTAAATCTCTCTTATATGATTACTAGGACGGGAGATATAGGGATAATGGTAGGATGAATATCAGGCATATACTTTATACAATCAAAACCATTTCAAGCATCGGGTTTGATACAGTTTATTACATACAGTGTCAAGAAAAAGTATGTGAACCCTTTGGAATTACCTGGTTTTCTGTTTAAATTGGTCATCAAATTCGATCTGATCTTCATCTAAGTCAATAACAATAGACAAACATAGTGTGCTTAAACTAATAACACACAAATTATTGTATTTTTCTTGTGTATATTGAATATATCATTTAAACATTCACAGTGTCGGTTGGGGAAAGTATGTGAACCCCTAGGCTAATGACTTCTCCTAAAGCTAATTGGAGTCAGGAGTCAGCTAACCTGGAGTCCAATCAATGAGACGAGATTGGAGATGTTGGTTAGAGCTGCCTTGCCCTATAAAAACACTCACAAAGTTTGAGTTTGCTATTCACAAGAAGCATTGCCTGATGTGAACCATGCCTCGAACAAAAGAGATCTCAGAAGACCTAAGATTAAGAATTGTTGACTTGCATAAAGCTGGAAAGGGTTACATAAGTATTTCTAAAAGCCTTGATGTTCATCAGTCCACGGTAAGACGAATTGTCTATAAATGGAGAAAGTTCAGCACTGTTGCTACTCTCCATAGGAGTGGCTGTCCTGCAAAGATGACTGCAAGAGCACAGCGCAGAATGCTCAATGAGGTTAAGAAGAATCATAGAGTGTCAGCCAAAGACTCACAGAAATCTCTGGAACATGCTAACATCTTTGTTGACGAGTCCACAATACGTAAAACACTCAACAAGAATGGTGTTCATGGGAGGACACCACGGAAGAAGTCACTGCTGTCCAAAAATAACAATGCTGCATCTCTGAAGTTTGCAAAAGTGCACCTGGATTTTCCACAGCGCTACTGGCAAAATATTCTGTGGACAGATTAAACTACAGTTGAGTTGTTCGGAAGGAACACACATCATTATGTGTGGAGAAAAAAAGGCACAGCACACCAACATCAAAACCTCATCCCAACTGTAAAGTATGGTGGAGGGAGCATCATGGTTTGGGGCTGCTTTGCTGCCTCAGCGCCTGGACAGCTTGCTATCATCGACGGGAAAATGAATTCCCAAGTTTATCAAGACATTTTGCAGGAGAATGTTAGGCTGTCTGTCCGCCAATTGAAGATCAACAGAAGTTGGGTGATTCAACAGGACAACGACCCAAAAGACATACTTTTCCCACCCTGGACTGTGAATGTTTACACGGTGTGTTCAATAAAGACATGAAAATGTGTAATTGTTTGTGTGATATTAGTTTAAGCAGACTGTGTTTGTCTATTGTTGTGACCTAGATGAAGATCAGATCAAATGGTATGACCAATTGATGTGATTCAGAAATCCAGATATTTCCAAAGGGTTCACATACTTTTCTTGCCACTGTGTATATATACAGTACCAGTCAAATGTTTGGACACGCCTACTCATTCAAGGGATTTTCTTTATTTTACTATTTTTTTTACATTGTATAATAATAGTGAAGACATCAAAACTATGAAATAACACATATGGATCATGTAGTAACCAAAAAAGTGTTAAAGAAATCAAAATATATTTTAGATTCTTCAAAGTAGCCACCCTTTGCCTTGATGACAGCTTTGCACACTCTTGACATTCTCTCAACCAGCTTCACCTGGAATGCTTTTCTAACAATCTTGAAGGAGTTCCCACATATGATGAGCACTTGTTGGCTGCTTTTCCTTCACTCTGTTGTCCAACTCATCCCAACCATCATAATGCTGTGGTAGCTATACTGGTTAAGTGTGCCTTGAATTCTAAATAAATCACTGACAATGTCACCAGCAACGCACCCCCAGACCATCACACCTCCTCCTCCATGCTTCACGTGGGAAACACACTTGTGGAGATCATCCGTTCACCTACTCTGCGTCTCATGAAGACACAGCAGTTGGAACCAAAAATATCACATTTGGACTCATCAGACCAAGGGACAGGTTTCTTGGCCCAAGCAAGTCTCTTATTCTTATTGGTGTCCTTTAGTAATGGTTTCTTTGCAGCAATTCGACCATGAAGTACTGATTCACGCAGTCTCCTCTGAACAGTTAATGTTGAGATGTTTCTGTTACTTGAACTCTGTGAAGCATTTATTTGGGCTGCAATTTATGAGACTAGTAATTCTAATGAACTTATCCTCTGCAGCAGAGGCAACTCTGGGTCTTCTTTTCCTGTGGCGGTCCTCATGAGAGCCAGTTTCATCTTAGCACTTGAGGGTTTTTGCGACAGCACTTGAAGAAACTTTCAAAGTTCTTGAAATGTTCCGTATTGACTGACCTTCATGACTTAAAGTAATGATGTACTGTCGTTTCTCTTTGCTTATTTGAGCTGTTCTTGCCATAATATGGACTTGATCTTTTACCAAATAGGGCTATCTTCTGTGTACCACCCCTACCTTGTCACAACACAACTGATTGGCTCAAACACATTAAGAAGGAAGGAAATTCCACAAGTTAACTTTTAACAAGGCACACCTGTTAATTGAAATGCATTCCAGGTGACTACCTCATGAAGCTGGTTGAGAGAATGCCAAGAGTGTGCAAAGCTGTCATCAAGGCAAAGGGTGACTACATTGAAGAATCTAAAATATATTTTGATTTGTTTTTCGGGTTACCACATGATTCCATATGTGTTATATCGTAGTTTTGATGTCTGCACCATTATTCTACAATGTAGAAAATATTAAAAATAAAGAAAAACCCTTGAATGAGTAGGTGTGTCCAAACTTTTGAGTGGTACTGTATTTAAAAAAACAACACTGGAACCATAGTTTGACCAAGCGGACATTGTGAGATGGTACCTTCTACATGGAAAACAAAATGTATAATAGTGTTTTAGAAATTTGGACGTGACTAAAAAAGAGACTTTCCCTAATAATGTATTTGGCCTAGTTTGCTCTTGTTGTGTTTTCCTCAACAGTGCAAGAGATTATCCTGTGACTAACTGTTTAAGCATCTAATCACTGCCATAATGCCAGATTAAATGAGCTTTGGGGAAACGCTAAAACCTGATTAAGGTTCTGCTCGATTAATCCTCCCAGACCATGGTGTCCTTACTGGGACTTAGGGGGGGCCAGCAGCCAGACCATGGTATCCTTATTAGGGCTCAGGGGGTTTAGTGTAGCTAGCAGACTACCCACCAGATCTGAGGCGGCTATCGAGGACTGGCAGGCAGCAGGGTTGTGGTCCTCAGGCAGTAAACTGAAATTCCAATTCCATTCTTCTTCATTGCTTTTCAATTAGGTACATTGGAATTTCAGTTAGGTTCCTGAATTGAAATGGAAATGACCCTAACCATGAATGGCAGACATTTGATGTGTGTGCGCACTTTAATATCAATGCAGATGTCTGAGCAGTGGGTGGCGAGCATCTGTAGTCATACACTGTGCTTGTATTCTTCATGGATCATAATCCCTTATCTGATATGTTTATTATTAAAAGCACGAGGGCAACATTTGACTTGACCCTGTAATAAGGCACTATGCTACCGCGTTGTTTGTGGTGATTTGTTTAATACTGTTACAGGCAGTCATATACTACTGTTAAAAACTATATTATTATCTATAACAGGAATAGATCATATTCGGTGTACCTCGGTGTAAAAGTGTAATTCTCTGACATTTGTGATTGAAATCCCAGCTGTGGGTGTATCTGTGTTGGGCTGGCTCAGTGATGTAACAAGACATTTGGGAGTTGACGAGGAGTGAGTGCTCTGTGTTCTTGTTCGCCAGCAGATGCCATTCTTACATAATAAAGTGACAAAACAACGAGTAATAATTTATCTGAACACAAGTGTCAAACTGAATTCGCTACACAGACCCACACGTCCTCACCAAAATCACTAACACAAGCAAAAAAATTGAGCTTTAATTCAAACGACTGAACCAATTGTGATGATCTAGAGTGGATAGCACAATCCTCCTCCCTTCTCCTCCCTCTATCCCAACCCCACCCTACCAGCAGCTTACAAATCCACTCGGTACTCTGCCCTGCTGCCATCACTGACTGGCTGCACCTGAGCATGTTATGGACCAGCCATTATGTAATCAATATGATGCGTTGATCATCTCTCTCTTTCACTTCACAATGCCTAGCATGTCATGTATACTGTGAGGGTAAGAGGGAATATTGCGGTGGACGCGCTGCTTTTAGACTGCCCCCTGTGCTCAGCTCAGCACGCTCATGCCCAGCTAAATCAAATCTGCTCTAAGACTAAAGCCCGTAATGCCCTACATGTTGCCACAAAGCCCCATCTGTGCAGGCGCGAATGCAGACAGGCTAAATAGCCTAATGCCCTTGAGGCAATATGTTGCCAATTACACATTTGTTTAAAAAAAAATATTAAGTCAGATATTCACTAACAGATGAGCACAAAGCACATATGTTTTACAGGTGCTGGGACACAGGGCGGCGAACTTTGGTAAACAAGGAGGGGAACGAATCTTTGTCTTTTTTTAGTTAAAGATACAAAATGTTAAGTAGTATTGTCCACGCTTCGTTTTTGCCTAAATGCACAAAAGACACCTTGACAAGTGAAATGAGCCTGAAAATGTTTCATTGATTATGTTTCTTCAGTTTTGCAATTGAAAAACCAGGTGACTTGGTTTACTGTATTCTGTGTATTCATCACCGGATTTAATCCCAATATCACACTGCTCTCCTACAGAAAGCATCAGAAGCCCCTGCTGTCTATTAAGGACAGGTTCACAGGAGGTTGTAGCCTAGCATGTCAGTCCAAATATGGTGGCTCCAGGCTCCCTACGGTATTCATTAAAGTTATATAAAACAACAATTCATGGGATATTGTATCCATGCTACTGAAATAACATAAACTGCAATAACATTGTCGATCAAAATAACCAAATTCAATTCAATTGATGTCCAATGAAACTCTACAAACAAATAAATGACGTAACTGAAGTAACAAATCTGTAGTTTAACATCATAGTTAACATATTTTATTTAATATATTATATATATATTCAGTAAAACTCATGAAAAGAGCTGTTACAGAAATGACAAAATTACTGTTTTTATATTATTTATTTTTACATTTTGATTACTAGATTGACAGCAGTGCAAGAGCTCAATAGAATAGAAATACTCAATCTAGCATATATGGATCTGTACTCAAATAGTGTAATTCTCAGAGGAAGGATGGCTCTGCGATATATAGCATGTGAGCATACAGAATATGACTCCATCTCATCCCTGATGTAACAGCTTTCATTCCTACCTATTTTTGTAGTGCATATATGGATTTGCCCTGTAAACTGATGCCTTCAGAGCAACACCAATGGATTTTCTCTTGTGTTTCACTGACAAATTCCTAGGACATTATAATTGCAGATGTGCACACTACAGTATAGTACAGTACAGTGCAGCACACAAGGTAAGAGGGAAATCACTACCACAATTGTTACAGATAAATAGAGACAATGCTTTTACAGATTCACATGCATTTTAAAACAGTCTGTTTCTCCTCATTCCCACGATCTCAATCACACTATGAAAGAACCTCATTCTCCCCCCACCCCCCTGCACATCCATCCATCCCCCTGCCTGACTCCAGCCTAGAGTTGAAATACCTCCTTTCATGCCTACCTTTTCTCCACAACAGCAGGCACTTGATCAAAAGACAAAGAAAGCTGCAGAAAAACGACAGAAAATAAATACAAATACATAAAGAGGTCTTGTTTTGCCATGGAGCCGGCCAGATGAGACTACGACTGATGATGACTGCTTCCTAATCTGCTTCGAAAACAGCCGAAGCCTAAGCCTACTGCTTGACAAGGGCAGCAGCCAATAGAAATCTAGATGGACTGGTAATTATGTGTCACGGTCACACCCACTCTCAGAACACACACACTCACACACAAAGACCAGCAGCTGTCCTCAAGAAAACTGACTCATAAATACACTGTTAATTATTTTGAATGTTCAAGGTCAGCATGCTTGCCAGTTTTTTCCCACAGTGAACGTGCCCCCTTGATTAAATGACCTAGATACCAGGCTGTCTCTATTGGAATTAATTAAAAGTATAAACTAGGGTTATCTGAAGAATAAAAAAAGCTCTGCATGAGAATAAGATCATGGGTTAATGAAGCAGTATGAAAATGAAATATGACGAAAGACACGTTAATTCAATGGAATTACATCCTCGTCACTGGCATACAGTTGACACTGGATGGATCTGTTCTCTTTCCAGACTGGCCTACCTTTCTGTCTGTACATCAGTGTCATGTCTTTGGCATCATTAAAACTGAGGACTAATCTTTATAAAAAATTCACTGTAATTATTATTACGTGATTAAACTACTTAACTGTAATTAACTAGGAAATCGGGGAAAATATTCAGATTACAAAGTTATAATTTTCCTAATATAACTTTCAGATATTTTAATATCTGATCACTTAGTCTTCTGATTAATGAATTCTACTTTACCTCACGTTAGCCTCATTCCAAACGTCGTAAATTGTTGGTTATCTGCACGAACCCAGTCTTCACTATGAGTCATCCATCCATCAATTGTCTTAAAATCATTTATTTACTAACTAAGTACTCACAGAAATGCATAACAAACAAACAAGATATGGTTACAAAGAAATGATCGGGGGATGTACCCTAGTGGGCTAAACCGGTATGGCGGCTTGTTAGACAGAGTGATAATTATAACAATTTAAATGCTAATTTTTTGCACATGAACGCTCACTCATTCGGGAACAATTGCAATTAATATATATATTTACGCTCAGTGTGTCATTGGGATCTCTGTTGAAAAGTTTGTTTCTGTTGGAGAGTTTGTCCGCTCTCTCTCTGTCGTGGTTAGAATGGATAGTTCAGAGTGACATTCATTCATGTCGTTATAGAATAGATGTTTTGGCGGTTGTCGGTCTTTGCGTTCAATGATACCAAATTCCTAGCTGCAGACTAGTAATTAATATCAAATACTTGTTCTTGTTCTGTCGGTATCGATAGTCTAAGAGTTTAACCACGTGGTATGGTTAAAAGATTCAACCATCTACTCAAACCTTAGCTTATACTCAGGTTTATGGTCTCCTATCAAACCTTGGCCCTCTCGTTATCGAGGTAAGCTGGTCTCCTCTCAAACCTTGGCCCTTTCGATATCGAGGTAAGCTGGTCTGGTGATAGAAAATCCAGGTGGGGGTTTTATTCGGGACATAGAAAAAGGCTGTCTCATGATGCCAGGTCTTGTCTGTGCCCCTGTGGACGTGCCAATGACTTAGTGAAACTTTTTAGGGAATTGGAGTTTCCTTCATTAAACAGTCCAAAATCACATTACACAATTTCACAAACAGTATCATCCTCACTCATTCATCTTATACAACAATTAGATGTAAGCCTCATATCTGAGGCTATTGTATAAACAGCGTTATGGTAATGTGGCCTTATTGTCTCCCATGAGTTTCACAAAATTGTACCAAACGGACCAGTTCGTAGCTGGATTCTTCACCGATCTTTTATACCTTCTCCAGAACATAAATGTCGTTCGGTTCTCCAGTTCTGTAAGGTGGAAGAAATTCATTTTTTCTCTCTATGAAACTCACTCTCTCTATACTGTGGCCATGAGGAGATAATCTCCTCCAGGAATTTACGACCTCTCTGACCACAGCAGCCTGAGTGTAACAGACAGAGAGAGGGGGATGGTGCTCGCTGTACCCAAAGAAGGCAACATCATGACATCAGTAACCTATGAATGATGGGATTGTACTACAATTTAAAAGTGGGGTAAAAAAAAAAACATAGCGTAGGCCTACATCAATGGAATTGTTTCATATTCTAATAATCTAAATAGTAATATAAGTATAAAATAGCGCAAAAGCATCATAACATACTTTATACTGAACAAAAATATAAACATAACATGTGAAGGGTTGGTCCCATGTTTCATAAGCTGAAATAAAAGATCCCAGAAATGTTCCATAAGCACAAAAGGCGTATTTCTCTCAAATTTTGTTCACAAATTTGTTTGCATCCCTGCTAGTAAGCATTTCTCCAAGATAATCCATCCACCTGGCAGGTGTGGCATATCAAGAAGCTGATTAAACAGAATGATCATTACACCGGTGCACCTTGGTCTGGGGACAATAAAAGGCCACTTTAAAATATAAAATTTTGTCATACAACACAATGCCACCATTGTCTCAAGTTTTGAGGGAGACTGCAATTGGCATGCTGACTGCAGGAATGTCCACCAGAGCGGTTGCTAGAGAATTGTATGGTAATTTCTCTACCATAAGCCGCCTCCAATGTGGTTTTAGTAAATTTGACAGTACGTCCAACCGGCCTCACAACCGCAGACCACGTGAGACCAGCCATCTGTCTGAGATCAGCCACCCGGACAGCTGATGAACCTGATGAGTATTTCTGTCTGTAATAAAAATTCATTCTGATTGGCTGGGCCTGGCTTTCCTGTGGGTGGGCCCCAGCCTAGTCATGTGAAATCCATGAATTAGGGCCTAATAAATGTATTTAAATTGACTGTTTTCCTTATATGAACTGTAACTCAGCAAAATCGTTCAAATTGTTGCATGTTGTGTTTATACTTTTGTTCAATATAATAGCAAATGCTCATGATATGTGTCATTTGAAAAACATTAAGGGGTGGTGGCACCTGTCAGTTGTCACAACAGTTGTCACGATAAAATAAGTTAAGAGGTTGAATTAAAGTGCCTGCTGCTGCTTACCTCAAATAATGTACCTCCCATTGGGTTTACTGAAGCTGTCACAACTTCAACCGAGGCAGGCTCTCCTTCCCGTTCGGGTGGCGCTCGGCGGTCGTCGTCACCGGCCTACTAGCTGCCACTGACTCTTTTTCCTCCCCCTCCTTATGTGTTTATTTGTATCACCTGTGTTCAGTTAATTGTTAATTAGTGTGGCTTTATTAGTCAGCCAGCCCGGACGCTTCTTTGTGCGGGATTGTTTCATTGTGGCTTTTGGATTTCGGGAGTGGATGTTATTATTGTGGACTGGGTTTGTTTATCGTGTCGTTGGACCGTTGTGTGTGACACCCAGTACGTCCGTGTTGGACATTGTGTTTGCAAGTTGAGTATTAAAAGACTCAACATATTGAAGCTCTGCTGTTCCTGCGTCTGACTTCGCACCTCCCGACACTCAGATCGTTACAGAATCCCGCACCAAAAATGGAGTCAGCAGGAGCAGCAGCCAACCCTCTCCCATCGATGGAGGAACGGGTTCTCCACCACACCACCGTCCTCCATCGGATCGGATCAGCCATGGACCAGATGATGGAGAGAATGGAGCGATGGGAGAGGAGTGGGCTCCTCTCTCCACCTTCGGCTCCCCTTCCACAGGACTCTCCATCCCCCGGCTCCAGCGCGCTCCGTCTTACGCTCCCGAGGGATTATGATGGAGCGGCGGCAGGGTGCCAGGGGTTCTTACTCCAGCTGGAGCTATACCTGGCCACTGTTCGCCCCACTCCCTCGGGAGCGGAGAGGGTGAGTGTCCTCGTCTCCTGCCTAACGGGTCGTGCTCTGGAGTGGGCCAACGCAGTCTGGAATGGCCCGGACTCAGCGAAGGAGCACTACCCGGAGTTTACCCGTCGTTTTCGTGCCGTGTTTGACCACCCCCCAGAGGGCCGAGCGGCGGGTGAGAGACTATTTCATCTCAGGCAGGAGAGGAGGAGCGCACAGGATTTCGCGCTGGAGTTCCGGACCTTGGCCGCGGGATCAGGGTGGAACGACAGGGCCCTTATTGACCACTACCGGTGTAGTCTCCGGGAGGACGTCCGCAGGGAGCTAGCGTGTCGGGACATCGCTCTGTCTTTGGATGAGCTTATCGACATGTCCATCCGACTGGACAATCTGCTGGCTGCCCGCGGGCGTTCGGAGAGGGTCCTGTGCGTTCCACCACCCAGCGCCCCGGCTCCCATCCCGATGGAGTTGGGAGGGGCCGCGCCTAGGGGTATCGGAGGAGGAGGCCTCCCCTGCACCAGCTGTGGTCGGAGAGGACACACGGCCGATCGGTGCTGGGGGGGTCTGTCTGGGAGTCGAGATGTCAGGCGGAACGCTTCTCGATCACCCCAGGTGAGTCAGCACCAAACTCACTCAGAACCCCCTGTCGGTCACATGTTTGTCTCAATTTTTTTCCTTGATTTTTTCCCCTCTTCCCAGCATAGGGCACTAGTCGATTCAGGTGCAGCTGGGAACTTTATGGATCGCGGACTCGTCCGAGAGTTGGGCGTTCCGCTCGTGCCGATAGATTCTCCCTTTCCCGTGCACTCCCTAGATAGCCGACCATTAGGGTCAGGGGTGGTCAGGGAGGCCACAGTTCCCCTGGACATGGTGACGCAGGGGAATCATAGGGAACGTATCAGTCTCTTTATTATTGATTCGCCTGCGTTTCCAGTGGTGCTGGGTATTCCCTGGTTGGCCCGGCACAATCCCAGTATTTCGTGGAGACAGGGGGTTCTCCAGGGGTGGTCAGAGGAGTGTTCTGGAAGGTGTCTGGGAGTTTCCATTGGTGCCACGTCGGTGGAGAGTCCAGACCAGGGTTCCACGGTGCGCATTCCCCCCGAGTATGCCGATTTGGCAATCGCTTTCTGTAAAAAGAAAGCGACGAAATTACCACCACATCGACCGGGTAGGGATTGTGCGATAGATCTCCAGGTTAACGCTGCGCTTCCCAAGAGTCACGTGTACCCTTTGTCCCAAGAGGAGACGTTGGCTATGGAGACATATGTCGCGGAGTCTCTGGGACAGGGGTACATTCGGCCCTCCATCTCACCCGTCTCCTCGAGTTTCTTTTTTGTGAAGAAGAAGGAGGGAGGTTTGCGTACGTGTATTGATTATAGAGGTCTAAATGCCATCACAGTGGGGTTTAGTTACCCACTACCTCTCATCGCTTCGGCGGTGGAATCATTTCACGGAGCGCAGTTCTTTACAAAACTGGACCTCAGGAGCGCGTACAGTCTGGTGCGTATTCGGAAAGGAGACGAGTGGAAAACCGCATTTAGTACCACATCGGGCCACTATGAGTACTGCGTCATGCCGTATGGGTTAAAGAATGCTCCAGCTGTTTTCCAATCCTTTGTAGACGACATTCTCAGGGACCTGCACGTGCAGGGGGTAGTTGTGTATATCGATGACATTCTGATCTACTCAACTACTCAAGCCGCGCATGTATCTCTGGTGCGCAAAGTGCTTGGCAGACTGCTGGAGCATGACCTATACGTCAAGGCTGAGAAGTGTGTGTTCTCCAAACAAGCCGTCTCCTTCCTGGGTTATCGCATTTCCACCTCGGGGGTGGTGGTGGAGAGTGACCGCATAAAGGCCGTGCGTAATTGGCCGACTCCAACCACGGTGAAAGAGGTGCAGCGGTTTTTGGGTTTTGCCAACTACTACCGGAGATTTATCCGGGGCTTTGGTCAGGTAGCGGCTCCCATTACCTCACTGCTAAAGGGGGGCCCGGTGCGGTTGCGGTGGTCAGCGGCGGCGGACGGAGCTTTCAACAGGTTGAAGGCTCTGTTCACGGATGCTCCCGTGTTGGCGCACCCGGATCCCTCTTTAGCATTCATAGTGGAGGTGGACGCGTCCGAGGCTGGGGTGGGTGCCGTGCTATCACAGCGCTCGGGTACGCCACCAAAACTCCGCCCCTGCGCTTTCTTCTCTAGTAAGCTCAGTGCAGCGGAGCGTAACTATGATGTGGGGGATCGGGAGTTGTTAGCGGTGGTCAGGGCTCTGAAGGTGTGGAGACACTGGCTTGAGGGGGCTAAGCACCCTTTTCTCATCTGGACCGACCACCAGAATCTGGAGTATATTCGGGCAGCTCGGAGACTGAACCCGCGTCAGGCAAGGTGGGCCATGTTTTTCACCCGGTTTAGATTCACGTTGTCCTACAGACCCGGTTCCCAAAACGTAAAGGCTGACGCACTGTCTCGCCTTTACGACACGGAGGATAGGACCACCGAGCCCACTCCCATCATCCCCGCCTCGAGGCTGATAGCGCCAGTGGTATGGGAGGTGGACTCGGACATCGAGCGGGCGTTACGGGCGGAACCCGCGCCTCCTCAGTGCCCGGCGGGCCGTAAGTACGTACCGCTTGGTGTTCGGGACCGGCTGATTCGGTGGGCTCATGTCCTACCCTCCTCGGGTCACCCTGGGGTGACGAGGACAGTGGGGAGCCTTCGGGGAAGGTATTGGTGGCCTACCTTAGCTCGGGACGTTAGGGTTTATGTCTCCTCCTGTTCGGTATGCGCTCAGAGTAAGGCTCCTAGGCACCTTCCTAGAGGGAAGTTGCAACCCCTCCCCGTTCCACAACGGCCATGGTCTCATCTGTCCGTGGACTTCCTGACCGATCTTCCCCCTTCTCAGGGAAACACTACGGTTCTGGTAATTGTGGATCGGTTTTCTAAGTCCTGCCGTCTCCTCCCGTTGCCCGGTATCCCTACTGCCCTACAGACTGCGGAAGCCTTATTCACTCACGTCTTCCGGCACTACGGGGTGCCGGAGGACATCGTTTCTGATCGGGGCCCCCAGTTCACGTCCCGAGTATGGAGGGCGTTCATGGAGCGTCTGGGGGTCACGGTCAGCTTGACTTCCGGTTTTCACCCCGAGAGTAATGGGCAGGTGGAGAGAGTGAACCAGGAGGTGGGTAGGTTTCTGCGGTCCTATTGCCAGGACCGGCCAGGGGAGTGGGCGAGATACATTCCCTGGGCCGAGATGGCTCAGAACTCACTACGCCACTCCTCTACTAATGTGTCCCCCTTTCAGTGTGTGTTGGGGTACCAGCCGGTCCTGGCACCATGGCATCCGAGCCAGACTGAGGCTCCTGCGGTGGAGGAGTGGGTACAGCGCTCCAAGGAGACCTGGAGGGCCGTCCAGGAGTCCCTTCAACAAGCCACTAGGAGGCAGAAGAGGAGCGCTGACCGCCACCGCAGTGAGGCTCCCGTGTTTGTACCGGGGGAAAGGGTCTGGCTCTCGACCCGAAACCTACCCCTCCGCTTGCCCTGCCGGAAGCTGAGGCCGCAGTGTGTAGGGCCCTTCAAAGTCCTGAGGAGAATAAACGAGGTGTGTTATCGATTAAAACTCCCTTCCTATTATCGTATTAACCCCTCGTTTCATGTGTCTCTCCTCAGGCCGGTGGTAGCTGGTCCCCTGCAGGACGGTGAGGTGCCGGAGGTCCCTCCCCCCCCTCTGGACATCGAGGGGTCCCCGGCGTACACGATACGGGCCATTCTGGACTCGAGACGCCGGGTGAGGGGCCTGCAGTACCTCGTGGACTGGGAGGGGTACGGTCCTGAGGAGAGGTGCTGGGTACCGGTGGAGGACATTTTGGATCCATCTATGTTAAGGGATTTCCATCGCCTCCATCCGGATCGCCCCGCGCCTCGTCCTCCGGGTCGACCTCGAGGCCGGTGTCGGCGCGCTGCGGGAGCCGCGCGTCAGAGGGGGGGTACTGTCACGACTTCAACCGAGGCAGGCTCTCCTTCCCGTTCGGGTGGCGCTCGGCGGTCGTCGTCACCGGCCTACTAGCTGCCACTGACTCTTTTTCCTCCCCCTCCTTATGTGTTTATTTGTATCACCTGTGTTCAGTTAATTGTTAATTAGTGTGGCTTTATTAGTCAGCCAGCCCGGACGCTTCTTTGTGCGGGATTGTTTCATTGTGGCTTTTGGATTTCGGGAGTGGATGTTATTATTGTGGACTGGGTTTGTTTATCGTGTCGTTGGACCGTTGTGTGTGACACCCAGTACGTCCGTGTTGGACATTGTGTTTGCAAGTTGAGTATTAAAAGACTCAACATATTGAAGCTCTGCTGTTCCTGCGTCTGACTTCGCACCTCCCGACACTCAGATCGTTACAGAAGCCTATGACTCCTTGAATTATGTAGCTCTGTAGTTGTTTAAATTAGACCAATAATAAAGCAAGATGGCTTTTAGAGCTTGTCTTATCAAAGTAGTCTAGTGATGGGCGGTCCAGTAGACTGGGACAGGCATGAGCCACTGCCATCTAGGCTACTGCTAAAAAGAAAACATTTTAAAAGCATCTCATTTACTTCACCAGTGGTGAAGAACATGTTACTAGTTGCAGTAGAGGCTAATAATATGACAATCTGTGGTAGAGGTTTGGGATTTCACCCTCACTGGATTATTGACCTCTGCCTGCCCTGACCCTGCGACTGCCTGCTGTTCTGGACCCTTTGCACCTTCTCTGGATTACTGACCCCTGCCTGCCTTTGACCTGTCGTTTTCCTGCCCCTGTATTAGAATTAAACTTTTGTTTCTTCGACACTGTCTGCATCTGGGTCATACCTGAAATGTGATAATTTCAATACAAGGCAATAACAAACATATTGTTATATTAATATATTACAAAATAATAGTTTATACACCTATTTATATTGAGAGGTGGCTGTCCCAAACCCTGACTCCTAGAATTAATGTTTGAAAATAAAGCAATTCATTATTTATTTCAATAGAATATCTTGAGGTGTTCTATTATTACATTTAAAGAAAGGTCTATAATGTGCTATTCTGTAGTGTACGAGTTCACTCTACTTGAGTTTCTTACAATTGAAATAAGGGTCAATGGACTCTTCATCTAGTGGTCTTGGTCTTGAGACCACTCAAGACCACATAAAGTCAGTCTTTAACTTGTCATGGTCTAAACTCACTGGATCTGGGTCTGGATCTAGGGACAAATGTCCTGGTGTAAATCTTGGTCTTGGCTCTGATCATTGGCTGATCACTCCCGACCCATAGGAATCCACAATCAGTTGAATATTTTAAACGGTGGAAGCCCTCAATGACAATGTCTAGAGTCCTCCATTTATCTGATTGACACATGACACTGAAACCCCTGTTATTCTGCCAAAATAAAGATAGGTAAAGTGATCATTTTAACTTTTAACAACATAATTAATTAGATGCATAAGTAATTAAATCAATTACGTTTCAGATTCATACAATTAACATTGAACATTTTACAGAGAACAATAGAGATTATACAGTGCCTTAAAAGAACAAACTCCCTCACGACGCCAGGTCAGCGGAGTCAATCACCACCTTCCGGAGACACCTGAAACCCCACCTCTTTAAGGAATACCTAGGATAGGATAAAGTAATCCTTCTAACCCCCCCCCCCCCTTAAAAGAGTTAGATGCACTATTGTAAAGTGGTTGTTCCACTGGATATCATAAGGTGAATGCACCAATTTGTAAGTCGCTCTGGATAAGAGCGTCTGCTAAATGACTTAAATGTAAAATGTAAATGTAAAAAGTATTCTTGGTGTTTTTTCCTATTTTGTTGCATTACAACCTGTAATTTAAATGGATTTTTATTTGGTTTTCATATAATGAACATACACAAAATAGTCCAAATGTATTTATCTTTTTAAACAGAAAAGTGGTGCATATGTATTCACCCTTTTGCTATGAAGCCCCTAAATAAGATCTGGTTCAACCAATTTCCTTCAGAAGTCCTTCAGAAGTAAATAAACTCCACCTGCGTGCAATCTAAGTGTCACATGATCTGTCGCATGATCTCAGTATATATACACCTGTTCTGAAAGGCCCCAGAGTCTGAAACACCACTAAGCAAGGGGCACCACCAAGAAAGCGGCACCATGAAGACCAAGGAGCTCTCCAAACAGGTCAGTGGCAAAGTTGTGGAGAAGTACTGATCAGGATTGGGTTATAAAAAAAATATCTGAAACTTTGAACATCCGACTGAGCACCATTAAATCCATTATTAAAAAATGGAAAGAATATGGCACCACAACAAACCTGCCAAGAGAGGGCCCCCCACCAAAACTCACGGACCAGGCAAGGATGGCATTAATCAGAGGCAACAAAGAGACCAAAGAAAACCCTGAAGGAGCTGCAAAGCTCCACAGCGGAGATTGGAGTATCTGTCCATAGGACCACTTTAAGCCGTACACTCCACAGAGTTGGGCTTTGCGGAAGAGTGGCAAGAAAAAAAGCCATTGCTTCAAGAAAGAAATAAGCAAACACTTTGGGTGTTTGCCAAAAGGAATGTGTGAGACTCCCCAAACATATGGAAGAAGGTACTCTGGTCAGACACTAAAATTGAGCTTTTTGGCCATCAAGGAAAAAACTGTCTGGCGTAAACCCAACACCTCTCATCACCGCGAGAACATAATCCCCACAGTGAAGCATGGTGGTGGCAGCATCATGCTGTGGGGATGTTTTTCATTGGCAGGGACTGGGAAACTGGTCAGAATTGAAGGAATGATGGATGGCGCTACATACAGGGAAATTCTTGAGGGAAACCTGTTTCAGCCTTCCAGAGATTTGAGACTGGGACGGAGGTTCACCTTCCAGCAGGACAATGACCGTAAGCATACTGCTAAAGCAACACTCAAGTGGTTTAAGGGGAAACATTTAAATGTCTTGGAATGGCCTAGTCAAAGCCCAGACCACAATCCAATTGAGAATCTGTGGTATGACTAAACTTCTTGACGCACGGATCCCGTTACCGGGATAATTTAACAACCGCTAAACTGCAGAGCGCCAAATTGAAAAAAAAAAAACCGAAATATTTATAATCATGAATTCACAAGTGAAATATACCAAAACACAGCTTAGCTTGTTGTTAATCCACCTATCATGTCAGATTTTGAAAATATGCTTTACAGCGAAAGCAATCCAAGCGTTTGAGTTTATCAATCACTAGACAAAACACTAAGAACAGCTAGCCGCAAGTTAGCTTGGTCACGAAAGTCAGAAAAGTAATAAAATGAATCGCTTACCTTTGATAATCTTCGGATGTTTGTACTCACGAGACTCCCAGTTACACAATAAATTTTATTTTTGTTCGATAAAGATTAGTTTTATAACCAAAAACCGCCATTTGGTTTGCGCGTTATGTTCAGAAAACCACAGGCTCGTTCCGGTCCTGAAGGGCAGACGAAAATTCCAAAAAGTATCCGTAATGTTCGTAGAAACATGTCAAAGGTTTTTTATAATCAACCCTCAGGTTGTTTTTAACATACATAATCGATAATATTTAAACCGGACGGTAACCTATTCAATACTACAGAGAAAGTAAATGTCGAGCTACATCTGTCGCACGCAGGAACTAATCAAAGGACACCTGACGTGTTTTGAAAAATCTCGCTAATTTTTCAAAATAAAAGCTTGAAACTGTCTAAAGCCTGGTCACAGCCTGAGGAAGCCATTGGAAAAGGAATCTGGTTGATACCCCTTTAAATGGAGGGGCAGGCAACGGAACAGGGATTTTTCCAAATAAAAGGCACTTCCAGGTTGGATTTCCTCAGGTTTTCGCCTGCAAAATCAGTTCTGTTATACTCACAGACAATATTTTGACCGTTTTGGAAACTTTCGAGTTTTCTATCCTAATCTCTCAATTATATGCATATTCTAGCATCTGCACCTGAGAAATAGTCCGTTTACCTTGGGAACGTTATTTTTCCAAACATAAGAATTCTGCCTCCTAGCTGAAAGAGGTTAAAGATTGCTGTACACCAGCGGAACCCATCCAACTTGAAGGAGCTGGAGCAGTTTTACGTTTTACGTTGAAGAATGGGCAAAAATCTCAGTGGCAAGATGTGCCAAGCTTATAGACATACCCCAAGAGACTTGCAGCTGTAAGTGCTGCAAAAAGGTGGCTCTACAAAGTATTGACTTTGGGGGAGTGAATAGTTATGCACTCTCAAGCTTTCAGTTTTTTGTCTTATTTCTTGATGGTTTCACAATAAAAAATATTTTGTATCTTCAAAGTGGTAGGCATGTTGTGTAAATCAAATGATACAACCCCCCCCCCCCCCCCCCCAAAAAAAACCATTTTAATTCCAGGTTGTAAGGCAACAAAATAGGAAAAATGCCAAGGGGGGTGAATACTTTCGCAAGCCACTGTATTTCTCCAAATAAAATGTTACGGTTTTGAAAATCAGGTTAAGTGTCATGTCTTTACTGTTTTGTTAATTTGGTATGCAAATAATTTTTCTAAAATGTATCTGTAATAGAAGGTTTATCAAAATGATCATTTCGGTAATTTATACCTTTTATTGCAACTTTTTCAATAGTGACAAATTTAGTGGTATGGTAAGGAATTCAGGTAAATAATTTTTCAAATATGCAATACAAAGTGTGTGAGTAGTATGTCTACCTGACATATGTTGGGAGACATGTGCTGAAATTTTGGGAAAAATATGATTTTTCAACCCCCAATTTGCACAAAACATTATTTTGGGGGTTTTAAGAATGTCTCTTCAGATGGTTTGTGCTATCTGGGATCCTTAGGATATTCCTACCCTAAAACCCTAACCTTATCCCCCCCCCCCCCCCCCCCCTTGCTAGCTAGCGGAACCATTGGGGAGAAGCTAGCTACAATTTGCTAATATACTTTCTACTGAGCACTACATTACATGATGTAAATACAAACATGAATTGTGTTATCAGCTAGTAATATTTCCCTCATAGAACTTAGAAGACAGTGGCTAGAGGTCCGTGTGTGGAGGCTCTGAGTACCTGCTGTTTTTCTTATTGCACCCACCTGGTGTCCCATCTCTGCCAGTCCCTGATTGGGAAGAATGGACATCTTTTTATCTATCTTTTCATATACTAACTGGCCACCAGACTAAAGAAACTAAAGCAATGGAACTGAACTAATGGAATAGCAATAACTATAATGTTAGCAATGAGAATATGGTATGAGAGATATAAAATAAAAAAAAGTTAAGTATTTGGCTGCTTAGATTTAATTTATATGTTGTTTTTAAGGGAAAAAAATAACAACAGAGTGGAACCATTGCTCACCTAATATAAAGTCAAAGTCTCTCCACCCCATCCTCTCCCCTTTTTCTCTTCTGTCTCTAGTGTCTCCTCTCCCCTCCCCTCCTCGCTTCCTTTCCACTTCCCTCAATTTTTTATCTCCTTTCTCTTCTCCTGAAAAAGTAAAAAATTGTGACTGTAGATGGATAAGTTAGACCTACCCCTTATGCACTTGTAGATATGTTTGGATAGGTGTAAGTATTATGATAATGGCTGATACAAACCTAACCCTTGTTTGATTGGTTAGTCTATAGTCCTAGATTTGTTTTATCTGCTTTGTTGTTTTTTCCCCAACATTATTTAGTGTGCTGTTTTGTATGTTAGGATGTGTTATGTATTTTTAGATGTGTGTGTGTGTGATAACTCCCACTGATCTTGTTTCCAGCATCTGGGTTCTTGTGTTTCTCTTAAGCCTTCTGTTCTGTGAGAGACAAACCACACCACAATGAGAACATTTTCTTTGTCAGAGGCCATATTGTAGAATGGAAATAAATGTTAACTGTCCCGTAGATAATCATATATTAAGAGTTACCCGTCTAACAGAACACAGAGGGTATTCTTTAATGGAAGCCTCCAACATAATCCAGGTAGAATCAGGAATTCCTCAGGGCAGCTGTCTAGGCCCCTTTTTCAAACTTTACTAACGACATGCCACTGGCTTTGTGTAAAGCCAGTATGTCTATGTATGCGGATAACTAAACACGTCAGCTACTACAGCGACTGAAATGACTGCAACATGTTAGTTTTTTTAAACATAACTATTATTTAACTAGGCAAGTCAGTTAAGAACAAATTCTTATTTACAATGATGGCCTACACCGGCCAAACACGGACGACGCTGGGCCAATTGTGCGCCACCCTATGGGACTCCCAATCACGGCCGGTTGTGATACAGCTTGGATTCGAACCAGGCTGTAGTGATGCCTCACGCACTGAGATGCGGTGCCTTAGGCATATTAGATTTTGCGTTGTAGATATGTGGTGGTGGAGTAGTGGCCTGAGTGCACACACTTAATGCGTTGTGAAATATGTTGAATTTAATGTAATGTTTTTTAAATTGTTTAACTGATTTTAATTTTTCTGGACCCCAGGAAGAGTAGCTGCTGCCAAGGGGATCCATTACAAATACAAAATAGAAATAGAAAACAATCTTTATTTTGATAGTATTCTTGAATAATCTCATTGTCTACAGTATGGGCTGGTTTCCCAGACTCAGATTACACCTAGTCCTGGACAAAAAGCATGCTCAATATAAAAGTATTGATTTGTCCAGGACTAGGCTTAAGACAGGAGAGGGACAGAGGAGAGGAAGAGGGTGAAATGGAATATACAGTATGGGCCAGGCACGTCATAGAAAAGAAGGGGGTTAGTGGGAGCATGCAGATAAAACCCAGTACACCAGATGAGACAAGCTGACCATGGGTCCATGGCAAATAAACACTACTGTAGTATAAACACTGGAGACTGGGACAGGGGGATCGAGAGACAATGTGGCTCCGTCCAACCCCACCCCTGAGTGCAACAAGCCATGCACTTAGCACCTGTAATCGAGTCAGCGGTATGAAATTCCAGTTGAGAGTGGGGAGCCGACCAAGCAGAGACGGAAAGGATGGTTTATCAATCCAGTACTTTTGGACCTGATGCCTCTCTGCTTGGCTTTCAGCATTGATGAATTAGGGAACTAAAGCCCTGTCCATTTTCAGACTTGTTTGACTGCACTTTAAATCAGGCATTTAAAACACCCCCTCGTTATTACACTTACTTAATCAAACATAGCTATTCATATAGTATACATGTGATATTTCCTTAAATTGTGTATTTTAAAACGGGTTGCTTAAAATTGAGCTATATTTAAATTGCATTTTGAAAAAAGAGCTAGCTCAAACAGGCACTTTATTAGCCACCTCTGGGGTCCTGAGAAGAGACATTGCCGCGGAGGAGTCTGGGATTCTTCCTTTCTAGCCGTGGCTCGTAATCTGCAAACATGGGTACGATCATTTTCCCTTTTTTTAACGGAACGATTACAAGATATAGTCATATTCCTTACATTGATATGGAATAAGGATGTCCTCTTACCAACTTTCAGTATAATCGTGGAAAAACGGGCTGTATTTGTACGCATATTTTCTAAATTTTACGGACAAATAGCGCGAGTTTCGCAACGTGGAGAGGGCCAGTAGCATGGCATGGGGTTCGGCAAGCGCTTCCCCCCACTGCCTTACGTTTCAGTCACCAAGCATTTACGAAGCCTGCTGGCTAGTTACTGAATTTTGGTTACAAAGTGATAGAAAAACAGCAGCGAACTGCATTAATCTGGCTAACTGGCGAATATATCTAGCAATGAACTAGGTAAATTGTTAGCTGCTGGATTGTCCGCACTTAACGTTAGTCATATGCGTTAAGCTACTGTAGCTCGATGTCTATTTTAGCTAACGTTAGCCAGGTTCTCTAGACTCCATTTGTAGGTATGTGTTGACCTATGTTTTTCTAGTCGACTTAGTTCACGCCATGATTTTAACTTAACCGTTCTATTTCCCCAGGAAAGTGTCGCGGTCTGCGTACAGCCAGGAAGCTGCGTAACCATCGTCGTGAACAGAGATGGCATGATAAACAGTACAAGAAGGCCCATCTCGGCACTGCACTGAAGGCTAACCCCTTCGGAGGCGCTTCCCACGCCAAGGGAATCGTACTTGAGAAAGTGTAAGTAGTTCGCTAACGTTACATCACAACACTCCTAATGAGTGTTCACTAATAACCATGCAAACTTTAATCCAGTGAAAGCTATGTGAATGCTGTATGATCAACTATGTACAGTGCACTAAATGCCATCTTTCATATACTGTCAGTCTGAAGTGTCGACGACTCTCCCCAATTCTTCTTACAGAGGTGTTGAAGCTAAGCAGCCCAACTCTGCCATTAGGAAGTGTGTCAGGGTCCAACTGATCAAGAATGGCAAGAAGATCACTGCCTTTGTCCCAAATGATGGTTGCTTGAATTTCATTGAGGTAAGAGTCAAACCCAACATTGCATCCATCTTACCAAAGAACAGTGTACCGGTAACTATTTGTAGGATGTTGTGGATTGCCTCATATTTGGAATAAGCAGAGATTGATAAATTCCTAGAACATTAGCTAACTTGCCGGATATTTTAGGATCTGACGGACATAGTTGGGTAGCCATATAAACCAATGTTTTATACTCTGCCTGATATCCACTACAATGACAAATGGGACTCCCCATAAGTAATCTAAGAATATGCAGGTGGTGTGTTCAGGGACAATAATTTTGATATTCAAAGTTGACTGATGCATATTGTCTGGTGTTGTCCTGTGTATTTAGTTTGTTTCCTTTGGTCTTTCAGGAAAACGACGAGGTTCTGGTGGCAGGATTCGGTCGTAAGGGACATGCCGTCGGTGATATCCCCGGTGTCCGTTTCAAGGTGGTCAAAGTGGCTAACGTCTCCCTGCTGGCCCTTTACAAAGGCAAGAAGGAGAGACCCAGATCTTAAACAGTTCTTACTGTGAAATCAATAAATTATGTTTTCACAATTTGTCGGTTTGTTGTGCTTTTTGTTTTCCCCCATATATATATTTTAGTTGCAGGGATGGGTAACTGATCCTAGGGGCGGTATGTATGGTGTTTTCTGTATAATAAAAAAAATCCCAGATCAGCATCTTTAGACCTGGGATACATACCGCTTGTGCACTTGAAAGAACTGGCTGTGAGACTGTCCCCAGAGGACTTAAGTTGCCCATCCTTGTACCAGTCTCGTTTGAGCGGCTTCTCTGATTCACTTGTTACATGTCCAAGTTGATGGACTACTTTTTTCATTTGAAGAACAAGTTCATGGATTTAGGTTGTGAGAAACCATTTCTCTTGGCTCTTTTGTGTAGCGTTGGATCATGCCAGATTGCTTTGTGTGGGTTCAGGCATTTGCTGCTACACTCATGCTCCATTGGAAGTTTTATTTATAGCTTGTCAGGAGGGATTGTAATGGTTTGACATCGTTCGGTGTCTTGATTTGTTCATAGAACAGATGCATTTTATATTCTGTCAAGTTGTCATGTACCCCCTCAGGTAATTTGATGTGCCGTCTCATTTTGATTCATGCTGTGCAGTCAGCTGGAATTCAGGCATGACTGCCACAGACGGCTGCCAATTTACCTATTGTGTGTTTCTGTGTACGATGAGCCAGATGCCTTTTTTGATTTTGTTCAACCGTGACTTATCCCCCTTTCCGCACAAACTTGCCAGTTCCTAATTTAGCCACACCTGTCTACATTTGATCATTTCTGCCATTTTTAGCTAGGGTAAAAACCTCCCATCAACTGATTGTGATCTTAATTTAGCAAATTGATTTTAAAGTTGGGAGCATATTGCATTGGGTGGAACCTTTCACTTTGAGGTTTGTTGAGCTCATAGGACCAGACCATTGAATATGGTAAAGGGGATCTTAGGACATTTTACACAATCATTCAAATCCCATCTGTTCCTGCATGTAACCTCTCCTTTCATCCAAAATATTCATAAGATTACATTTTGATGCGTGATGCAATGACTTGTCTAGACATTATACATTAAGGAGACATGCAGTGTTATCTTGAATGACAAATTCATTGGTATTGGGGTGGAAGAGGATTTGCTGCAGATTAGGGAAGTGACATGGTTGGGAAAATAGGGTATGGACAGTTTGAATCAAATGGATCACCCAGACAAGTGGTCTGCTGCTAGAATGACAAGTGAAGAAATGCTGTCAGTTATTTTAGTACTTGGCCACAGACAACGACCATTGCTGTTGGCCACAGACAACTGACGTGCTGTCAGATGGTTTTGATCTGTCATGACAATTGGTACTACTTTTTAGACTGACTGTTTTGACATTGCCACCTAGTGGAGTTGCTGCCAGATATATGGATTCCCTTAACTCAAACCCTCGTTTCGGCACGAATCTCTGCTCTCAGTGGTCAAACCAAGTAACATTGAATTACGGACAAAAACTGATACACTAACACATTTCAATATGTGATTGTCATGTTTTGTGTAAATGATTCAAGTGCAACTTGGCTGCTGTACATCCACTTAGCCTATACTTCCTGTAAGGTTATCAGGATCAATGAGACAGGCCATGGTTGCTGCCAAGAGTGATCTTACGGTTCTCTCCTTCAGAGGAGGCAGCGAGGATGATATTGATTGAATCACTTCAGAGGTGGTGTCTGGTGAGTGAGAGATGGGTGATAGTGACAGGAATCCAGCAGCCTGTGCAGGGGCAGCAACCCATCCATCCTCTCCACAGGCCACAGCATTGTGACCAGACAACTGGAATGTCATAGGGAAACAGTTGATGATAGTAACACTCCCAGGGTGATGCTGTGTTTGAGTAATGATGGACAGGCACTTCTCATTACACTGGACATGTTCCCATAAGTACGGGTGGTGATTCAATGGTCTTATTTACAACAATGCACACAGAATACACTGAAGGTATTGCATGTATTATTTCCACTTTCAAAACTGTTCAATTGTGACTAAAAGGAATGTTAATGCGCTTTCTTATTCACTTTCTCCGGTCTATGATCCTTTTAGCATGAATTCAGTCATAAAGGTACATCTGTTTGTGTCTGTCAATTGCAACATGGTAAAATGCAGGAGCAGGGAAAGTGTCAGTGAGTGTCGTTCAGTGTGCCAGAGGTAAAGAGTAGTAACCCTGGTCGCTGGTTTGTTTCATGATCAGGGCTCAGTTTCCCAAAAGTAATTAAGGTGAGAACCTTCGTAGGAGCATCATTAAATCTCAGAGCTGTTTCCTAAAACCGTTGTTTTTAACGTCACACTTGAAATCGTTCGTAATTAAACTCCTGTATGGAACGATTTTAGTGCCAACAGAAATTGTATTTGCATTTTATGTTTAATTTATATATTAGGATATTGCATTTAATGTTTTTGAATGTTTAATGCACAAATGTAATAATTGAATTAATAAATGGAACTTGTATTTTATGATTTGAAACTGAATTGAATGAATGTGGTTTCATTATGGTAGATATTGCATTCATTGTTTCAAAGTTTCATATATTTAAACGTCTCAGATGCATTCAGATTCAGTTTTCAAATTCAGTTCTCTAAATTCAGATTCAAAACCAACATCCGAGTACTTTTCCAGACTGGAAAAGTAGAGGAGAACAGATAAAAACAAACGCTCTCTGTGGTAAACAGAAGCTTCTGGCAGTTTCTGAAGCCAATGTGGTATGTTGAATTTATTTTCTTCCTATGAATTTGGCTCTAGTGTTTTAACCACTTTTGCTATAAGCTATTGACCCCATTCCTGAAAGCTAATATACTCTGGAACATGGACATGCTTTCTGTTCTATGATTATCACAGGCTGCATTAGTAGAGAGTGTCACAAAATCTGACCCACAAGAATATATACTGAATTTAAAAAATATAAACACAACATCCAACAATTTAAAAGATTTTACTGAGTTACAGTTCATATAAGGAAATCAGTCAATTGAAATAAATTAATTAGAAATAAAGAAACCGGCAAAGTTTCTGTTTACCGCAGTGATTATGTTCTCCTACTTTCCTTGCTGGCAGGCAAAGGATGTTGACTGGTTTTGAATCTTAATTTAGAGAACTGAATATATCCAACATTGATGAACTTGAAATTATGGTTTATAAACTTGATACTCATACAATGAATGCAATATCTACCATATTGAAACTGAATATATAAATATTGAACTTGAATATTAAATTAAATAGATCATTTGATAAATTGATCATTTGTTTAGGATTCCGTTTTTTAAATTCAAAAATATAACATTCAAATTCAATATCCTAAAACAATTGTAAAATCATGGAATTCAAATACTATTTCTGTTGGCACTGAGATCGCTCCTAATTAACGCCTGCCTCAGACCATGCTTTTTTTTGCCCTCTCGCGTCACTTTATACACAGAAGACCTCCGCTAAACATAAAATCACATGGTTTATCTGTCTTTGTGTGGCCGCTGATAACGTCAGAACAAAGTTCTACAAATACAAAGTGGCCAATGTTTTTGCAATTGATACAGACAAGCGATGTATAAAAATATGCTATAAAATGAAACCAGAGATGACTACATTACAATATAAACAGTAGTCGGCCCATTTCAATCATATTGGTACATTTCATGTTCAATTGAGTTCTATTTTGCTACTTGTAGGCTAACGTCTGTAATTTGTCTCAACATATTTCATGATATGTAGCCTAATGTGCGCAATGATGTGCCAAATCGGTGATTCAGTGCATTTTTATTGGGTAAGCGTTATAATAAGCTGCCTCAATATTTGCAGCCATAGGTAGTAATATATCCAGCAGTTGTGAAATAATTAAAGGAAATATTGAATGGTATGGAAGTCCAGAGAGGACAAATTATATATATAAAAATAGATTGCTACACTACTATATGGTACCTTTCATGCTAGCATCGTGCTTGGAGCTCATTATCAGTTTATACGTTAGAAAGTTAGCCAGCTAAATACCTTGAGCTAAGAGCTGGTGGGACATTTAATCCCTAAACAATGCCTGACAGGCAACTTCCACCCAGGCTGTATGCCACCCCCAAGACCACAGCCAATCGCAAGCAAGCAACAACGCAGCTAACTTGGCTAGTCTTGTGAGCTAGCTAGCTAGCTGTCTGGTTGTTAGCTTGCATAACTGATATGTGTATAATTGTAAGGGACACTTCATGTTTTATGGATAATATTTACATTTACAGAGTGGGTGAGCTCCATTCCTGACAAGCTGATCAGATTAAACATTTTGCCTCAGAGCTTGATCATATTCAATAGCAGCCTAAGTGGTTGATAAATCAGGATGATGCCTTGTAGGCTGTTTTATAGGTAAAGCACCTTGCAGGCAGATTAGCAGTCAGTGCATTATGTATATGATCAAGAGTGGGTGTGCTCTATTCATGCCAGGCTGATCAGATTCAATAGCAGCTTCAGAGGCTGATAAGTCAGGGTGCTGTATTGTAGGCTGTCTGCAAGGAGCTAGCTTGCTCACAAGACTTGCCAACTTACTATGTTGTTCCTTGCATGTGATTGGCTGTAGTCTTGGGTACCGCAGGCAGCCTGGGAGACAGTGCATGTTCAGCACTTAAATGGCCCATGAGCGCATTGCGATTAACAAATGGCTCCTTGATGAGGTAGGTGGTTATTTTAGGGCTCCCTTAGTGGCGCAGCGGTATAAGGCACTGTATCTCAGTGCTAGAGGCGTCACTACAGACCCTGGTTTGATTCCAGGCTGTATCACAACTGGCTGTGATTGGGAGTCACATAGGGCGGAATACGTTGCCCGGGGTAGGCCATCATTGTAAATAATGAACTGCCTAGTTAAATAAAGGTTAAATAAAAAATGTCAAAAATTATTGTATAAATAAATGATGCCATGGTAATTTTGTTATTCTCGTGATCTCAATAAAAGTTTTATGTTGTGATCGTGATCTCAAAGTAATGAGGGAATCGTTTTTTAAATTATTCATATGTCCTCTCTGGACTTCCCTAGTAAGGAGAAAGCTGATCGAAGAGCAGCACTCCCTTTCTTTAGATCCTATCAGTATCGACACATGCTCAAACAATGCACTTAGCGACCGTTAATTGTCTCTGCATGTTTTGGGAAAGGTATGTTACATCTTCGGAGGTTGAAGGAAAGAAGCATGTTAAAACACTGGTAAGCCTAAGTTCTATCACTATCGGGAAACCAGGCCCAGGTATTTATAGCAGGGGAGGTATAAATAGAAGTGGTGATGTGTTATTCATGACCTAAATCGACCGACCGGCCCGCCACAAGGAGTTGGTAGAGCACGATGAGACAAGGATAACCTGTTTTGAGGCCCACCTGATAAGCTTAAAAAATATAAATTCTGTTTTGCATGTTATTTTGGCATTAATACTTGTCACATATCAGTTTCCCAAACAATGTACACTTTTTACAACTCATTGAGTTCATAAAGCCGCATACAAACATGGTCTCTTTTTTGCTTTCTTGAGTAAGGCAGCTCCAAAATGCAGGTGTTTCAGCCAAGCTCAGTGCTTTCTGTGGTGGTGAGGCAGCCAGCGGAAAATACGGAGCGCAGGGGTTGGTAATATTCTCTAGTTGCGCTGTGATTGGCTCAGTGTTCTGTCACTCATGGGGACACTACGTCACCGCAAAATCTACGGGTAGAGCCAAAAAATTCAAGCCCCTTAGGTGCTGCCATAGACTTACATTAGAAGTGCCCATCCAAGAAGGCTCAAGGGGGCCAGAAAAGTTTGAATACATTGGCAATGCTGTCAATCCAGGATGACTTCTGCCGCATAAAAAAAAAGGAAACTCGGATATGGGAAATTTCAGACTTCAGTGAGTTCAAGACAACTGGGAAATTGGAAGTGCCCATCCAGGAAGACTCAAGGTAGTTTGCCACAGATACAATGACATCAAATCACGTTATATCTACCTTAGCTTTGATTGAACTCATCATGCCACCATCAATCTTTCAAAATCTTAGCTAGCAAGCTAGACAAGTCATCATAACTGCATCAAGTCGACAATCTACTGGCAAATCCTTGTCATATGAAGAGAAATTATAGATAAAAGGTATCGGTGCTCATCGGCCATTGGACATAAACATTACACAACAAGTTTGAAATCGCAAATTCGACAATGAGTGCTGAGGCGCGACTGTAGCCTTGGGTTCGATCCAAGGCTGTGTCACAGCCGGCCGTGACCGGGAGACCCATGGCCCAGCACAATTGGCCCAGCGTCGTCCGGGTTAGGGGAGGGTTTGGCCGGCCGGGATGTTCTTGTCTCATCGTGCTCAGCGACTCCTTGTGGCGGGCAGGTTGGTGGACTTCGGTCGTCAGTTCGACAGTGTTTCCTCCGACACATTGGCGGCTGGCTTCCGGGTTAAGCGAGCAGTGTATCAAGAAGCAGTGCGGCTTGACGCTCGACCTTCGCCGAGTCCGTAGGGAAATTGCAGGAATGAGACAAGATCGTAACTACCAATTGGATATCACGTGAAAGGAGGTAATGCCATGGGCCAGAAAAGTTTGAATACATTGGCAATGCTGTCAATCCAGGATGACTTCTGCCACGTTCAAAAAAACTGTAAACTCGGATATGGGAAATCTCAGACTTCAGTGAGTTCAAGACAACTGGGAACTTCGATAAAATTAGCTCCGACTGGGAAAATACGGAAAATAATTTTGAATAATAATTTAGATTTTAGGCCTCTTTCGCTACAAGCTTGGCATACCTGTATTTTGGGAGTTTCTCTCATTCTTCTCTGCAGATCCTCTCAAGCTCTGTCAGGTTAGATGGGGAGCATTGCTTCACGGCTATTTTCAAGTTTGTCCAGAGATGTTCGATCAGGTTCAAGTCCGGGCTCTGGCTGGGCCGCTCAAGGACATTCAGAGACTTGTCCTGAAGCCACTCCTGCGTCGTCTTGGCTGTGTGCTTAGGGTTGTTGTCCTGTTGGAAGGTGAACCTTCGCCCCAGTCTGAGGTCCTGAGCGCTCTGGAGTAGGTTTTCTTCAAGGATCTCCCTGTACTTTGCTCCGTTCAACTTTGCCTTGATCCTGACTAGTCTCCCAGTCCCTGCCGCTGAAAAACATCCCCACAGCATGATTCTTCCACTACCATGCTTCACCATAGGGATGTTGCCAGGTTTCCTCCAGACGTGACGCTTGGCATTCAGGCCAAAGAGTTCAATCTTGGTTTCATCAGACCAGAGAATCTTGTTTCTCATGGTCTGAGAGTCTCTACCTGTAATGGCTCATTACAATCTCGGAAATCTACGGACAGTTCCTTGGACTTCATGGTATAGTTTCTGCTCTGACATGCATTTCTTCGGTGGAGTTTAACCGTCGGTTGGCATCCAATATGTTGCATTAGCGCCCCCAACTGAACTATAGAATAAATCCATTACACTTTGTGATACAAAATGGGAAAAGGGAAAAACAAAATAAAAATATTTAATCACCCTACCAACTAACCCTACACTCATTAAAACCTACAAACCTTTTCCACTACTTTAATCCTATCTGAACCTACCCCAGGCCAATGACCTGAGAGGACGGGACACTACCCCTCAACACATCCTGTAACTCTTCTGAAGTCAAACCTCTTCCCCCAAGTACTTTTCTGAAGCTGCCACCACAACATCTATTTTCTGTGACTCACGTTCCATCTCTGCGGTACAGTTGATAACCATTGCTATGAAAGCTAAGAAGCCAACCTTACTGAAACATATCACTCATTGGCCTAACCCTCTGTTCTGGCACAGATCTACTATTCAGAAGGATCCTCTCAGAATCCATCACCTTTGATCCAACCTCCTCTACTTTCTTCACTGCCTCAGCATACGACATCTTCTGCACTCCTCTAACCCTGGCCACCTTAACCTGCCCCTCTCACACCGGACACCTCCGATCCCCAGCAACATGGGCACCCCTACAGTTAACACACAACTTTTACTCCACCAAAACTACACATTCCTCTGTCCCATGTCCTCCTGCACAATTCCCACATCTTGAAATCTCCCTCCTACACACTGCTGCCCATAAACGTGACACCTATAACACCGCAGTGTATTCGGCACAAAAGCTCTAACAGCATAACTCATATCCTAACATTACTTTGTCAGGTAAAGACTCTGAATCAAAGCTTGAAAGAATAAACTGCCCAAAGCAGCTATAGCCTTTAACATATTCTTACCTCTTTGTTGATTGATATCCATTGAATTTTAAAAGGGAGACAGTGTCAAACAACACAGCCATTTGCACAAATATGAAAAGGTAGATGGTATCATCCTAAAATTATCAATTTAGATAATACAATTTTTTTAAACAATCTCCTCAGTTTAACAACAACAGCAGGTGGTCTCAAATTCAAATTTTTCAGTTGGGCAATTAGGTTCCTGCACAATCTAAGGAGGTTCCTCAATGAATCTCACCTCATATTTTACTAGGCAAGTCAGTTAAGAACAAATTCATATTTTCAATGAAGGCCTAGGTTAACTGCCTCGTTCAGGAGCAGAACGACAGATTTTTACCTTGTCAGCTCAGGGATTCGATCTTGCAACCTTTCGGTTACTAGTCGAACGCTATAACCACTAGGCTACCTGCCACCCGTGGTTCTTGAAATAAACTTTTGGGGGCATTTTTCAGTGCCAAGAACCATAAGGTTCTACGAGGAACTTGGAGGATCCCACATGTTTTTAGTGTACTGACAACAGATCAGCTCCTAGAGAGGTATTACCATTTATGGCTACTCTTCCTGGGAGCCAAACACATTAAGGCACTTACATTACATATAAAACAAAAGTATCACATTTTAGGGAAGACCCAGATGCAGACAGTGTTGAAGTAACAAAAGTTTATTACAAGAACAGTGGGCAGGCAAAACGACAGGTCAAGGGCAGGCAGAGGTCAGTAATCCAGATTAGAGTTCAAAATGTACTGAACAACAGGCAGTCTCAGGGTCAGGGCTGCCATAATGGTCAAAACTGGAAAAACTAGAAAACAGGAACTATAGAAAAGACAGGAGCAAGGGGGAAAACACTGGTAGGCTTGATGAACAAAACGAACTGGAAACAGACAAACAGAGAACACAGGTATAAGTACACAGATGATAATGAGAGGAGATGGGAGACACCTGGTGGGGGTGGAGACAAGCACGAAGACAGGTGAAACAGATCAGGGTGTGACAAAAAGATAAAACAGTACATCATATAACATTATTACACCCCTACATATATACAATACAACATGTATTGTGTATATATAGGGTTTATATATAGGGTTACTCAAAGCCAATGGCTTGTCAATAGTAAAGATTGAAAAAAGTAAGGGGCCTAAACAGCTGCCATGGGGAATTCCTGATTCTACCTGGATTATGTTGAAGAGGCTTCCATTAACCATTTGACACGTAAATTCTAAATATTAATAATGGCCCTTACAGCATGAGTCCTTTTTGCACGCGGTACCAGAATTATATGCTGCTGTTCTAGAATTTGATTGCTGCATTTTGCTGCTATTCTCTACACCCCTCATTGTATCAATACCGCAATGTCTGCTTCATGAGGCTTCATAAAACATTCTTCCTATAGTAGTAGCAGTGAGTATCTACAGTAGTATTGATCATTTTATAATTATTATTATCATCTATATATTATCATCTATATTACATGTATCACCATCTGAAAGAGGCTTTGGTATTAACCTGTCTGGGAGGATGCACGTGTGAGATAGGGCGGTACAATAGTGGCATACAAAAAGTGAGAGCGGGGTATGAGCATATATTACATATACCGACCATGGCTAAGGCCAGGAAAGGCTGGCATCCAAAATACTTTTTCTTCATTTTGAAAAATATATTTCATTTATCACCACTCTACGTCACATCACCAAGCAAGGAAGATTTCTCATCAAATGCGGTGAGTATTATGGCTTGGATAGGTTTTAGCCTGGTCGAGGCGGAAGATAATGAGAACAGGGTGGTGGACAAAGTCTTGTAAGCAACAAAGTGAGGTAGTTTGTGCGTGCAGTCAGATTGAATGGTGTGTGCGTGTAATCAGCTATATTGTGTGCAGAGACTGTGGCATGAGTAAAGCAAGGTTGTAGATATAATTGGTTATCATAAACTATGGAGCAAGACAGGATTATCTAGGTTTATACTTTGGCGCCATCTACAGGCTGAATGTTACGTTGGCGGACCAGTTATCGCTCTCCTTCCAAAACGTGGTTACACATATAAACTTCAAGTATTACTAACTATACAGTAAATTCCTTGGAAAAGTCTATGTAAATTAACAAACCAAATCGTGCTCTTTGGTCTACAGTAGTCTACAGTAGTCTACAGATTAGGCTAAAGTTTGTTGGCTAGGGAAAATATTATTTGATTGAAATAATCAAAACATATTTTCCCTAGCCAACAACCATTTGTCCAAATGATAAAACATAATTGCTAGAATGCATTACAAATCAAGTAATAACAAAAGTTGATTACATACTTTTCTTTTTCATTTCAGAAATGTAACCCAGGAGTCCATTTCCAGGGGTATTATTTGTATTTTTATTTGTTTATTTGCCTCTTATGTTGGTTCAAAACAACTGGGAACTCTGAAAAATACAAGGTAAATTCATGACATCAGTGATCTTCAGGTCGGAAAAGTTGGAGCTCTAGAAAGAGCCCAGAGTTGGAATTCCGAGTTGGATTACCGTTCAAATCTATGTTTCCCATAGATTTGCGCCGTAATTATTGGGACAGTGAAGCATTTTTTCTTCTGTCGGCTCTATACTCCCAAAGTTTGGATTTGAAATCAATGAAGTTAAAGTGCTGATGGTCAGCTTTCATTTGAGGATATCTTCATCCATATCGGGTGAACCATTTAGAAATGACAGCACTTTTTGTATGTAGTCCCCTTATTTTAGGGGACCAAAAATATTGGGACAAATTTACTAGTATGTATATTAAATTAGTAAAAAGTTAATTATTTGGTCCCACATTTATAGCACGCAATGACTACATCAAGCTTGTTACTCTACACATTTGTTGGCTGCATTTTCTGTTTGTTTTGGTTGTGTTTCAGATTAATTTCTATTGGGCACAAAATAATGTTAAATAATGTATTGTGCCATTTTGGAGTCACTTTTACTGTAAATAAGAATATAATGTTTCTAAACACTTCTACATTAATGTGGACGCTACCACGATTACAGATCATCCTGAATGAATAGTGAATGATGATGAGTGAGAAAGTTACAGATGCACAAATAAACTCAGCAAAAAAAGAAACATCTCCTTTTCAGGACCCTGTCTTTCAAAGATAATTCATAAAAATCCAAATAACTTCACAGAGCTTCATTGTAAAGAGTTTAAACACTGTTTCCCATGTTCGATGAACAAGCATGGGGTGGCAGGTAGCTTAGTGGTTAGAGCATTGGACTAGAAACCGAAAGGTTGCAAGATCGAATCCCTGAGCTGACAAGGTAAAAATATGTTGTTCTGCCCCTGAACAAGGCATTTAACCCACTGTTCCGAGGCTGTCATTGAAAATAAGAATTTGTTCTTAACTGACTTAAATAAAGTTTATTTTTTATTTTTTATGAACCATAAACAATTAATGACCTGTGGAAATGTCATTAAGACACTAACAGCTTACAGACCGTAGGCAATTAAGGTCACAGTTATAAAAACTCAGACTTAGGCCTTCTACTGACTCTGAAAAACACCAAAAGAAAGATGCCCAGGGTCCCTGCTCGTCTGCGTGAACGTGCTTTAGGCATGATGCAAGGAGGCATGAGGACTGCAGATGTGGCCAGGGCAATAAACTGCAATGTCCGTACTGTGAGACGCCTAAGACAGCGCTACAGGGAGACAGGCCGGACAGCTGATCGTCCTCGCAGTGGCAGACCATGTGTAACAACACCTGCCCAGAATCGGTACATCCGAACATCACACCTGCGGGACAGGTACAGGATGGCAACAACAACTGCCCGAGTTACACCAGGAACGCACAATCAGTGCTCAGACTGTCCGCAATAGGCTGAGAGAGGCTGGACTGAGGGCTCGTAAGCCTGTTGTAAGGCAGGTCCTCACCTGGCAACAACGTCGCCTATGGGCACAAACCCACTGTCGCTGGACCAGACAGGACTGCCAAAAAGTGCTCTTCACTGACGAGTCGTGCTTTTGTCTCACCGGGGGTGATGGTCGGATTCGCGTTTATCTTCGAAGGAATGAGCGTTACACCGAGGCCTGTACTCTGGAGCGGGATCGATTTGGAGGTGGAGGGTCCGTCATGGTCTGGGGCGGTGTGTCACAGCATCATCGGACTGAGCTTGTTGTCATTGCAGGCAATCTCAACGCTGTGCGTTACAGGGAAGACATCCTCCACCCTCATGCGGTACCCTTCCTGCAGGCTCATCCTGACATAACCCTCCAGCATGACAATCCCACCAGCCATACTGCTCATTTTGTGTGTGAGATTTCCTGCAAGACAGGAATGTCAGTGTTCTGCCATGGCCAGCGAAGAGCCCGGAGCTCAGTCCCATTGAGCACGTCTGGGACCGGAGGGTGAGGGCTAGGGCCATTCCCCCCAGAAATGTCCGGGAACTTGCAGGTGCCTTGGTGGAAGAGTGGTGCAACATCTCACTGCAAGAACTGGCAAATCTGGTGCAGTACATGAGGAAGAGATGCACTGCAGTACTTAATGCAGCTGGTGGCCACACCAGATACTGACTGTAACTTTTGATTTTGACCCCCCTTTGTTCAAGGACACATTATTTCTGTTAGTCACATGTCTGTGGAACTTGTTCAGTTGTTGAATCTTGTTATGTTCATACAAATATTTAAACGTTAAGTTTGCTGAAAATAAACGCAGTTGACAGTGAGAGTGAGATTTATTTTTTTGCTGAGTTTATCATACCAAGACGTGTGAACCTCTTAGCATTTTATAGACGCACAAATATCATACCCCCACCAAAAAAAGCTAACCTCCATATCAGATTGTGTAGAAATGGCGAAAATGAGCTTTAGATGCCCCCAGTTCTAAAACAAAGTTGCGCACCTGGATCTGAGGAACCATTTTAGCAGCTGCAGAGTAACTTGCTTGGCCCTAACCACTGCTCCGTAATGGCTGTGTGTCAACCACCCTCTCCTCATGGTGTGCCAGTTGGGGTTGCCTGTCGAATAGCCTCCTGCTGCTCCACCGACAGCGCCATGCCAGCTAGGTGCCCTTGTTTTTTTTAACAGACAGGGATGACAGGGAGGGTAGCGGTTGTTCTGGCTCAAGTTCAAGGAGCCATGACATTCCACTGAAAATGCCCTTGTAGAGTGTTGACAGCTGTGTAGAACACATTGTATTGCTAAGATGCTCAAACTTCACTTAATAGCTACACTCACTGACACAGGAGAAACTTTATCCCTCATGCTTGCTCTGACCAAACCGGTTAGTTGCCTCTCACTATAGCTGCATTTTCCACATGGCCAGAGTTATAGAGGTCTTCTCCCCTTTTAATGCTCTTATGCTCATCCTTAAAAAAATGCCATAAGTTCTGAAATAGACACCAAAGTCAACATAGTGTACAAACAATTACAGTATCTAGGCTAAGTAATACAAAATAATTTTTTGATCTACTGCTCTGCTAACTAGCTAGCTAAAGTGTAATCAGTGGCTAGATAAGATAGAGAAAGGGGTCGGGAAGAAGTTTCACACTTCAATACATTTCAATACATCACATGGATTCTTCATGGATTGGGCACAGGTCTCTGATCGCGCTGGTGAACGGTAGCTGACAGTGTCGACTAGAGACGACGTGCAGGAGCTTCCTACAGGAATTCATAGTCTTGATGAGGTCTTCTCTGTCGCTAAAAGTGGAGGCTCCTCAGAGGAGGAAGGGGAGGACCATCCTCCTCAGTGAATTTCATAAAAATAAACATAGTGAAACAATAAAGTAATCCTTTTTAGATAAAACTATACTAAATATATTTGCATGTCACTAAATAATTTATTAAAACACACTGTTCTACAATGAAGGTCTACATTAGCCTCACCAGCCCTCTGTAGGGTAGCACCATGGTGTAGCCGGAGGACAGCTAGTTTTCGTCCTCTTCAGGGTACATAGGCAATACAAAACCTAGGAGGCTCGTGCTTGTCACCCCCTTCCATAGACTTACACAGTAATAAGAACAATTTATAGAGGACGTCCTCCAACCTATCAGAGCTCTTGCAGCATGAACTGACATGTTGTCCAACCAATAGAATGAATCAGAGAATTAATCTAGTACTGAAAGCATACGTTATAGCTAGTTAGCACTGCAGTGCATAAAATGTGGTGAGTAGTTGACTCAAAGACAGAGAAAGACAAGAGTTGAACAATTTTAAAAAAATGCATTCATAAAAAAATGAAGAAGCAAGAGAGAGAGAACTATAGCTATATTTAGGTGTATTTTTTCCCCATTTACTTAGCTAGCGAATTCAGCTAGCTAGTTAACCTACTCAAACACCCGGCTCAAACAGAGAGGGATGCTATGTTAGCTAGCTGGCTATCTAACACTGGAACTCTTCCAAGTCAATGTAAGTTTTATAAATTTATTGCCACCGCGGCCCGCTGGCTTGACTGTTAAACTACTTGCTGCTGACTGTATACTGTACTGCATGATTGTAGCAGGTTCATTAATGTGTTAGTTGTAGTAGCTATACTGAACAAAAATATAAATGCAACATAGAACAATTTCAACAATTTTCCTGAGTTACAGTTCATATAACGAAATCAGTCAATTGAAATAAATTCTTTAGGTCCTAATCTATGGATTTCACATGACTGGGCAGGGGACCAACCCAGCCAATCAGAATTAGTTTTCCCCCACAAAAGGGCTTTAATACAGACAGATATACTCCTCAGTTTCATCAGCTGTCCGGGTGGCTGGTCTCAGAGATCCCGCAGGTGAAGACGACGGATGTGGAGGTCCTGGGCTGGCGTGGTTACACGTGGTCTACAGTTGTGAGGCCGGTTGAACATACTGCCAAAGTCTCTAAAATTACGTTGGAGGCGGCTTATGGTAGAGAAATGAACATTCAATTCTCTGGCAACAGCTCTGGTGGACATTCCTGCATTCAGCAAGCCAATTGCATGCTCCCTCAAACCTTGAGACATCTGTGGCATCTGTGTGACAAAACTGCACATTTTAGAGGGGCCTTTGTGTAATGATCATGTTTAATCAGCCATGTTTAATCAGCCACACCTGTCAGGTGGATGGATTAACATGGCAAAGGAGAAATGCTCACTAACAGGGATATAAACAAATTTGAAAGAAAAGCTTTTTGTGCGCATGGAACATTTCTGGGATCATTTATTTCAGGTCATTAAAAATGGGACCATCACTTTACATGTTGCGTTTATTTTTGTTCAGTATATGTTGACTGAAGTCCACAAGGAAAGGGAAAAGGTGAGAGGAGGAGAGCACATGAAGGAATTATCCAACAATCAAAAAGATCATGCTGTTTGTATGTGGCTGCTATGAAAGTCATCTGGGGCACCACGGGAAAATGTATTTACTGAGTTACCGTTTCCAGAATGAACTCAAAAATATCAGAATATCTCAATATACTATCCGTCATCCATCAATCATTTGCTCCTATTTCCGTCTCATTCTGAACGTCGTAATAACCTATAAATCTGCACAAACCCTAGTCTCCATGATGAATCAGCGATACACAAATTGGCTTAATTATTTTTTTGCTAACTAAATAATCACACAGAATTAGATAAACACACACAGGATAGATTATGTGTTGATTACTAACAATGCAATGAAAAGTCCCTAGTGGACTAACCCGATATGACGGCTTGGTACACAATTCAAAGGGATGGGGAAAGAAAGAGCGGGAGAAGGAGAGACAAAGGAATTCAACTATTACACATACAGTTGAATAATACGCTCATCGTAAATATGGATATTTAGCACCCTAACAACCGCTCATTCGTATTTAGAAATGAAATGTACATATTTATGCTTGTATGTCTTTGTTGTCTCTCTCTGGTGAAATCGCCTGATCAGTCTGTGACGAATAGTTTGACAGAAAGTCTCTGGTTGTCCACCAGAGGTCACCATGTCTAGTCATTTCTAGTCATAGCTTCTTGGTCTTGGAGTGTCTGTTAGAACAGGTCTTCCAGAAGTGTACCACGCGGTGTTCAGCGGGCCTTGTCCTTCACTCTGTTTGATTAGAACAGATACCTATAGTGGTGAGAGGAAATTGTTCTTTGTCTCTCATCTTCAGGCCGAGTTTCCTAGGCTAAAAGTGCATAAACAGCTGCAGACTGAATGTCCCTGTGTAGTCTTCTTCGAGAGAGTTTCAAAGGGTTTAACCATTTTCTGGTATGTTCATCTTTAAACCATTTTGTAACACATTCAGCTCGTACTGCACGCATACTTATCTTTATTTTAAACCATTTCTCAGCGCTGTCTGGTCTGTAGAAATTCCAACCATGTCAACGTGTGGATGATCCTCACGCTCTCAGGTCTAAATGGTTGACTATTCAGGGTACAGCTAAGACCACTGTACACACCGGCAACAACCCGGCATGTTTTGGTCTCATACACTGGTTCTCAATCCTGGTCCTTGGGACCCAAAGGGGTGCACATTTTTGTTTTTGCCCTAGTACTACACAGCTGATTCAAATGATCAACTTATCAAAAGGCTTTGATTATTTGAATCAGGTGGGTAGTACTAGGGCAAAAACAAAAATGTGCACCCCTTTGGGTCCCCAGGACCAGGATTGAGAACCACTGGTCTAATATGTTAATTCTTTAGGAGTCCTTTATAAGCTATCTGGCAAAAGGGGCGTTCCCTCCTTTTTGCATAATGTCTGTGCTCGCGTGGGCTTGGTTACTGACTTGGTTACTGACATGAAAAACTATTCTCATCTAGGCTAAAGGCTAAAATCACATTTCATCTTCTCACAAATAGTTCAATATTTAATCATATAAATTCCACAACATTTAGATGTAAATCTAATAACTGGGATATATACATTTGTAGAATTACAGTTATTTGGTTACACCGTCCTTAATGACTTATTTGACATGATAATTGTTTAGAGCCCCACCAACCATTTCCCACATTATTTACATTATAAATATTGTTTCAATGTCCAAACTTTTGATGTTAAAGTTTTGGCCAAGTATCTCTCTGTTGTAACACTCAGACATTCCATTTTCAATACTGCAGAGCCCAATGGCAGGTATTTATGATCCGGTTGTTAAGTCATAAAACCGGGCCAACTTCCTCCCTCTCCCCATCTGCAGGAGGAGCTGACCCACTGTAACCTGATCCTTCGAATCCTCACAAGAGAGTCATGACAGTCCCCCTCTGGTGGATTCAACTTGGAAGGATCCTGCAAGTTGCAACCCACCATAAGAATGACCATCGGATGTCCTGGTTTGTGGATCAGCATAGCAGTGGCAAGTCGGTTAGGACATCTACTTTGTGAATGACACAAGTCATTTTTCCAACAATTGTTTACAGACAGATTATTTCACTTATAATTCACTGTATCACAATTCCAGTGGGTCAGAAGTTTACATACATGAAGTTGACTGTGCCTTTAAACAGCTTGGAAAATTCCAGGAAATTATGTCATGGCTTTAGAAGCTTCTGATAGGCTAATTGACATCATTTGAGTCAATTGGAGGTGTACCTGTGGATGTATTTCAAGGCCTACCTTCAAACTCGTGCCTCTTTGCTTGACATCATGGGAAAATCTAAATAAATCAGCAAAGACCTCAGGAAAAAAAATTGTCTGGTCCATCCTTGGGAGCAATTTCCAAACGCCCAAAGGTACCACGTTCATCTGTACAAACAATAGTACGCAAGTATAAACACCATGGGACCACGCAGACGTCATACCGCTCAGGAAGGAGACGCGTTCTGTCTCCTAGAGATGAATGCACTTTGGTGCGAAAAGTGCAACTTAATCCCAGAACAACAGCCTTGTGAAGATGCTGGAGGAAACAGGTACAAAAGTATCTATATCCACAGTAAAACGAGTCCTATATCAGCATAACCTAAAAGGCCTCTCAGCAAGGAAGAAGCCACTGCTCCAAAACCGCCATAAAAAAGTCAGACTACGGTTTGCAACTGCACATGGAGACAAAGATCGTACTTTTTGGAGAAATGTCCTCTGGTCTGATGAAACAAAAATAGAACTGTTTGGCCATAATGACCATTGTTATGTTTGGAGGAAAAAGGGGGATGCCAAGAAAGAACACCATCCAAACCGTGAAGCACGGGGGTGGCAGCATCATGTTGTGGGGGTGCTTTGCTGCAGGAGGGACTGGGGCACTTCACAAAATAGATGGCATCATGAGGAAAGAAAATTATGTGGATATATTGAAGCAACATCTCAAGACATCAGTCAGGAAGTTGAAGCTTGGTCGCAAATGGGTCTTCCAAATGGATAATGACCCCAAGCATACTTCCAAAATTGTGGCAAAATGGCTTAAGGACAACAAAGTCAAGGTATTGGAGTGGCATTCAAAGCCCTGACCTCAATCCCATAGAAAATTTGTGGGCACAACTGAAAAAGCGTGTGTGAGCAAGGAGGTCTACTAACCTGACTCAGTTGCACCACCTTTGTCAGGAGGAATGGGCCAAAATTCACCCAACTTATTGTGGGAAGCTTGTGGAAGGCTACCTGAAACGTTTGACCCAAGTTAAACAATTTAAAGGCAATGCTACCAAATGCTAATTGAAAGTATGTAAACTTCTGGGAATGGGAATGTGATGAATGAAATAAAAGCTGAAATAAATCATTTTCTCTACTATTATTCTGACATTTCACATTCTTAAAATAAAGTGGTGATCCTAACAGACCTAAGACAGGGAATTTTTACTAGGATTAAATGTCAGGAATTGTGAAAAACTGAGTTTAAATGTATTTGGCTAAGGTGTATGTAAACGTCCGATGTCAACTGTTCATAGGGGCAATACCAGAATAAAGTATCTATTGATTCTGTCTCTTCGCAACAAAATCTACAGAGATGAGATATATAAGCACTCTGTTGGTGGCAAAAAATGTATGTAATTTTAATTGAAAAACTCTAAGTGATGAGAGTGTAGTTTTTGTACCAGATAATAAACCATGTGCCATGGAATTGGTACATCGAAAATCTCCTCCCATTTATTTTGCAACCTGTATGGTGCAGCTGTCAACATTTTTGTCCTCAGATGAAACTGGTATACTTTTATATTTATGCCAGTTCCTTTCAGCCAATTTGTATTTTTAATATATGGCAGGCAAACAAGTTCCCTACCTTCTCCTTTTTCCACTTGCCTCCTCCATTTTTGTGGTAGTGCTGCAATCAGTTATTCCCATATATTTTCGATAACTGCATATGTGACATAACTCATCCATTTCTGGATATCATAAGGTGAATGCACCAATTTGTAAGTCGCTCTGGATAAGAGCGTCTGCTAAATGACTTAAATGTAAATGTAAATGTAAATTTCTATTTAGTATCATTAATAAATATATATATTTTTTTAAATTATTCCATAAAGAATGTTTTTTTTAAATTAATCAATATATTTGAGTTTAACCATAACATTTGCTGTAATATTTGTTTTATCTTTTCTGGAGGACAAAACTGAAAATGTAAACAACTTGTTTAAGAAAGGGCGATACTTTAAACAAAATTTCATTTTCAATTAGTCGGAAATGAAAAGTTGTAATCTGTATGAAGGCAAAAAGGCAATTTTTGAACAAAGGATGAGCCTTTCTTAATAATCTACTGGAAAACCATTTTGGGTTTAAGTATAACTTATGTATGAGTGAAACTTTTTGTGAGAGGTTTAAAGCTTTAGTATTTAATAATTTTAGCCCCCCAAACTCATATTCATTATATAAATAGACACGTTTAATTTTGTCTGGCTTAGCATTCCAAATAAAATGAAATATTTTTTGCTCATATGATTTAAAAAATAAGTCATCCGGAGTAGGCATTGCCATTAGTAAGTAAGTAAACTGTGATAGGACCAAAGAGTTCATCAATCTGATTTTTCCATAAATAGACAAGTATTTACCTCTCCATGGTTGCAGAATCTTATCTATTTTTGCAAACTCTCTATTGAAATTAATGATGGTAAGTTGATTTATATTTTTGAAGATGTGAATACCAAGTATGTCTACTTCACCATCCGCCCATTTTATAGGTAAACTACAAGGTAGTGTAAACACTGTATTTTTTTACGATCCAATACATAATATGGTACACTTGTCATAATTAGGTTTTAACCCAGAGAGGCTAGAAAAGTGATCAAGATCTTCAATGAGACTGTGCAGGGATCCAGATTGTGGATTTAAGAAAAAACTAGAGTCATTGGCATACATTGACACTTGTTTTTATCCCCCTGGATTTATTGATGGATCCAATTTTAATAGCTAGCATTGCAATGGCCATAATAAATAGACATGGAGATAATGGACAGCCTTGTTTTACTCCTCTTAAAAGCTCAATACTTTCTGATAAGTAACCATTATTTACTATTTTACATCTGGGGTTGCTGTAGATAACTTTAACCCACTGTATAATAGATTCACCAAAATTAAAGTAATCCAGGCATTTATATATAAATTCTAGTCCTCCTTTATCAAATGCCTTTTCAAAATCTGCTAGGACGACCAGACCTGGTAAACTTCTGACCCACTGGGAATGTGATAAAATAAATAAAAGATTAAATAAATCATTCTCTCTACTATTATTCTAACATTTCACATTCTTAAAATAAAGCGGTGATCCTAACTGACCTAAGACAGGGAATGTTTATAAGGATTAAATGTCAGGAATGGTAAAAAACTGAGTTTAAATGTATTTGGATAAGGTGTATGTAAACTTCTGACTTCAACTGTAAATTATCCTGTACAAGATTTTGTACTGAATATATTACGTTGTTACAGGTGTCAAGCTTATGGGCATGTGGCAGCAGTGTGTAGGATGGAGGTTCCTAGGTGTGAGAAGTGTGCAGAAGGGCATTTATTGGATGCCAACCTCCGTTAAACCTCATCGAAGAAGAATTCTAGCGTGTACACGCTCATTCACGCTCTTTACAAACCGCTTATCGTTTGACATGGGCTGCGTTTCAAACTCATAAAAGACACACCCTCGTCCACTTAACCTCGCTTATGCCCTTGGCGGAATCCCTGTCACCATCTTGGACGTCGGTTCAAACGATTAGCCAAACAAGGGAAGTTCGCAACGCAAGCCCCTCAGCCCTCGTTCTTGATTGAGTTTGCAAGTGTACAATTATGTTCCCTTCGGGGCCTGAAACGCCCCATAATTCCATTCGCGATGATTGTACATCCACTAAGAAAAGTCAGCCAAAACTTAAAACCTCAACGTCAATATGGAGAAGTCAAGTGTAAGTAAAAACGAATGTAAAAAGGTTCGAAATTGTGCTGCTAATGCACATGATGGCACAAACACATCTCATAAAAGTAATGTTTTTGTTTGGTTAGCTTTTGGAAATTGTAGTTCCAGCTAGGCAGGCTAAAGTTAGTTAGTTAATTAATTTGCTAGCTATCATACAGTAGGTGTATATTAATAATTATATAGTTAATATAAGTAGACATGCAATCATAATTGACTGTAGCGCATATAAAGCAACCACAAGCTACCAGTGGCTGAAAACACAATCATCCCGGGATGAATGACGAATTTCCAGGCAAGGGCGGTCCATTTAAAAATAATTCCTTCCTCCCTTGCCCTGCAAGTGTATACATACTCGTCCGAAGTCATGATACGTCATCAGAAGTGTCCGCTTAATTTGAGGGCTGGGGAGATAGGGTGTGTATTTTAAGTGTTTGGAATGCAGCAATGGACTTAATGGTCGTTTCTCGCCGAATTGTTAATGTGCAGGCCGTCAAATCAAGGGCACTCCTTCGATTTAAAGTTAGGTTTGACGAAAATCTAAAAGTGTCAGTTTGTCACTTTCACGAGGTTGGAGTAATATCATGTTCAACTACATAAGACATTGGCTCGAATGTAGGTTGTGCCTTTAGATTTCAAGAAAATGAACAACTACGGAATCTTTTTTCACTTCTCATATTGACTTCTCAAACCCCGGCATGGTCTGTTTCGCAAGCGTTCCCGGAAGTATCGCGATGTTGCGCCTCTGGGTATATAAACTCTGTGGTTCAGCCATAATTATGACTTCGTGGCTGTGGTAACTAGTGACTACCGCTCCAAGTGTGTCCCTTATCCGCATGTGGGAGGAGCTGTTTGGGGTGTTGTGGATCTATATGTAAAGGGAAAAAATTCAGTGGGAGTGATAGTCAGCGCTTCTGTTTCTTATTGACATATTACAGTTCAAATTGATACGAATTGAAATAGCTAACTATAGCCATGCCTGGAATAGATAAATTACCAATAGAGGAGACATTCGAGGACAGTCCGCAGGTAATATATTTCACGCTATGCTCTGTAGCCTGCTAGCTTTATCTCTCGTCTTTGTGCCGTGCAAAAGCGCAGCAAAAGCTAGCCCTGCTAACTCGCTCGAGCAAGCATCAAGAGTTGTCAAATGGCTCAAAAAGTGATAACTGGCCTCGTCATATTTGCCAGCTGTTAATGGTATTAGCTATTTATGCAACATTATTAATATCGGTCTTTGCACCACCTGCTAAAAGTATGCACGCCAATGGTTTTCTAGTTAAACACATCACACACCCTTGTGTTGATGAACACATAAATGAGCTACTGCCAGGTTACGTGACCATCCTTACTCTAGCTGGTTGGTTACTGTTAGTCTCTGGCAGCGTGCACCACTTTCTCCTGTCTAGGGACGAGGTTGCCTAATAACAAAGCACAGAATGTTTAATGAAATTACGTTTGAACATACTCTACCAGTTGTCTGTGTGGTTGGTCCTTCAGCTGGTCGACATTTTAGTTTTTAAATATCCACAAGAAACTATTATTCACCCGACTTTTTGGAGCGCATGTACTGAGGTTGAAATTTATATCACCTGGCACATGCGCAAACATTCCTTACCCCAGGATACTACAACTGGTGACTATCCGGGAGAATAAAGAAAAGGACCACTCTGTTGCTGCGTAAATCTTATAGATTTATTGACGGGACAAGTAAACAATCAGAGTTATGCAGCAACAGAGTGCTCCTTTTTGTATTATCCTGGATAGTCACCAGTTGAAGTATCCTGGGGTAAGGAATGTTTTGGGGATTTTCAAGTCCCTCAGTCTAGTACCTGATTTCCCCTTTTTAATTTAAGCTGGGCTGAAGCGCGTTTGGGTATACCTTCGTTCCATTGATATACAGTACCAGTCAAAAGTTTGGACACACCTACTTATTCAAGGGTTTTTCTTTATTTTTACTATTTTCTACATTGTGAAATAATAGTGAAGACAAAACTATGAAATAACACATATGGAATCATGTAGTAACCAAAAAAGTGTTAACTTCGTCAGGCTGCAGGGCGGTGCCGGTACACTTATGACAACATCCAGCTCAAGTGCAGGGCGCGAAATTCAAAATGTATTTTTTAGAAATATTTAACTTTCACACATTAACAAGTCCAATACAGCATTTGAAAGATAAACATCTTGTGAATCCAGCCAACATGTCCGATTTTTAAAATGTTTTACAGCGAAAACACCACGTATATTTATGTTAGCTCACCACCAAATAGAAAAAAGGACAGACATTTTTCACAGCACAGGTAGCATGCACAAAACCAACCTAACTAACCAAGATCCAACCAAACTAACCTAGAAACAACTTAATCAGATGACAGTCCTATAACATGTTACACAATAAATCTATGTTTTGTTTGAAAAATGTGCATATTTGAGGTATAAATCAGTTTTACATTGATGCTACCATCACAGCTACCGTCAGATATAGCACCCGAAGCAACCAGAGTAATTACAGACACCAACGTCAAATACCTAAATACTCATCAAAAACATTTCCGAAAAATATATGGTGTATAGCAAATGAAAGACAAAGATCTTGTGAATACAGCCAATATTTCCGATTTTTTTAAGTTTTACAGCGAAAACACAATATAGCGTTATATTAGCTTACTACAATAGCTAACACACAACAGCATTGATTCCAGGTAATCGGTAGCGATAGCACAGTTCGACAGATATATGAAATATCATCCCAAAATGGGTACTACTTTTGCTGATCTTCCATCAGAATGTTGTACAAGGGGTCCTTTGTCCAGAACCGTCTTTGTTTGGGTTTAGAAGGACCTCTTTCCCTCTTGAATTAGCAAGCACACTGGCCAAGTGGTGCTAAGCTCTCCACCCTGAACAAAAGTAGACAACGCAACACGCCTAACGTCCCGAATAAATTTCAAGATTTATCAAGGCAACCTTTGGCCTAATTTGACTGGGTGCCAACGGCAGATGCAGTTTTTTTTTCTTCATCTGTAACCCCAGTATGATCCATGTGAGCGCAGCGAAAGTTCACTCCGTGAGGAAGCGCTGTAGTTGGTCGCCTAAGACATTTAAATTCAGGTTGTAACACAACAAAAGTCAAGGGCTGTGAATACTTTCTGAAGGCACTGTCATTTTTAATAATTGTACAGTACCAGTCAAAAGTTTGGACAAACCTACCCATTCAACGTTTTTTCTTTATTTTTACTATTTTCTACATTGTAGAATAATAGTGAAGACGTCAAAACTATGAAATAACACATATGGAATCATGTAGTAACCAAAAAAGTGTTAAACAAATCAACATATATTTTAGATTTGAGTTTCTTCAAAGTAGCCACCCGTTGCCTTGATGACAGCATTGCACACATGGGATTCTCTCAAACAGCTTCACCTGGAAAGTTTCCACATATGCTGAGCAGTTGTTGGCTGTTTTCCTTCACTCTGCAGTCCAACTCATCCCAAACCATCTCAATTGGGTTGAGGTCAGGTGATTGTGCAGGCTAGGTCATCTGATGCAGTACTTCATCAAATCAAATTTTATTAGTCACATGCGTCGAATACAACCGATGTAGACCTTAGAGTGAAATGCTTACTTACGAGCCCCTAACCAACAATGCAGTTTTAAAAAATACGAATAAAAAATGAAAGCAACAAGTAATTAAAGAGCAGCAGTAAAATAACAATAGCGAGAACATATACAGGGGGGTACCGGTACAGAGTCAATGTGCGGGGGCACCGGTTAGTTGAGGTAATACAGTTGAAGTCCGAAGTTTACATACACTTAGGCTGTAGTCATTAAAACTTGTTTCTCAACCACTCCACAAATTTCTTCTTAACAAACTATTGTTTTGGCAAGTCGGTTAGGACATCTACTTTGTGCATGACACAAGTAATTTTTTCAACAATTGTTTACAGACAGATTATTTCACTTATAATTCACTGTATCACAATTCCAGTGGGTCAGAAGTTTACATACACTAAGTTGACTGTGCCTTTAAACAGCTTGAAAAATGTCAGAAAATGATGTCATGGCTTTAGAAGCTTCTGATAGGCTAATTGACATAATTTGAGTCAATTCGAGGTGTACCTGTGGATGTATTTAAGGCCTACCTTCAAACTCAGTGCCTCTTTGCTTGACATCATGGGAAAATCTAAAGAAATCAGCCAAGAACTCATAACAAAAATTGTAGACCTCCACAAGTCTGGTTCATCCTTGGGAGCAATTTCCAAATGCCTGAAGGTCCCACATTCATCTGTACAAACAATAGTACGCAGGTATAAACACCATGGGACCACGCAGACGTCATACCACTCAGGAAGGAGACGCGTTCTGTCTCCTAGAGATGAACGTATTTTGGTGCAAAAAGTGCAAATCAATCCCAGAACAACACCAAAGGACCTTGTGAAGATGCTGGAGAAAACGGGTACAAAAGTATCTATATCCACAGTAAAACGAGCCCTATATCGACATAACCTGAAAGGCCACTCAGCAAGGAAGAAGCCACTGCTCCAAATCTGCCATTAAAAAGCCAGACTACGGTTTGCAACTGCACATGGGGACAAAGATCGTACTTTTTGGAGAAATGTCTTCTGGTCTGCTGAAACAAAAATAGAACTGTTTGACCATAATGACCATCGTTATGTTTGGAGAAAAAAGGGGGAGGCTTGCAAGCTGAAGAACACCATCCCAACCGTGAAGCACGGGGGTGGCAGCATCATGTTGTGGGGGTGCTTTGCTGCAGGAGGGACTGGTACACTTCACAAAATAGATGGCGTCATGAGGAAAGAAAATTATGTGGATATATTGAAGCAACATCTCAAGACATCAGTCAGGAAGTTGAGGCTTGGTCGCAAATGGGTCTTCCAAATGGACAATGACCCCAAGCATACTTCCAAAGTTTTGGCAAAATGGCTTATGGACAACAAAGTCAAGGTATTGGAGTGGCCATCACAAAGCCCTGACCTCAATCCTATAGAAAATTTGTGGACAGAACTGAAAAAGCGTGTGCGATCAAGGAGGCCTACAAACCTGACTCAGTTACACCAGCTCTGTCAGGAGGAATGGGCCAAAATTCACCCAACTTATTGTGGGAAGCTTGTGGAAGGCTACCTGAAACGTTTGACCCAATTTAAACAATTTAAAGGCAATGCTACCAAACACTAATTGAGTGTATGTAATCTTCTGACCCACTGGGATTGTGATGCAATAAATAAAAGCTGAAATAAATCATTCTCTCTACTATTATTCTGACATTTCACATTCTTAAAATAAAGTGGTGATCCTAACTGCCTTAAGACATGGAATTTTAACTAGGATTAAATGTCAGGAATTGTGAAACTGAGTTTAAATGTATTTGGCTAAGGTGTATGTAAACTTCCGACTTCAACTGTATATACATGTAGGTAGAGGTATTAAAGTGACTTTGCATAGATGATAACAACAGAGAGTAGCAGCGGTGTAAAAGGGGGAAGGGGGGGCAATGCAAATAGTCTGGGTAGCCATTTCATTAGATTTTCAGGAGTCTTATGGCTTGGAAGTAAAAAAAAAAATGTTTAGAAGCCTCTTGGACCTAGACTTGGCGCTCCGGTACTGCTTGCCATGCGGTAGCAGGGAGAACAGTCTATGACTAGGGTGGCTGGAGTCTGACAATTTTTAGGGCCTTTTACAATTTTTAGGGCCTTCCTCTATACCTCCTGGTATAGAGGTCGTGGATGGCAGGAAGCTTTGTGCCAGTGATGTACTGGGCTGTACGCACTACCCTCTGTAGTGCCTTGCGGTTGGAGGCCAAGTGGTTGCCATACCAGACAGTGATGCAACAAGTCAGGATGCTCTCGATGGTGCAGCTGTAGAACCTTTTTAGGATCTGAGGACCCATGCGAAAACTTTTCAGTCTCCTGAGGGGGAATAGGTTTTGTCGTGCCCTCTTCATCACTCTCCTTCTTGGTCAAATAGCCCTTACACAGCCTGGAGGTGTGTTGTAGAGGTCGACCGATTATGATTTTTCAACGCCGATACCAATTATTGGAGGACCAAAAAAAGCCGATACCGATTAAATCGGCCGAATTTTGAAAATGTATTTGTAATAATGACAATTACAACAATACTGAATGAACAATTATTTTAACTTAATATAATACATCAATAAAATCAATTTAGCCTCAAATAAATAATGAAACATGTTCAATTTGGTTTAAATAATGCAAAAACAAAGTGTTGGAGAAGAAAGTAAAAGTGCAATATGTGCCATGTAAGAAAGCTAACGTTTAAGTTCCTTGCTCAGAACATGAGAACATATGAAAGCTGGTGGTTCCTTTTAACATGAGTCTTCAATATTCCCAGGTAAGAAGTTTTAGGTTGTAGTTATTATAGGAATTATAGGACTATTTCTCTCTATACCATTTGTATTTCATATACCTTTGACTATTGGATGTTCTTATAGGCACTTTAGTATTGCCAGTGTAACAGTATAGCTTCCATCCCTTTCCTCGCCGCTACCTGGGCTCGAACCAGAAACACATCGACAACAGCCACCCTCGAAGCAGCGTTACCCATGCAGAGCAAGGGGAACAACAACTCCAAGTCTCAGAGTGAGTGATTATTAGCGCGCACCCCGCTAACTAGCTAGCCATTTCACATTGGTTACACCAGCCTAATCTCGGGAGTTGATAGGCTTGAAGTCATAAACAGCGCAATGCTTGAAGCATTGTGAAGAGCTGCTGGCAAAACGCACGAAAGTGCTGTTTGAATGAATGCTTACGAGCCTGCTGGTGCCTACCACCGCTCAGTCAGACTGCTCTATCAAATCATAGACTTAATTATAACACACAGAAATACGAGCCTTAGGTCATTAATATGGTTGATTCCGGAAACTATCATCTCGAAAACAAAATGTTTATTCTTTCAGTGAAATACGGAACCGTTCTGTATTTTATCTAACAGGTGGCATCCATAAGTCTAAATATTCCTGTTACATTGCACAACCTTCAATGTTATGTCATAATTACGTAAAATTCAGGCAAATTAGTTCGCAATGAGCCAGGAGGCCCAAACTGTTGCATATACCCTGACTCTGCGTGCAATGAACAAAAGAGAAGTGTTAATATTGCCAATAACCTGGATTTCTTTTAGCTAAATATGCAGGTTTAAAAAATATATACTTCTGTGTATTGATTTTAAGAAAGGCATTGATGTTTATGGTTAGGTACACGTTGGAGCAACGACCGTCCTTTTTCACGAATGCGCACTGCATCGATTATATGGAACGCAGGACACGCTAGATAAACTAGTAATATCATCAACCATGTGTAGTTATAACTAGTGATTATGATTGATTGATTGATTGATTGATTGATTGTTTTTTATAAGAAAAGTTTAATGCTAGCGAGCAACTTACCTTGGCTTCTTACTGCATTTGCGTAACAGGCGGGCTCCTCGTGAGGCAGGTGGTTAGAGCGTTGGACTAGTTAACCGTAAGGTTGCAAGATTGAATACCTGAGCTGACAAGGTAAAAATCTGTTGTTCTGCCCCTGAACAAGGCAGTTAACCCACCGTTCCTAGCCGTCATTGAAAATAAGAATGTGTTCTTAACTGACTTTCCTAGTTAAATAAAGGTGTAATTTTTATTTTTTTTTACAGATTTCCGATTGTTATGAAAACTTGAAATCTGCCCTAATTAATCGGCCATTCCGATTAATCGGTCGACCTCTAGTGTGCGAGGTCATTGTCCTGTTGAAAAACAAATGATAGTCCCACTAAGCGCAAACCAGCATGGCTACCACAGCATTCTGCAGCAATTAAACCATCCCATCTGTCAAACAAATGACATTTTGCAACAGAATCGGCAGAATGAATACACCCCTGATCACACGCGCACACAGTTCACTTTCATAGCAGTCACATAAAGCGTCACTTTTCTCGTTGTATAATTCCTTCTTGCATCTACACGCTCTCCTCTCTTCTTTTCCCTTCACTTGAGGACTTCACTACATAACACAACAGCTGTCTGTGACCAAGCGCAAAAACCTCTCCAAGCCAAACCTTCATACCATAATCGCTAACCAGCCTACATCGTTGTTACCATATTAACTTTATAGTCAGCAAACTAGAACTAACGCATTAGTAAACTCACAATCTAATCCATGTGTATAATCACGCAGTACAGTGTACAGCAAGCAGTTTAACAGTTACACTGGTGGTCCCCGGTGGCAATAAATTAATAAAACCGAAAGCTTACCTTGACTTGGAAGAGTTGCGTTGTTGGATAGCCTTAGCCAGCTAGCTAACATAAATAGCATTCCTCTCTGTTTGAGCCAGTTTGAGTAGGCTAAATTAGCTGCATTAGCGAAGTAAGTGAAAGGTAAACTAAGAAGAAGAAAAAATACAATGAAATATCTCTCTCTCTCTCTCTCTCTCTGCTGCTTCTCAATTTTTTAAGAAATGAATTTGTTCAAAACTGTTCAACTGTTGTCTTCCTCTGTCTTTGAGTCAACTTCTCACCACATTTTATGCACTGCAGTGCTAGCTAGCTGCTTTCGGTACTACATTCATTCACTGATCCTTAGACTGGATGGGCGAGATGTTAGTTCATACTGCAAGAGATCTGATAGGTTGGAACACGTCGTCATATTTACTCTATAAGTCCATGGAAGAAGGTGTGAACCATGAGCCTCCTAGGTTTTGTATTGAAGTCGATGTACCCAGAGGAGGGTGCTTTTGAGGCTACTGTAGCACTTCATTGCGAAACAGTGTTTTTAATCAGTTATGTAGTATTTAGTATAATTTAATTGAAAAAGGAAAACATTTTTAATGTTCATTATTTCAATTTTTATGAAATTCACTGAGTGGGATGGTCCTCCCATTCCTCTGAGGAGCCTCCACCGGTGGCGTGTCTACAATAGTCAGAGGGGTTGGCTAAAGCTACAGATCTGGGACCAGATTAGCCTTGCACAAGGGTGACATAAGTGTGCCATCTAAGCTACCTACTTCAGGTAAGCCTAACCTGAATGTTTCCTGAGTTGAGTGCTTCCTTCATCCAGTGTGTTTCTCTGTTGCCAGACGCGCTCCCTGCTCGGTGTGTTTGAGGAGGATGCAGCTGCTATATCTAAATACTCCCAGCAGCTCTTCCAGGCCATGCACAGAATCTACGATGCACAGGTGAGCAATGACCTCTGGGATACGCTCATGTCAGTTAGTGTCCAGGCTTTTAAAAACAAGCAAAAATGCAAGCATGCACAACCTTTTCTTTATATTGCTCCTACAGCTAATTAGATGGAACAGACATGACTCTTTTTTTCAGAATGAGTTGAGTGCTGCCACCCATCTCACCTCCAAGCTTCTGAAGGAGTATGAGAAACAGGTAGGCCTATGTTCTCATTGTCAACATGCTGGAATGATGTACAGTATGTACAGTGGGGAGAACAAGTATTTGACACACTGCCGATTTTGCAGGTTTTCCTACATACAAAGCATGTAGAGGTCTGTCATTTTTATCATAGGTACACTTCAACTGTGAGAGACGGAATCTAAAACAAAAATCCAGAAAATCACATTGTATGATTTTTAAGTAATTAATTTGCATTTTATTGTATGACATAAGTATTTGATTACCTACCAACCAGTAAGAATTCCGTCTCTCACGGACGTGTTAGTTTTTCTTTAATAAGCCCTCCTGTGCTCCACTCATTACCTGTATTAACTGCACCTGTTTGAACTTGTTACCTGTATAAAAGACACCTGTCCACACACTCAATCAAACAGACTCCAACCTCTCCACAATGGCCAAGACCAGAGAGCTGTGTAAGGACATCAGGGTTAAATTGTAGACCTGCACAAGGCTGGGATGGGCTACAGGACAATAGGCAAGCAGCTTGGTGAGAAGGCAACAACTGTTGGCGCAATTATTAGAAATTGGAAGAAGTTCAAGATGACGGTCAATCACCCTCGGTCTGGGGCTCCATGCAAGATCTCACCTCGTGGGGCATCAATGATCATGAGGAAGGTGAGGGATCAGCCCAGAACTACACGGCAGGACCTGGTCAATGACCTGAAGAGAACTGGGACCACAGTCTCAAAGAAAACCATTAGTAACACACTACGCCGTCATGGATCAAAATCCTGCAGCGCACGCAAGGTCCCCCTGCTCAAGCCAGCGCATGTCCTGGCCCGTCTGAAGTTTGCCAATGACCATCTGGATGATCCAGAGGGGGAATGGGAGAAGGTCATGTGGTCTGATGAGACAAAAATAGAGCTTTTTGGTCTAAACTCCACTCGCCGTGTTTGGAGGAAGAAGAAGGATGAGTACAACCCCAAGAACACCATCCCAACCGTGAAGCATGGAGGTGGAAACATCATTCTTTGGGGATGCTTTTCTGCAAAGGGGACAGGACGACTGCACCGTATTGAGGGGAGGATGGATGGGGCCATGTATCGCGAGATCTTGGCCAACTACCTCCTTCCCTCAGTAAGAGCATTGAAGATGGGTCGTGGCTGGGTCTTCCAGCATGACAACGATCCGAAACACACAGCCAGGGCAACTAAGGAGTGGCTCCGTAAGAAGCATCTCAAGGTCCTGGAGTGGCCTAGCCAGTCTCCAGACCTGAACCCAATAGAAAATCTTTGGAGGGAGCTGAAAATCCGTATTGCCCAGCGACAGCCCCAAAACCTGAAGGATCTGGAGAAGGTCTGTATGGAGGAGTGAGCCAAAATCCCTGCTGCAGTGTGTGCAAACCTGGTCAAGAACTACAGGAAACGTGTGATCTCTGTAATTGCAAACAAAGGTTTCTGTACCAAATATTAAGTTCTGCGTTTCTGATGTATCAAATACTTATGTCATGCAATAAAATGCAAATTAATTACTTAAAAATCATACAATGTGATTTTCTGGATTTTTGTTTTAGATTCCATCTCTCACAGTTGAAGTGTACCTATGATAAAAAATTACAGACCTCTACATGCTTTGTAAGTAGGAAAACCTGCAAAATTGGCAGTGTATCAAAGACTTGTTCTCCCCACTGTATGTATTTATTTTTCATGCATCTTCCAAGAAACCCTTACGGTTTGAACATTAGTTGAATGCGCTGACTATGTCCCTCCAGATAAGAGCGTCTGATAAATGACTGAAACGGGAATGTAAAATGGATTAGGGCTGACTGGGCTGTCTTTGCAGCGTTTCCCTCTTTGCAGCGACGACGAGGTCATGAGCTCCACTCTGCAGCAGTTTGCCAAAGTCATAGACGAGGTGAGAACACACGCAGCGAGTCCGCTACTCTGCCCTCATCAACTCATCCTCCTCGCTGTGGCACGCCGCTGCTCAAATAGGATTACACTGTCTTAACCTTTTTAAATCTCTACCTTTTTTAATTACACTACACTATACACACTCTCCCACTTTGTACTTTCACCTCTCCCTACTCTTCAATTCCTCCATTCTCTTCATCTTAACCTCTTTCTTCTCTCCTTTCCTTTTCTTCCTTCTTTCTTTCTCTCTGTGTCTTAACCTTCATTAATTACACTACACTGTAAACACTCCCACTTTAACTTCTCCCTTCCTTTCTCTTTCTTCTATTGCTTCCTCCATTCCGTCCGTCTTAACCTCTACGTTTCTTCTCTCCTTTCCTTCTCTCTGTCTTAACCTCTCCCTTTTTTCTCTCCTTTCCTTCTCTCCGTCTTAACCTCTCCCATCATTCACTCCACATAGGCTACTCCCTCACTCTTCACTTCAAGCCATCCCTTCCTTCACTCTGTTTTTCCATCTCCCTTCCGTCTTTCATCCTTCTCTCTCTTCCGTCTCTCTAACCTCCCCCACCTCTCCTCTCCACCTGTCTGATGAGAAACACGAGACAAATTTACCTGAGGAGATTCAGTAATGTAACTAACCTATCTTCTCTCCCACAGCTGAGTTCCTGTCATGCAGTGCTGTCCACTCAGCTGGCTGACGCCATGATGTTTCCCATCACTCAGTTTAAGGAGAGGGACTTAAAAGGTAAGACTCTGAAAGAGTTCCATTCTCATTTTGTGTTGTACATTATCTCTATATAATGTACATTTCTGAGAGATGGAGACAGATTACAGGGATGAATGGTGAAGAGGTGGGACTGGGGATCGGACCCTGGTTCCCAAGGGCATGTCGTTCGAAGGTGGCTGCGGTTGGTAGTGGCCGTGTGAGCAGTTTGAAATGGACGTTAACCTTCTCTCTCTCCCCTACAGAGATCCTGACCCTGAAGGAAGTGTTCCAGATAGCCAGCGATGGTGAGCGAGAACTATTCAGTAAAACATGAAAACAAATATTGTGATGTTGGCAGGATGTCTTGTCACAAGCCCATGTTGTAAATGTAATAACCACTCTTCACATTTTCCGTCGACAGATCACGACGTGGCCATCAACAGATACAGCCGTCTCTCTAAACGGAGGGACAATGAGAAGGTGAGGTTTCTGAATATAACGTGACGTTGTTGTAACAATAACTTCCTCACCAAATAAAACCTGACATTTGTGTGTGCGCATCCGTGTGTATGTCTGTGTGCGTTTGTTGTGTGTGTGTCTTCTCTCCAGGTGAAGGGCGAGGTGATGGAGGATGTGTACACCTCCAGGAAGAAGCAGCACCAGACCATGATGCACTACTTCACAGCCCTCAACACGCTGCAGTACAAGAAGAAGATGTCCCTGCTGGAGCCACTGCTGGGATACATGCAAGCACAGGTACATCAGCCTTACTTTCTCTGTCTCTCTCTCTCTCTCGCTCGCTCTCTATTTCTTTCTCTCTCGCTCGCTCTCTATTTCTTTCTCTCTTGCTCGCTCGCTCTCTATTTCTTTCTCTCTCTCTCGCTCGCTCTCTATTTCTTTCTCTCGCTCGCTTGCTCTCTGTATTTTTCTCTCTCTCTCTCTCTCTGCTCGAGCATATATTCTGATCAGCATGTCTGTCTCTCTGTATATCCCAGATCAGCTTCTTCAAGCTGGGATCAGAGAACCTCACCCAGCAGTGGGAAGACTTCCTCACCGACATAGGAACCAGTGTTCAGAAGTACGCTTCATCTCCTAGCCCCCAACCCCTTGGGATTTGTAGAGATCTGAAAAGATTGGATAGCCTTCAGCAATGGTGGTAGCTCCATCTTGCCCTCTATTAGTCCAAGTGGAATTGTCATATTGCTTACAATGTTTTTAAGGCCGGGCGTGTAATGTGTGTGGTTGTGTCCAGTGTCCGCAGGGAGATGGCCGGGGAGGTGGATGTGATGCAACAGACCATCCAGGATATGGAGCAGGCCAATGACCTCCTCTACATGCCCGACCCTGACCCCAGCCTGGTTCCTGTCAACCGCAACCTCACACGCAAGGCCGGCTACCTCAACACTCGCAAGTAAGAAATGACTGCCTAGCCAAACAAACCTTCCTCAGTGCTGCAACACTGTAGTTCAAGACCAACATATATTTGAAATAAACACCTGCGTTAGGAAATCAAATACAAAGTCTGCTCATTTCTATTTGAAGCAACAGTAGGGCAGCTCCTGCTTGTTTTTTAAACTGATGGTTTTATTCATTTCTAGTGAAAGTGAATACGGTCCAAAATGCCTTAATCGGAACGACAATATGTTTCTACCATGTTTTTACTCCTAAATGTGTTCCCTAAGTAAAACGGGCTTAGTGTCTTCATCCTGGGAGCGGCAGTACTTCTTCACCCAGGGAGGGAACCTGATGAGCCAGGCGCGGGGGGACGTGGCGGGGGGTCTTGTCATGGATATAGACAACTGCTCCGTCATGGCCGTGGACTGTGAGGACCGACGCTTCTGCTTCCAGATCACATCCTTCGACGGCAAGAAGTAATTGACTGCATATTAAAGCTTTTTTTTTTTAAACTAGTGATAACCGCTTTATGACGTTTCGTTGTTACCTGAAGCTTTCTAACTTGGTCACACAAAAAAAAGTGAATTTCCACAGAAGTTGCTGATGTGCTCGGTCTTTGTTTCAGAGTGGCCATCTTGCAGGCAGAGAGCAGGAAGGATTGTGAAGAGGTGAGACAGTAGTTTTAATGAAAGTGTACTGTGGATGTGTTTATGTATTGTATACATGTATAATGTAGCTGTGGTATCTCTTAATAACACTATCCTGTGCTCCTCTTTCCTCCCTCAGTGGATTGCAACGATTAACAACATCTCAAAGAGGATATATCTCAGTGAGAACCCAGAGGTGAGTATCTTGCTATGCTCTGGAAAAGCCTGTGCCTGCATCATCTTTATATTTAGTTCATATTATCATAGATAGAGCAATGATCCAACGTCCCTGTGTGTGTCCATGGTGTGACATTCACCTAGCCAGTGCTGGATGTCTGGGATGGGATGTGGTTAGTGTGAATCTCATCTCCCCTCTTTCTCTCTGTTGCCGAGCTGTTGTCAAGCGCATTTCCTATTTGCTGAAATGCCCTCTTTCCATTGGCAGGAAATCGCAGCCAGAGTGAACCAATCAGCTCTTGAGGCTGTGACACCGTCTCCCTCATTCCAGCAGAGGCATGAGAGTATGCGGCCGAGCACGTGGGTTTCTGAACCGTCTCTCCTCACACAATCATAGACTTCATTATTTGGGCCTGGAGTTTTTCCTGATCTGACTACGAAAAACATCTTGGCTTGGTTATACACAGTACAGCCTATAACTAGCCTAGCCTAGCTCACCCTGTAACTTGGAGACAAGTGTTTTTCCTGGTTTAGTCACATGGTCTGGAAAAACTCCTGACTCTACTGTAGTGAAAGGTTTCTTGAGTATACCTTTCTTCTTATGTTCAATGAGGCTAGCATCCCTCGCTTCCATCTCTCTAACCTCCATCTCTTTTCTGTTCCCTGGGTCTCGTCCATCCGTCTCTACATCTATCCGTCCCGTGTAGACAAGGGCGGCCACCGGCACCGCGGGCCAGCAGTGTGAGCTCGGCAGGCTCTGAGACGGCCTCCCCGGCCCTCTCCGTCCTCTCCTTGGACGCACTGGTGGCTCCAAACACGCCGATCCAGTTTGACATCATCTCTCCAGTCACCGAGGAGGACGCAGGACAGGCGAAGGCTGTCGGACTGGGAAGGTCGGTACTAACCAGGGTTTCCTTAACATTGTATATGGGCAGCCCATGGAATGTGTTGAATGGAAAATAGTTCTGAGTCTACTACACTGTGCCAGTCATGTTCTTAAGATGTGGGTGTGTTTCTTTGCTCCCCGGTTTTGAAAGAAGGACCAATCCTTTTGGTGAATCAGGAGGCACACCAGCTGAGGAGAGTGAAGGTAGGTGTGTGTGTGTGTGTGTGCGTGTGTTTCTCAGGTGGTCAGGTTAAAGGCTGATGAATTTCCGTGAAAAATAAAATTGTCAATATGTGTCTATCCAGGCTCTATCCTGCACCAGCTGTTCATTGCGCATTTCCTGGGCTGTATGGAGGTGAAAAATGCGGACAGCTCTGACGTCATCTATGAGACCATGAGACAGATCCTAGCAGCCAGAGCCATACACAACATCTTCAGGATGACGGAGTCTCACCTGCTGGTCACCTGCGAATGCCTCAAGTGAGACACAAGCTCTTTGCCCTTATTATACAGGCATGGAAATTCATTAAATTCATAGACTTATCCTGTGTGTTGTTTTGTTTTCAGGCTAATCGATCCTCAGACACAAATCACACGGCTGAGGGTAGGCATGTGACTGATTGATTGTACAGTTGAAGTCGGAAGTTTACATACACTTAGGTTGGAGTCATTAAAACTCGATTTTCAACCACTCCACTAATTTCTTGTTAACAAACTATAGTTTTGGCAAGTCGGTTAGGACATCTACTTTGTGCATGACACAAGTAATTTTTCCAACAATTGTTTAAAGACCGATTATTTAACTTATAATTCACTGTATCACAGTTCCTATGGGTCAGATGTTTACATACAGTAAGTTGACTGTGCCTTTAAACAGTTTGGAAAATTCCAGGAAATTATGTCATGTCCTTAGACGCATCTGATAGGCTAATGGACATAATTTGAGTCAATTGGAGGTGTACCTGTGGATGTATTTCAAGGCCTACCTTCTAACTCAGTGCCTCTTTGCTTGACACCATGGGAAAATCGAAAGAAATCAGCCAAGACCTCAGAAATAAAAGTGTAGACCTCCACAAGTCTGGTTCATCCTTGGGAGAAATTTCCAAACACCTGAAGGTACCACGTTCATCTGTACAGACAATAGTATGCAAGTATAAACACCATGGGACCACACAGGCCTCATACCGCTCAGGAAGGAGACATGTTCTGTCTCCTAGAGGTGAACGTACTTTGGTGCGAAAAGTGAAAATCAATCCCAGAACAACAGCAAAGGACCTTGTGAAGATGCTGGAGGAAACAGGCACAAAAGTATCTATAGCTACAGTAAAACGAGCCCTATATCGACATAACCTGAAAGGCCGCTCAGCAATGAAGAAGCCACTGCTCCAAAACCGCCATTAAAAAGCCAGACTACGGTTTGCAACTGCACATGGGGACAAAGATCGTACTTTTTGGAGAAATGTCCTCTGGTCTGATGAAACAAAAATAGAACAGTTTGGCAATAATGTCCATCGTTATGCTTGTAAGCAGAAGAACACCATCCCAACCATGAAGCACGGGGGTGGCAGCATCATGTTGTGGGGGTGGTTTGCTGCAGGAGGGAATGGTGCACTTCACAAAATAGATGACATCATGAAGATTGAAAATGATGTGGATATATTGACGCAACATTTCAAGACATCAGTCTGGAAGTTGTAGCTTGGTCGCAAATGGGTCTTCCAAATGGACAATGACCCCAAGCATACTTCCAAAATGGCTTAATGACAACAAAGTCAGGGTATTGGAGTGGCCATCACAAAGCCCTGACCTCAATCCTATAGAAAATTTGTGGGCAGAACTGAAAAAGCGTGTGCGAGCAAGGAGGCCTACAAACCTGACTCAGTTGCACCAGCTCTGTCAGGAGGAATGGGACAAAATTCACCCAACTTATTGTGGGAAGCTTGTGGAAGGCTACCCGAAACGTTTGACCCAATTTAAACAATTTAAAGGCAATGCTACCAAATACTAATTGAGTGTATGTAAACTTTTGACCCACTGGGAATGCGATAAAATAAATAAAAGCTGAAATAAATCATTCTCTCCACTATTATTCTGACATTTCACATTCTTAAAATAAAGTAGTGATCCTAACTGACCTAAGACAGGACATTTTTACTAGGATTAAATGTCAGGAATTGTGAAACTGAGTTTAAAGTATTTGGCTAAGGTGTATGTAAACTTCCGACTTCAACTGTGTGTATTATCACTGTCAAGATACATGAGATTGTCTAGACATGGTGGTTCACGTGACTTCTTGATTTCCTTCTCTCTCTGCCCCTCTCCCCGCTACCCCCCGCCCTTCTCTCTCCCTCCCCCAGTTCCCTCTCTCCAGCGTGGTGTTGTGTGCTGCCCACCAGGAGAACAAGCGTCTGTTTGGATTTGTTCTGCAGACAGCAGAAGGCAGGGTGGACGGACGACCAATCATTGTCTGCTACATCTTTGAGTCCAACAATGATGGGGAAAAGGTAGATTCTGCTCTGCTGTGTAGTTTTTCTTATTCCATGATATTGTTAGAGGAATTCATTTTTATGTTCAATTAAAATACTCTGTCCGTTTCTAAGAATTTGTAAGATACTTATTTGCATAAAATGGACAGAGACCAGTGTCATAATTAATCAGTAGCGTTTATTTTCGAGAGCTCTGATCATAGTACAATTTACATCAGGTTATATAATAAAAATGACGTCATAGGTTTTTAAAATGTCCTTCCTTCTCTCGGATACAATGGCAATATAGTTCACAAGCCTTCCCACATTGTCTGCCACCTGTTAAACAATCTACTACTAGCCCAAGGTCTCTCCCCTCCCTGGGTAGAGACAGAATGTCCTGTAAGGAACACAGCATTCCAGCCGGTCTGACGATAGCTCCATTCGTTTCTAACAAGGAACAGAAAGTCCTTGTTCTAATTCTTGACTAAAACTACACACATTATATTCAGTATTATGATTATAATAAGATTCATACATCCACACAGTAACATAGTAGTATTCTGTTTAGTTATAGTTCTAAGTTAAATGTATACATAATTTAGTAATTATTCATAAAAATCCCATAACAGATATGTAGGTAGAGCCAGTAGTTTAAGGCTGTAACTAGGGCATAGTTACAACACATTTTCACCACAATTCACGTGCAAATGTCTTTTTATGGTCAGGAACAAGTGCTGGCTAGGAATAAGCATATTGTGTCTGTGTAGTAATGGCACTATCAGTTAAAGCTGCTTATAGGTTCCATGTTGTGGCAAAATGAAGACATTTGCATGTGTGTCTACTGTTACCCATGGTCATTTCTCGTTATCTCTGAGTGTATGTTGTGTTGTTCTCCTTTCAGATCTGTGACAGTGTGGGGCTGGCCAAACAGATAGCTTTCCACTCAGAGATGGTAAGAAATGTGAGAACTAGAGCTCTCTGTTCTAGTGGAATTCATTTGTTAAGATGAACCTTCGTTGCTCATGTGGGACCTTTACTGTTTTCATTTTTTTTTTTGCTGATTCAGGATCGCAAAGCCACGGAGAAGAAGAAGGAGCAGGACAAGGCCAAGGAGAAACAGCAGGAGGAGCTGAGTAAACAGAAACAGATAGAAAAGGTGTCCCAGAAAATCTATCAAAATCACAATATAGTATCCTATTCTCGTTGACTTATAAATCAACGCCTATCTTGACCGGTTTCTTGTCTGTAATCATAACTCTATTACATTCTGTGTTCAATGATGTTACAGTAAACCGAACTGATTAATCAATCAATTTTAATGAACCCACAGGACCTAGAGGAACAGAGCCGTTTGATTGCCGCCTTCAGTCGCCCCACCCCCCTTGCCGCTGGCACTGACGGACAGTTCCTGGTGCTGAGCAACAGCCAGTCAGAGGACAGCGATGCAGGAGTGGAGGGGCGGGAGAAGGGTGAGTCAGAGGCCTAACAGAATGGAACCGAGAGATGTTACTGTTGCCTTTCACTGAATACTACTTTGGATGACCAAACCACTGGAAGTCAGTCATTTTCAATGGAGGGAGGCAGCTTGAAGAGGTGACTTGAGGAGACCTTGAGAAATGCAACTGTTGGGGACAATTTCACCAAGTTGAGCCAAAGTTAAACTTTTACACAAATCAACGATGCAACTGCTGGCTTTGATCCTCTGCTGGATAGGCTACTCCCCCCCACCAATGTGCTTTTCAGAAGAAACACCCACGAGAGACATAGCCTTGTCCCAGATCTGTTTGTGCTTTTGCCTACTCCATTGTCATTGTCGAACCAAACAATTGCATGACAATTCCATAAGGAGTTGGCAAGAGAGCAGAAACAGACTCGCACCCAGGCTACAAGGGACAGGCTTGACTATGTGTTACCACAAAGTAGTATCCCATGAAAACAGACAGTTAGAGGTGGACTTGGTTCCTCTCCAGACCCCCACCTTGGCTCCTCAACCCTGGGCCTGCACAGATACAGCCTCTCTCTGGGTTCACCTCTGGCTCCTACTGTTGGTCAATGAAGGAACAGGATTCAGAGTGCAGATAGACTTGATCAATAAAGGGCCAAAAAAATACTTCATAACATTAAAAGAAAAATAGAAAAAAGACCCCACTAGCTAAGAAAAGAAGAGTAGAAAAAGAACCGTGTGACTGAACAATCAAAAGAATCCTTCCGGATCATTCTACACCTTGTGTAAATGATCATGTATTTTATACTCGCAATTATATAGAAGTATACTGGCAGAAAATATGGAAGAATAAAAATAATGCTTTTCTGGTTTTGTTTATTTGGAAATTCAGGTGCAGTTCTGACTGAATACTATGGCTTTCTAAAAGTTAGAGATTGTAGAGTGTATTAATATGGTTGGAAGACATTGCACATGGTAATACTGTAATAATAGATTTCTGTATTGTTTGTGTAAACAGTATACATATTGTCTAATTTAAGCAATAAGGTCTGAAGGGGTGGGGTATATGGCCAATATACCATGGCTAAGGGCTGTTCTTATGCACGAAGCAACACCAAGTGCCTGGATACAGCCCTTAGTCGTGGTGTATTGGCCGTATACCACAACCCCCCCCCCCCCCAAGGTGCCTTATTGCTATTATAAACTATTTACCGACATAATTATAGCATTAAAACGTGTTTTGTCAAACCCGCGGTATGCGGTCTGATATACCATGGCTGTCAGCCAATCAGAATTCATAGCTCGAAGCACCCAGTTTATAATGCACAGTGCTGTGAAAAGGTACTTGCCCCCTTTATGATTTTTTCTGTTTTTGCATATTTTTGATACTGAACGTTATCAGATCTTCAACCAAAACCTAATATTAGATAAAGGGAACCTGAGTTTACAAATAACAAAAAAAAGTCATACTTATTTTATCTATTTAATTAACAAAGTTATGCAACACCCAATTCCCCTGTGTGAAAATGTCATTTCCCCCTTACACTCAATAACTGGTTGTGCCACCGTTTAGCTGCAATGACTGCAACCAAATGCTTCCTGTAGTTGTTGATCAGTCTCTCACATCGCTGTGGAGGAATGTTGGCCCAATGTTAACTCAGCAACATTTGTGGGTTTCATGCATGAACTGCTCGTTTCAAGTCCTGCCACAACATCTCAATTGGTGTTAGGTCTGGACTTTGACGAGGCCATTCCAAAACTTCAAATGTATTGCTTTTTAGCCATGTTCATGTAGACTTGTTTTGGATCATTGTCTTGCTGAATGACACAGCTGCGCTTCAGCTTCAACTCACAGACGGGTGGCCTGACGTTCTCCTGTAGAATCATGGTTCCTTCTATTAAGGCAAGTCGTCCAGGTCCTGAGGCAGCAAAGCATCCCCAAACCATCACACTACCACCACCATGCTTGATCGTTGGTATGAGGTTCTTACTGTTGAATGCAGTGTTTGGTTTTCGCCAGACATAATAGGACCCATCTCATCCAAAAGGTTGACTCAAGTTTGCCAAAAAGCACCTGGATGATCATCAAGACTCTTTGAAGAGTCAAAAGTATGACTTTTTGGATGGCATTGGACCCATTATGCCTGGCGAAAACCTAACACTGCATTCCGCAGTAAGAACCTTTGTTCTTGGTGGAGGTGTGATGGTTTAAGGATGCTTTGCTGCCTCAGGACCTTGTCTACACTCAGCCTCTCGTCGTTAGCTAACAGGTTTGCATGTGCTTTGGATCCTATCATGAAGATAAATAATTGTCACATACATCCTTGTCAGTTCTTTTTTTTCTCATAACATTATTACTACCATTTCAATGAACCATGTTTTGTTTCAAGATGATGATGTTGATCTTGTACCCCTAACACCAATAGTGGTATGCTCATAAATTAATCAATTTATTGCTATACCTTCTTCCCGAGGTGTCAATGTATTCATCTGCTAGGTTGAAGTAAGAACAATACTGCATTACAAAGTGCTAAATTAGGGCCGTGGCTATAAGGTGTTTTTTTGTGTGTTTTTTTTTTTTTTACCCATTATGTACATTCATCTGTAATGTATTGGAATGGTTTGTATGTTTCTCAGATCATTTCTGTATATTTCTGTATAAAGAAGTGCATTACATATGTATGCTATGTATGGGACATTTTTACAGAGGTGTTCGTCAACCTTTACCCATTGCCCAGATGTAAATTTGTTCTGAGCTCTGACAGCAAATTTGATCAGCGCATATAGAGAAATGTATCAACTCATAGAGAGTGCAACTATCATATCAACAAAGTGAAATTGATTCGGGTTTATATAAATAGAACTGATATCCCAGAAGGGTTGAGAATATTTCTTATTTCGATTTTGGGGAAAGGTTTTGGGAGTGGTAAACTGGGTTATACCTAGACGTTACTATGGGGGACTGCACTTTAGTAGTTTATGCAGTGGGGGATATGAACGTATTTAATGTATATACTTAAAGTGATTACTGTTTCAGTGTCCTAAAATAGCTTTTCAACAATAAATATACACTAATTCAAGGGTTAGGGTTGTGTTTTATCGCTCCTGGTTCAAAGTGTGTGTGTGTGTGTGTGTGTGTGTGTGTGCGTGCGTGTGCGCGCGCGCCTATAGGCTGCAAATAAACCCTATTCTTTCTTAGAGTAAGTAGCCTATTAAGTATTGCTCTTCTTTCAAAACAAAAAGACTGGGCGCGCCCGTGCACATTGACGTCCCTTGTGTCCAAATCCTCTCCGTTCCATTCAGAGCGAAAAGTAAACAAGTGAGCTATTTGTTTAAAGCTCCCGTTGTTCTGTTCGTTAAGGCGAGCGAGCACTAATCTGCTGTTGAATAGGTCGATTCGAAGAGGAACAAATGTTACACACGATTTTCCAGCAACACGCCAACCTGCCGCTTTGACGGCTTTTGTTTGTCCCCAACATAATTCACCGTCCTATATGCATCACAACGGCAGGATGAGAGAATATTCATCAGGATTAAACCTAATAGTATTAGAGGATTATTATTAGGATTGGAATTATGTGATACTTGACTGGTCCCGCATAATGATGCCTGCAGACAGTAGGCCTATCTAAAATAGTGCACAGGTTTGGCGACATGTGGGAATGGGTTTGATTTTCTACCTTGGTAGTTTTGAAGAAAAGGATGGCATTGCTTTTTTGTTTCAGTTATAAAATTACGTTTGACGAATCCACTGTCCTTGAGAGATAACACCTTTATGCCTAGGCCTATTTACAACACCCCTAATCTGAATCGGGTAACCTGCGACTCATCGCGCCCAGTGGTGGGGGGTATTCGATTCACATGCTAAATTTTTTAGAACCTCTGATTTTAATTAGTGACGTATAAAAATCCCCGATTCGTTAAAGTCGTCACCTGAGCAGCCAGCATTCAGAGGTCAGTAACTTTTCAGAAGAGAGTTGGTTGACAGTATGGCTGCATCTACCGTTAGTTGCCAGATCAGGCTGGTTGACGCAAAGCCAGTTTTCACCATAGACAGCATCCTTGGGTTGAATTTGGACAGGCCAGGACTACAAAATGTGTCTGTGAAGCTGTATCGACCTTGGACAGGTAAAAAACTATTTATTTCTCTCAAGTAAATTCTGATAATAATGTATGTCATTGTCTGTGGAGTTATATTAGGTTATGTCTGGTGTTTTTCAGAATTGGAACCAACGCAACAGAGAAGTCACACCATAGTCAATAGACCATCGGACCCTTCCTCAAAGATAAAGGGGACAGAAGATGAGCAGAAGCTCAACTGTAAACAACACTTTACGGAGTCCTACAGGAGAACATTAAACTGGTACATTGGGCGCAGGCCGCGGACGGCTTTCAGTAGCACACAGGTAAAAAAATATATATATATGTTTCATGCACAGATATGCGCAGTGTTCACAGGCCTCCATCGTGGTACATCAGCAACAAAACATTTTCATGTTTTTTGTCGATATTAGCCTATATATCGGCTGAAGTGCAGTTAGTGTTTTATTTTACCAACATTTTATTTTTGTATGATGTCATAACTGGGTTTTTGCTGCAGGGTTACAGTTATCAGTATTTACATTTATCAGTATTTACATTTGTGATAAATGTGTATCAATTTGTGACAGATGTTTTCATGGAAATACAATTTGATTGATATGATTTCTCCTTGGGGGCAGATTGAAGTCTTGGAGAGTGTGTTTCTCATCAACTCATACCCGGGTATTGACATCAGAGAAGAACTGGCACAAAGGTTACATCTGGATGAGGATAGAATACAGGTAGGCCTAAAATCAACTGTTTCGAAATTACATTTAAAATGGGGATGTTTTTACCCTAAGGCCTAACAGAGTTAATTTACTGTTCAACAGATGCCCCACATCACATACAAAAAATAAAAAAATACACGTTTTTTAACAATTAATTTGATTCATGTTCATTTATATACAGTTGAAGTCGGAAGTTTACATACACTTAGGTTGGAGTCATTAAAACTAGTTTTTCAACCACTCCACAAATTTCTTGTTAACAAACTATAGTTTTGGCAAGTCGGTTAGGACATCTACTTTGTGCATGACACAGGTCATTTTTCCAACAATTGTTTACAGACAGACAATTTCACTTATAATTCATTATATCACAATTCCAGTGGGTCAGAAGTTTACATACACTAAGTTGACTGTGCCTTTAAACAGCTTGGAAAATTCCAGAATGTGATGTCATGGCTTTAGAATCTTCTGATAGGCTAATTGACATAATTTGAGTCAATTGGGGGTGTACCTGTGGATGTATTTCAAGGCCTACCTTCAACCTCAGTGCCTCTTTGCTTGATACAATGGGAAAATCAAAAGAAATCAGCCAAGACCTCAGAACAAATAACTGTAGACCTCCACAAGTCTGGTTCATCCTTGGGAGCAATTTCCAAATGCCTGAAGGTACCACGTTCATCTGGACAAACAATAGTACGCAAGTATAAACACCATGGGACCACGCAGGCCTCATACCGCTCAGGAAGGAGACGCGTTCTGTCTCCTAGAGATGAATGTACTTTGGTGCAAAAAGTGCAAATCAATCCCAGAACAGCACCCCTGAACAAGGCAGTTAACCCACTGTTTCCCAGTAGGCCATCATTGTAAATAAGAATTTGTTCTTAACTGACTTGCCTAGTTAAATAAAGGTTGACCTGTTTTTTTTTTGGAGAGAGGAACTTTGCCTAGAAGGCCAGCATCCCGGAGTTGCCTCTTCATTGTTGACGTTGAGACTGGTGTTTTGAGGGTACTATTTAAAGAAGCTACCAGTTGAGGACTTGTGAGGCGTATGTTTCTCAAACTAGACCCTCTAATGTACTTGTCCTCTTGCTCAGTTGTGTACCGGGGCCTCCAACTCCTCTTTCTATTCTGGTTAGAGCCAGTTTGCGCTGTTCTGTGAAGGGAGTAGTACACAGCGTTGTACGAGATCTTCAGTTTCTTGGCAATTTCTTGCATGGAATAGTATTGATTTCTCAGAACAAGAATAGACTGACGAGTTTCAGAAGAAAGTTCTTTGTTTCTCACCATTTTGAGCCTGTAATCAAACCCACAAATGCTGATGCTCCAGATACTAAACTAGTCTAAAGAAGGCCAGTTTTATTGCTTCTTTAATTAGCACAACAGCTTTCAGCTGTGCTAACATAATTGTAAAAGGGTTTTCTAACGATCAATTAGCCTTTTAAAATGATAAACTTGGATTAGCTAACACAACGTGCCATTGGAACACAGGAGTGATGGTTGCTGATAATGGGCCTCTGTACGCCTATGTAGATATTCCGTTTTCAGATACAATAGTCGTTTACAACATTACAATGTCTACACTGTATTTCTGATCAATTTGATGTTGTTTTAATGGACAAAAAGTGTGCTTTTCTTTCAAAAACAAGGACATTTCTAAGTGACCCCAAACTTTTGAACGGTAGTGTGTGTATATATGCAATTATATATATTTAGCATTGTAACAGCTTTCAGCAGTTCTTGTTATTACACAGAATAGGGACTCTTTCTTCTTGTAACAAACATGAAATAAAAAAATCTGTTAATTACAATGTAACATGTAAAAATGAAATGCCTGAGTAATTACAGCAATAGCCTACTAGACAGGCATCTTCATGCTCTAAAACTAAAGCTCATTTTTTTGTTGATAAAATCCACATTATTTTCACCATAAAGGCTGCTCTGTTGACACTGTTCCGTTCTCCACAGATTTGGTTCCAGAACCGCAGGGCCAAGCTGAAACGTTCTCACAGAGAGTCACAGTTCCTCATGGTGAAAAAAGCCTTCGCAGATCTCAAGGACAAAGAGGAGGAAGAGTCCTTATGATAAACACAGACCTTATAGGGGCCTTAATTACCTTAATTAAGGACCTCTCGCTATCTCTTTTTCTCTCTCTCTCTCTCTCTTTCTCTATATATATATTTAATATATTCTGATGTGAATGTACATTTTTCTAGGGCAGCGTTTCCCAAACTCGGTCCTCGGGTCCCCAAGGGGTGCACGTTTAGCTTTTTGCCTTAGCGCTCCTAACATTACACAGCTGATTCAAATAATCCAAGCTTGATGATGAGTTGATTATATGAATCAGCTGTGTAGTGCTCGGGCAAAAAGTCAACAAAACCTGCACCGAGTTTGGGAAACCCTGTTCAAGGGTATGTTCATTTTTATAAACCGATAAGACCATTGTCAAATACATTTGTGGGTACGGCGTTTATTGAGCTATATTGGCAAAAAAAAATATGTTCTCCAACAATAGAATACATTTCTGTAAGTTTAGATGATTAAATTATTTAGTTTGCAAGCAGCTGCAGGTTGTGGGTGTTCCCAGAACGTCCAGAGATAAGCTCTCCTTATTGTTTGAGAAACACCCCGGTAGGAACCAATTTGTCTCCTTCAGTAGCGCCTCAGCAAGGCAATTAAGTTTAGGGGAGTGAGAGACAAAAGAGTAGCAGTGAGGCAGCCTGCCCTGCAGGCAGCAGGAAGGAGATAGTATAAAGGTTTAGATCGTAGAGAAAGCTTTGAGAAAAGAAAGGAAAAGAAAGAAAAGTATATTTAAGATCATTTCAGATAATTGCATTTATGCTTGGCAGGCACCTCTCTTTTCTGACTAAAGAAGTAGGCCCATATATCACTACTTGTGGTGTCATGCAGTAAAATAAAGATAAGGAACAGGGAATTTAAGTTTACAACTCAAACCAATAGGCAACCTCTTGACTAACCCACTACTCTGCTAACATGGTATGGCTGCAGTTTCACTGTCTTAACACAGGAGGGTGCTAAAGAATATCAAACGATTCTCTCTGTCTCTCTCCCCCCTTTCTCTCTGTCTAGTCCTTTGCCCCCTACTCTGAATCTCTGAGTCTATTCTACACCAATAAAATACAATTTCCCACAGAAAGAGTGAGTGATTCTGTGTTTTGCCCACATGTAGGCTACTGGACTCGTGTGATAATGTTTCCAATGCTCAGCGTTCATGCAGCAGTAAATACTGTATATGACTTCAAATGAAACTTTATTTGTCACATGCGCCGAATACAACAAGTGTAGACTTTACCGTGAAATGCTTACTTACCAGCCCTTAACCCTACAGTGCAGTTCAAGAAGAGTTAAGAAAATATTTACCAAGTAGACTAAAATAAAAAGTAACACAATAAGAATAACGAGGCTATATACAGGGGGCACCGATACCGAGTCAGTGTGCGGGGGTACAGGTTAGTTGAGGTAATTTGTACATATAGGTGGGGGTGAAGTGACTATGCATAGATAATAAACAGCGAGTAGCAGCAGTATACAAAAGGGAGGAATGTAAATTGTCCAGAGGCGATTTTATTAATTGTTCAATGGAGACACCAGATCACCTGAAATGTGTGATGGGTGTAACTGCACAAAGACTGTCCCACACGCACCACTTTCCCGTTAGGTTCTGAGTCAATTCCCACTTTGATTTATACAGAAATAAGATGTAGAGATCAGAGAACCTTGGCCAGCAGGAGTTCCCCCATTTTTATGTCTCTGCATCCAGTATGAAGGAAGTTGGAGGTTGTTTCGAATCCACAACACTGGTGTTGCTAGTGCCATACTCTTGCTACACTTTTTTTCTCTCTCACTTTGGTGCAATTTTCGCAAGTATGTGGTACATTTTCACAACTCTATGTACAGAAATCAAAACAGATCAAAATGGTTCATGTTTCAAAACTCTAAGCTCATTTTCAATTGACTTTTCACTGCACCAAATCACTCTTTAAATTGATACATATTCAATCTAAGTATAGTTTTTCAAACTGCAATATTCACTTTACTTTAGATTTTCTTGTCATGTGTTAATACAATTACACTGTAGAATTTTTTTGTTTTACCTCAAATGTATCAATTTGGCATACATTTATGTTGGAAGTTGAAACAAAATCATATATGGATGAGCCTGTAAATACTACATCATTCTCCATCACCCAGTGTGCTACAATAAGACAAAGTGGAAAGAGTCACTATGTCAAATCAAATTTTATTGGTCACAAACACATGGTTAGCAGATGTTAATGTGAGTGTAGCGAAAGGCTTGTGCTTCTAGTTCCGACAGTGCAGTAATATCTAACAAGTAATCTAAAAATTTCGCAAACACCTGTGGGGCAAAAAAGTATTTAGTCAGCCACCAATTGTGCAAGTTCTCCCACTTAAAAAGATGAGAGAGGCCTGTAATTTTCATCATAGGTACACTTCAACTATGACAGACAAAATGAGAAAGAAAAATCCAGAAAATCACATTGTAGGATTTTTTATGAATTTATTTGCAAATTATGGTGGAAAATAAGTATTTGGTCAATAACAAAAGTTTCTCAATACTTTGTTATATACCCTTTGTTGGCAATGACAGAGGTCAAATGTTTTCTATAAGTCTTCACAAGGTTTTCACACACTGTTGCTGGTATTTTGGCCCATTCCTCCATGCAGATATCCTCTAGAGCAGTGATTTTTTGGGGCTGTTGCTGGGCAACACAGACTTTCAACTTCCTCCAAAGATTTTCTATGGGGTTGAGATCTGGAGACTGGCTAGGCCACTCCAGGACCTTGAAATGCTTCTTACGAAGCCACTCCTTCATTGCCCGGGGTATGTTTGGGATCATTGTCATGCTGAAAGACCCAGCCACGTTTCATCTTCAATGCCCTTGCTGATGGTAGGCTTTGTTACTTTGGTCCCAACTCTCTGCAGGTCATTCACTAGGTCCCCCCGTGTGGTTCTGGGATTTTTGCTCACCGTTCTTGTGATCATTTTGACCCCACGGGGTGAGATCTTGCGTGGAGCCCCAGATCGAGGGAGATTATCAGTGGTCTTGTATGTCTTCCATTTCCTAATAATTGCTCCCACAGTTGATTTCTTCAAACCAAGCTGCTTACCTATTGCAGATTCAGTCTTCCCAGCCTGGTGCAGGTCTACAATTTTGTTTCTGGTGTCCTTTGACAGCTCTTTGGTCTTGGCCATAGTGGAGTTTGGAGTGTGACTGTTTGAGGTTGTGGACAGGTGTCTTTTATACTGATAACAAGTTCAAACAGGTGCCATTAATACAGGTAACGAGTGGAGGACAGAGGAGCCTCTTAAAGAATAAGTTACAGGTCTGTGAGAGACAGAAATCTTGCTTGTTTGTAGGTGACCAAATACTTATTTTCCACCATAATTTGCAAATAAATTCATTAAAAATCCTACAATGTGATTTTCTGGATTTTTTTTTTCTCATTTTGTCTGTCATAGTTGAAGTGTACCTATGATGAAATTTACAGGCCTCTCTCATGTGGGAGAACTTGCACAATTGGTGGTTGACTAAATACTTTTTTGCCCCACTGTATAAAGTGAGGTCCAACCTACCATTTGGTACAATGTGCAATGGTGGGTAAGTGACTTGGCATTTGTAATAAAGCGCAAGGATGCATGATAAACAGAGTCCAGTCTCTGTAAGACGGAGGAGGCTGCATGCATATACAACAAGTCACCATAATCAATTACAGAGAGAAGTGGCCTGAACAAGCTTCTTTCTAGCCATAAGCGGGAAGCAAGCCATATTACAAAAAATAAAAATCCAATTTCATTTTAGGCTTTGTCACAAGATTATCCACATTAACTTTAAAGGACAACTTGTCATCCAACCAAATACCCAGCTATTTGTAGGTTGACACTTTTTCAACGGATAAGCCACCAGATGTGACAATGCTAACGTTCTCAATGTCCATTGAAACGCACAACGACTATACCACTTAGCTAAGAATGATGTGAATAACCAAGTCAATAAACGTTAGGTAGTTAGATAGCAGGTAGTTAATATACTGCCTGGCAAGTTCATTGTATTAGTATCCAACTAATGTTAGGTAACTAGCTAACATACCTGTACATGCTGCTGTAATGCTATGCGGTTCGTAAGGATAGTGTAGCTAACAAATTGTCAGCCAACATAATGTGTAACATAACTTATTTGAAAAGTCATGCCTTTATTACATTGCTCAACATTTTATTAACATTTGTCATTAGTTAGTTCAATTAATTTATATTCGCTCTCATCAGACTTCGGCTGCATATTTTCCACCATCCTCTTCAAATCTGAAAACGTTGTGAAGCCACGCCCACTTTCGGAAGAATTGAATTATGGGACCTAAAAGTATGAAATAGTGTCCTCTGCATGTATACTTGTATTTTGGCGAATTTAGTACAACATCCGGGAACTTTTGGCATACTAACTATATCCATACTATGACCAATAAGTATACTATATACTCGAATCACGTCACAAATAGTATGGTTAGTGCGGTGAGTATGAGAATTCGAACACAGTTTAGGTAAAAGGAATAATAGAGACATCTTGGTTGATTGTTGTTTTGTAATATGTAAATTATGTAAAAGGTAGGCTACAGATACCGGTAGCCCTTATGGAAACTTGAAAATGTAACGTTTTCAACCCCTAGGAGTCAATTGTCAAATGTTCTCTGTATTCGCATAAATCAACAGCCTTGGGGTGCTTCAAGACATATTACAGGTTGAAAGGGGGCGTATACCCGAGGAGCTTGTGAGCAGGTGGGGACAATTTAGTAACTTTATTGGAGATTTCCAAGAGAGGGCTGTGAGATTGGTTTTTATTCAAACGGTCACTTCATTTGTACAATTCCAGAGTGAAAGAACAGGATCACATATTTGCGGTGGGCGGATAGAAAGTGACCAAATAGCCTACTAACTTTATGCAAACCAACTTCAAGAGCTGTAGGTAGGCTACTACAGGCCACAGCCCCACTTTGGGGGGAACATTACACCAGCATCACAGAGACAACATTCTGGGACGGATCGAGCTCCACAGTAGATAGTCTGCATGGACTAGAGAGGGTATGGCTGCGCGAGCGAGACTATTTAATCTAGCCACAATTGTATTCCTGTTTTCGAACTACTACTCCGCCTCACAGGCACCAGGCACCAAGAAAGGAAACTCGGAAAAATGCAACAATAAGGTAAAAAAAAGAAATGATCCGAGATTTCTGAAAAAGCTGCAGATTAACGTCGTGTCATGAGTGCACGTCAAGTTTCAAGTCTCGTAGTTTGCTGAGTTCTTCTCATGTTCAGTTTTGACATTTTGTTTAAATCTAGATGTGGAAATTATAGCTATTTATCCCTAAACATTTTGTGCGGAAGTTTTTTTTTTTTAACAAATGAAGTGAACCCTTCAAGAAGTAAAAGTTTTGGTTGAAAGATATGTATATTCTACTTGACCTTTTTTTTCGCCGTCTTGTTTACAGTGATCTTTTATAATAGACTATCCCAATAAACCCATGAAGGATTTACATACAACCATGTTACCAGTGGTGTGAAAAGTACCCAATTGTCTTACTTGAGTAAAAGTAAAGAACTTGTTTTTAATTTATGGATAGGCAGGGGCAGACAATTTCCGAACGAAGCATTTGTATTTAGTGAGTCCTCCAGGTCAGAGGCGGTAGGGATGACCAAGTATGTTCTTTTGATAAATGTGTGAATTGGACCATTTTCTTGTCCTGCTAAGCATTCAAAATGTAACGAGTAATTTGTTTGTCAGGGAAACTGAATGGAGTAAAAAGGACATTTATTTTCTTTAGGAAAAGTAGTAAAGTACAGATACTACTTAAGTAGTACTTTAAAGTGTTTTCAAAGAAGTACTTTACACCGACAAAAACATGGAAAGGGGAAAAAACGAATCTAGCTAGTAGTGGACAGTTTGTAGCCCAACTACAGTTGGAAATGGCTATTAGTTGTAAAAGGTGAAACTGTTGCAGGTGAGAAGTGGTGTGTCTGTGTCTGATCCATTGTCTCCAAAAAGGTGTTGACCTTAGTACAGTCCCATTTCACTGCCAATTGTCATTATAATGTTGTGACAGTTGACATGGCACAAGGGGTGTCACGGACCTATTCTTTTAAAGGGGGAATGAAGTATAATGATTAGAGAATAATCATTATGCCTAATTCGGTGTAAAAAATAATAATGAAAAAAGTGCCAAGAAACATTCAAAGTTCTTAATTTTCTGGATTGACTGACCTTCATGTCTTAAACCAATGATGCACTGTCGTTTTCTCTTTGCTTATTTGAGCTGTTCTTGCAATAATATGGACTTGGTATTTTACCAAATAGGGCTATCTTCTGTATACCACCCTTGTCACAATACAACTGATTGGCTCAAATGCATTTAGAAGGAAAGAAATTCCACAAATTAAATTTAACAAAAATGTATCATGTTTAAAAATGCTTTTTAGAACTGTCTCACCGACAGCACAAACCGTCATTCTGTAATGTCAGCCAAACTATGAAACATATTCGTTTGCAAGTAATCGACAGTTGAAGAATGTAACTTTTTCATAATGGATATATCTGGGAATTGCATCCTAGGTTTCAGCGGAAGTCTGGAGGAAAAATGCAATCAACACATTTCTATAACAGGTTATGTGTCCCAAATGGCACCCTATTCCCTATAGAGTACACAACTTTTGACACAGAGAAAGTAGTGCACTATAAAGGGAATAAGGTTCCATTTGGGATGCAACTCAGGTGAAATCACCCCTGTGGTTTCCTTTTGTGCTTACAACCACAAAGTCCCGCCATACTACCTGGGACAATGAGATAGTTGTTTGAAGAGGGTCCCTGTCTTACCTCTATGGGCCGGTTAAAATGTTTAAATACATAGCAGAGAACTCAACACATACTGTAACGTTTCTCTGAACTAAATTAAATAAGGGAAATGCATTAGTTTATTTTGGAGAGTACACGGTCCACACACAATGTGTATTTTGTTGGCATAAAATAAATGTTCTGATTGTAATTTGGAAGACTGCTGCCCAATTGTTTCAATGGTCTGCTGTACTTCCTATTATGTGGACAGCCACGCGATCAGAGGCAACAATAACATTGATAGCAGCAATACCACTAATCACAATACGACTCTGTTTTAGGTTCCTTGTTGTGTATAGACTCTAAGACAAAACCATAAAACAAGATGTCAATTTGTGTCTGATGTATGAGAGAAGAATGAATTCCTGGAGTGTAACCCTACACTAGTGTGCTTTGCACCCATTGTCAATGTCCCTATGATTCCTAGTCATGCCTTGATTTAGTGTCAAAGGGATGGAAAGAAAAAGAAAGGACAATGTTTTCCAATGTCTCCAGACGTACACAAACAGTGGCCTGGCCAAGTCTTTTATTGTGGTGGCCTTGGGATCTCTTACCAGCCCTGGCTTGACTGCACATGTGGGACACATGTTTCCTTCACTTTGTCTTTGTTAATCACAAACTCAAAAGAAATAACCCCCTCTTGTTCTCTCTTTTCTTTATGTCTGTAACATCTGGCTGCAGATGAATGATGTCGGGGAGGGAGGTGCATTTGCTTCATGGCGTTGATGGTGTGTGGAGGGAGAGTTTGTAAGAGGGAGAGTGTGTTTTCATGCTGAAATTTGTTCTGTGTTTATTTTTTAAATTCAACCTTTGTTTAACCAGGTAGGCCAGTTGAGAACAAGTTCTCATTTACAACTGCGACCTGGCCAAGATAAAGTAAAGCAGTGCGACACAAACAACAACAGAGTTACACATGGAAACTGTGTGTGCGCCATGCTCGCACCTGTGTGTGTGTATTGTGTTAACAAGGTTTAGAGTTATTCCTTTCCACCTCCTTGAGAGAGCATTGAAAACCACCCAACCAACTCGTATCCTTGGAGGCAGTTTTGTGTCTGTTCTGTGGGAAAGTTCCTGGTTGGCTAGCTCTGAATCGGGACAGAGCCATCGCCCCGGAGCTTTTCTCAATGAGGAGGCCTGGGCCTTTCAGATGCATGGCTGCCTGCCTTTGACTGGCAGGGAGGGAATCCTGCTGCTAGGGAAGAATGGCTGCTTGGCCCTGGTAAATGGGAGGTATGTTAAAAGTCCAGTGTGTCTGTCCACCCTACCAGGGTGCACTGCATTGTTGATGGTCTGGTCAGAAGCTAGCTTTATGAATGAACCCGTGCAAGAAATGAATAAATAATGAAATGGTCAGAATTAGAAATAGGTTTAGCTTTTGTGTGGAATTGTTTATCGAATTAGATTTTGTACAAACGTGCACAGCCGCGCGCGCACACCCACGCACTTTCAATGACTGGCCGTGTCCGAATACCCATATTAGCGTATTAAATAGTATGCGAAAAAAGGTTTTATAGTATGTGAAATTTGGAAAATAGTACTCCATGCGTCATCTAATGCGCGATTGCATTGAGTCCCGCCATTCGTTCATTGGTACAGCGCCTAAATGTATCTGATTATCAGCTGTAGTCAAACACGCAAGTCGGGAAAGACCAGTGACTTCCACTAGATCAAACGCCGAATTAGTATGCAGTTTAAGTATGTAGTACACTAGTATGGGTATTCAGATACAGCGACTGTATGAGTCTGACAGACTGAAGTCATTACCACCAATTATCCAATCTTTCCTCTTTACCTCATCAGTGATCTGCTACCCGGGGCACTTCCTACTTCCTGCCAAAGGCTCAGAGCCCAGAATGAGATTATACAGTGGTCTCTTCAAAAGCTCCAGAGTCAGACATCTCTATGAAGTTGCAATACAAGGTACTCCCCTGTGTTTCAATATGACCCGACTGACCAGTAATTTAATTATGACTACTGTGACACAAAGGCTCAGACCCCCAAAGTGAGATTACACAGTAGTCCCTTCAAATGCTAAAGAAACACAAGGTACACTCCGGTGTTCATTGTTACTCCTCAGTAGTTATTTTATGACTACCACCATACAACGTGGGCAGCCATAGAGGTTAGGGTGCTCAATATAGTAGTTTGTTACCTTGTGTTGCCGTAGGAAGTGTTACTGCACTTTGTGTTGGTTTGGTGGATCAATATTTTGATCCACCATTTTAATTATTATTTTTTCATTGAGTTGAAATAAGTAAATATAATTTATGCATTTATTCAAGTGGGGAAGAGACAAATGTGTGTGTGTGTATGCACATTATTTTCTATGTTGCCCTGTCTTAGTAATTTTTTCACGCGCCCCCCTCAGACACAGCTTAATGTGAGCTCTCACATTTTTCAACATGTTTTTTACGAAAGGATAGATTTGGATTGAGAGAAACTTGGATTTTTTGGCAGGTACATATGCAGGATGCTACCCTCTGTCAAAGACGCTTGGACCTTCTTTTTTGATATTTTCAGTGGTATTGTTAACACGCCCCTATAAAGAAAATGAGAATTAAAAACAGGTTCAGCCCCTGGTTTGACCGTGATCTTGCAGTTACTCTACCTCAAGAATTGCATTTGGCGAATGGCTCGGCACACACATACTCAGGCTGACTAGTTCGCGTTCAGGCAAATGAGAAATAAGGGCACTCAGGCTATCCAGAAGGCCGAAGTTACTTTAAGGAGCAGTTCTCTCTCTGGGTCTAACCCCAAGAAGTTCTGGAAAACGGTTAAAGACCTGGAGAATAAACCCTCCTTCTCACAGCTGCCCATGTCCCTTTAATATTGATGTGGTTGTCACTGACAAGAAGCACATGGCTGAGCTCTTTAATCACCACTTCATTAAGTCAGGATTCCTATTTAGCCATGCCTCCTTGCCCGTCCAACATTTCCTCATCTCCCACCCCTTCTAATGCGACTATCCCCGATGCTTCTCCCTCTTTTCCCACTGCCCCGCTACAAAGTCTCTCCTTGCAGGCAGTCACTGAGTCTGAGGTGCTAAAGGAGCTCCTTATACCCAAAAAAACATCTGGGTCAGATGGTTTAGACCCTTCCTTCAGGTTGCTGCCCCTATCATCGCCAAGCCTATCTCCAACCTCTTTAACCTGTCTCTCCTTCCTGGGGGGGGTTCCCATTGCTTGGAAGGCAGCCACAGGTCATCCTTTATTTAAAGGGGGAGATCAAGCTGATCCTAACTGTTATAGGCTTATTTCTATTTTGCCCTGTTTATCAAAAGTGTAGGAAAAACTTGTCAATAATGAACTGACTGGCTTTCTAGATGTCTATAGTATTCTCTCTGATATGCAATCTGATTTCCACTCAGGTTATGGATGTGTCACTGCAACCTTAAATTGTCACCATTGCCCTTGATTCTAAGCAATATTGTGTTGCTATTTTTATTGACTTGGCCAAAGCTTTTGATACGGTAGACCATTCCATTCCTGTGGGCCGGCTAAGGTGTATTGGTGTCTCTGAGGGGTCTTTGGCCTGGTTTGTTAACTACCTCTCTCAAAGAGTGCAGAAAATCTGCTCTGTCAGCCACTGCCTGTCACCAAGGGAGTACCCCAAGGCTCAATCCTAGGCCCCACACTCTTCTCAGTTTACATCAACAACATAGATCAGGCAGTAGGAAGCTCTCATCCATTTATATGCAGATAGTCTTATACTCAGCTGGCCCCTCCCTGGATTTTGTGATAAATGCTCTACAACAAAGCTTTCTTAGTGTCCAACAAGCTTTCTCTACCCTTAACCTTGTTCTGAACACCTCCAAAACAAAGGTCATGTGGTTTGGTAAGAAGAATGCCCCTCTTCCCACAGGTGTTATTACTACCTCTGAGGGTTTAGAGCTTGAGGCAGTCACCTCATACAAGTACTTGGGTATATGGCTAGACGGTGCACTGTCTTTCTCAGCACATATCAAAGCTGCAGGCTAAAGTTAAATGTAGACTTTGTTTCCTTGATTGTAATTGCTCCTCTTTCACCCCAGCTGCCAAACTAACTGATTCAGAGGACCACCCTACCCATGATAGATTACGGAGACATAATTTATAGCTTGGCAGGTAAGGGTGCTCTCGAGCGGCTAGACGTTCTTTACCATTCGGCAATCAGATTTGCCACCATTGCTTCTTATAGGACACATCACTGCACTCTATTATACTCTGTAAACTGGTCATCTCAGTATACCCGTCGCAAGACCCACTGGTTGATGCTTATTTATAAAACCCTCTTAGGCCTCACTCCCTCCTATCTGATATCTACTGCAGCCCTCATCCTCCACAAACAAAACCTGTTCTGCCAGTCACATTCTGTTAATGGTCCCCAAAGCACACACATCCCTGGGTCGCTCTTTTCAGTTTTCTGCAGCTATGACTGGAACGAGCTGCAACAAACACAATGGGCCAGTTTTATCTCAATCTCTTCATTCAAAGACTCAATCATGGACACTCTTACTGACAGTTGTGGCTGCTTTGTGTGATGTATTGTTGTCTCTACCTTTTTGACCTTTGTGCTGTTGACTGTGCCCAATAACGTTTGTACCATGTTTTGTGCTGCTACCATGCCGTGCTGTCATGTGTTTTGCTGCCTTGCTATGTTGTCTTAGGTTTCTCTTTATGCAGTGTTGTGTGTTTTTGCCCTATATTTATGTTGTATTTATTTTAATCCCAGGCCTCCGTCCCCGCAGGAGGCCTTTTGGTAGGCCGTCACTGTGAATAAGAATTTGTTCTTAATTAACTGACTTGCCTAGTTAAATAAATATGGAGTCAGAGGAGAGGAGCGAGTCGCTTTCTCGTCATTATCCAGAATCCATCATTCTTATAGCATAAACCACAACACTCCAAATCCCACTGTCCCGCACCATGCAGACATTTACTTGCTGTGTGTTTGTGTTGTAACGGTGTGTTTGGTAATGTCATTTTGCAGATTAGCTCGCTCTCAGCTAAACCTGGCTGGCCAGGACTAGAACAGACAGGAAGCCCTTCAGCTCTTTAGTCCCTGGATCAGGCTTTGGATCATCAATCCGCAGTGTCCTGCTTTAGCAAAACACACATTGAGAACCCACGTTGTTTATTTACAAGGCTCTCTTTCAGACCACCATAGGGCTACAGTCTTCAAAAAGCCTGAGTCCAAGACTATATTCTTTTCACAATGTCTTCACATATGATAAGGAAATGTGTTTTATTTTTAATTAAAACAATTCAATTGAATGTTTTATTGGTGTCTAAAGCTTCCCTTTATGGCATTCTCCCTTTAAAAGGTCTGTCTGAACTTGCCATAGCTTCAAACTTGTTATTTGAATGTCAAATCCTAATTGACTAAACACAGCTATTGTGTCAACTTTGAGCAGCTGGGGGCAGGTCAGCCCAGCTCTGCCCATGTCTGCTGGGTGAAACAGAGGAGTCAGCCTTGCTCTGCCCTTGTTTGCTACATGGACTAGGGGATCAGCCACTCTCTGCCCCTGTCCACTGTGAATACCAGGGGGTAAGCTCTGCCGCTCTGGCCCTGTCTGCTGGGCTGTCTCTGGCCCTGTCTGCATGTCCCAAATGGCACCCTATTTCCTATTTAGTGCACTACGCTCTGGCCCTGTCTGCTAGTCAGGACATGGGGTTAGCGACCATCCTCCACAGGCACGTGTGGTGTGACTGCTAAGGTCAACTGTGCAGAAGCTCCCTAAATCCATTTAACATGGAGGGGAGAGAAGAGACTGTGTGTGGTTTCAAAGCTGGAAAAGCCATCAGCTTAGCAGAGAAGCCTGACAAAGTCGCGCTTTCATGGAAGGATAGGACCGTGTCTGGTAAAGGCATGAGTGTTAAAACGCATGTGTTCACTTGCACTTGGCATCCTTCCTCCTGAGGGTAGTTTGGGCATTCTTCACTGCCACAGAGATTTGTCTCTCGCGGATACCAAGGAGGCCCACATATTTGTGTGTGTGTGATCATTCCTCCTTGTCTAAACACCTGTTTTTGCCTTTGTGTGAGAAACTTGGCCCCGCCGCAGGTTAAAAACAGGCCCTCTGTTTACAAAAATTATCCAGTGGGTTCTTGCTCAGTAATGTCATAGCATATGGTAATGTTTCACACCGAGGGTCAGGCATGCAGGCTGGAAACAAAAGGGCTTGTGTTCCAAAATGCATCCAATTCCCTATATTTAGTGCACTACTTTTATCAGGGCCTATACGCTTCTAGTCAAAAGTAGTGCACTTTGTAGGGACACTGGCGTACCGGACAACGCCGCAGCCATTCATAAACCTTTTTAATTTCCGCATGTACTAGGAAGCTAAGTATTTGTTTCTTGGGCTTCAAGAATGTAACTGATCAAAGTGCCTCAGACCTTGAAAAATGTATAATTTAACTGATTTGAATGTAAGGGGATATCGGTAAACAAATTCCTTGGTCAAGGCTACGACGACGCCAGCGCAATAAGTGGCGCTCACTCATGTTCAAAAGCGCAGACCGAGAGGCTGACGCTTCTTAGGTAGACCTTTTTTAGTTTAGAAAGCGATCTCCTCGCAGAAGTGACAGTTACAAGGATGGTTAAAAACAGCTTGTTTGCCATAGCAACGTCAGAGAATATGGGAAGAAGGGAGTGGTGTATGCAGAACTGCTGTGTTTGACGCATCTGTAATTGAGCCTCACATTTGAGTGCAACTCGAGGTAAGCAACCTGTATTCGAAATAATTCTGTGATTTTTATAGTTGATCAGAAGCAAATTATAGTTTCATGCATGTTTCAATAGCGTACACAGTTCTTAATGATCGCTACCTGACCTTAGCTAGTTTACGTTAACTTGCCAACTTAGCTTCTAACATTACCACCCGCTTTCCTCAGAACTTTGTTGCCCCCGCTTACTTCACTTCTGTGTAATAACCCACGGAACACTTATAAGCAAGGGAGTACATTTATAAGCTTGGTTTCTATATTACCTAGCACATGTAGGCAGCTGCACAAAAATGGTATAGGTTGGGGGTGTGACGTTCCAATACTCTAACAATGAATAACGTTGTTTCTCATATCAAAATGAATGACTGAGCACAGAATGCATCCCTATGCGTCCTACAAATAGAATATCAGAGTAAAGAGCGTGATGTCATATCAGAATGAGTGCTTCAACCACCGCCATAGAGGAGCACAGTGACTGTAATACGTGCACCTTTTACATAACTGAAAACCGCACGTTTCTAACCCAAACTATTCAAACGTTACGCTCCATATTACCGGAGCTACCTTCCCCCTTACCGCAAATTGGCGCAGATTTTAAATTTGATAACCATGTCACCGGCCGTTTCAAACTACTCGCGGGCCGTGAGTTTTTAGTTGATCAAAAACTACCTTGTTTAGTCATGTTACCTGGCTAGCTAGCTAACATGGTACCGTGGCTATGCACACATTTGGATGGTACAGAATAGCCTACTCAATGAGCTGCTTCAAAGTTAGGATGCATATGCCTAATGTATTCTAAGCTAAATCTGAATACAAAAATTCTCTTATGGTGTGAAATTCTGTTGGATGCCTAACTTTTTGGAGCTGTGTGTGTGTTTGCAGTTTTTTTGGGGGGGGGTTTCTTGCGAAAAATGTATCAACTTTTTTTTGACCCTCAAGTTTGCATCCCTGTAGGGAATAGCTCGTAAAAAAAAATCTGTCCTCGGTTGCAACACCCACTACTGAGTTCCAAACTGCCTCTGGAAACAACTTCAGCACAAGAACTGTTTGTGGGGAGCTTCATGAAATGGGTTTTGATGGCCGAGCAGCCGCACACAAGCCTAAGATCATAATGCGCAATGCTAAGCGTCCGCTGGAGGGGTGTAAAGCTCGCTGCCATTGGGCACTGGAGTAGTGGAAATGCGTTCTCTGGAGTAATGAATCACGCTTCACCATCTGGCAGTCCAACAGACAAATCTGGGTTTGGCGGATGCCAAGAAAACGCTACCTGCCCGACTGCGTAGTGTCAAGTTTGGTGGAGGAGGAATAATGGTCTGGGGCTGTTTTTCATGGTTCGGGTTAGGCCCCTTAGTTCCAGTGAAGGGAAATCTTAATGCTACAGCCTACAATTACATTCTAGACGATTCTGTGCTTCCAACTTTGTAGCAACAGTTTGGGGAATGCCCTTTCCTGTTTCAGCAAGACAATACCCCTGTGCACAAAGCGAGGTCCATACAGAAATGGTTTGTCTATCAGTGTGGAAGAACTTGACTGGCCTGCACAGAGTCCTGACCTCAACCACATCGAAAACCTTTGGGATGAATTGGAACGCGGTCTGAGAGCCAGGCCTAATCGCCCAACATCAGTGCCTAACCTCACTAATGAATGGAAGGACATCCCAGCAATGTTCTAACATCTAGTGGAAAGCCTTTGCAGAAGGCTGTTATAGCAGCAAAGGGGGGACCAACTCCATATTAATGCCCATGATTTTGGAATGAGATGTTTGACGAACAACTAAATGACCATGCATTTTTCTTCTATTGGAATATTAATGCTAGGTTCCAACGGAGAACAGACACTGCCACATCCATTAAAGATATTACAACAACAAACACTTTTTTATAATATTTTCCCCCCTTGGACATCAATATGTATTGCAAAAAAACATTAACATAGGTGCGGGGCAAACAGTGGTGAAGTTTTCCCCAAATGCGGGGGGAATTCAGTCTGGATTTCATGTGATGCATGCCTATTCATGTTCTTACCAGTCGAGGCTGCATTGGGGAGGAAGGCTCATAATATTAACGGAGCAAATGGAATGGCTTCAAACACATGGAAACCATGTATTTTGACGTATTTGATACCATTCCAGCCGTTTCCACGAGCCCGTCCTCCCCAATTTAAGGTGCCACCAACCTTATGTGGTTCTTACATCGTTGCGTGGATGAAATACCAAGTGGAGAATTATTTATCTCTGCATATGAATGTTACGGTTTAAGACGTCTATTAAATTCTCATTAATGCTAGTCTGTCAGTGTGAAGAACGTATTGGGTTTTGACACGGGTCTACGGAGCGGTTTCTTGAACCAGACCCCTAGAGAGATGGAAGTGGGCCTCTAGTGAAGCATATACCACCCCTGGAGCATACATCCATTCATGCACGTATATGCACACACACACAGCCGTGAGAGAAGGGAAAAGGAGGGGAGTAAAGAACGAGTGATTAATTAGCGTTAATAGAGCTTGATAAAGGACACAGGCAATTGTCCCAGGAAAAAAGGTTGGGAATGTGAAATGGGAGCCATATGTTGGGGTAATGAGAACCACATGGTGGATAGGTACTGCAGGGAGGGAGAACTCTGATTAGTCCAGCCCTGCCCTGTTGGAGGATGGCCTGGGATGGGACTGGAGTTAGGGGAAGAACCACAGCGAACCATAGACCTCAAGCGTTGGGATAGGGCTGAAATAAAACCGTATAGCCAGGGGAGGGTTAGGGGAAGGACTGAAACCAGCATGGACATCTATGGCAGGGGCTGGGATAAGGATTTAATCTTTTATTTGTTTATTTAACTAGGCAAGTCAGTTAAGAACATATTTCTTATTTACAATGACGGCCTACCAAAAGGCCTCCTGCGGGGACGGCGGCCGGGATTAAAAATAAAATAAATATAGGACAAAACACACATCAACATTTGTAGAGCGGGGTGGAATGATTTTTATTAGGAATGGCTTTCAGTACCATAAGTTTCTAGACAACAAGACAACAATCACATCTGCTACAGTGAAGCTCTGATTAACTGTCTATAAGAAGGACCCTTCAGGCCAACCATCTCTCAGGCATAATCTACTATGATTATTTATACTGCCTCACGGATAAATAAACACTGTTGAACCTTCCATTATTTAATCAAATAATCCAAGTGTGAAAGTAAGTGGATGTGGCTGCTGCATGTGTTCGCCGTTGTTGTTTTGCTGTTCCTGCTGATTTGTTGGACAAACAGAGGCGTGGTCTAGCATTTTGGGTTTGTTCGTTTTTCTCTGATCAGTCCTGTTCAGCCTCGGACTTAGTCCCTCTGTGAGCTAGCTAGCTAAGAACGTCATTATCTGAGGAGACCAATCAGGGCCTGGTTTCCCAAAAGTGTCTTAAGGCTACGCTCGTTAGAAACTTCGTAGAAGCATCTTTAGATTCTGAGTCGTTTCCCAAAACCATTGTTACTAAAGTTGATCTTGAAAACAATCGTTATTTAACGACTGCCTCAGACCAATGGCGGAAAAAGTACCCAATTGACCCTTCGCTAAACTCCGCCATCGAACAGTGATTGTCCAATCAGAGATTAGCAACCGTAACCAGTCACTTGGACCTCAGACACCTTTTTGCAAAAAATCTTCATGGCGTCTATGGGCTGCAGGCAGAAATCTTTTCTCTGCTACAAGTGAACAGAAAATTGTGAAACGGTGTGCCTGGGGCACATGTAAAAGGCTGGTTTACAGTTTGACTATCAACATGTCTGTAGACAATTGTTAATGATGTTGCTATGTTAATCTACTGTCGTCCGACATCACTTGTCATTGTAGTTTAAAAAAAGTGTAAATACAAAATAGCTCCACAATGTGACTAAATACAAAACGTCAACCTCTGCATGACATCAGCAGCCCGGGAACTCCAGATAGCATACTTTCTATTTTAACACCAGTAAACTACGCCGTTTTTAAAAATGAATTCAGTAAATGTCAACCTAACAAGCCAGGCAACTAAAAGCAATTTTCTAAATGTTTTGGTTCGTTCCTAGCTAGCTGGATAGCCAGTTCAAATAAGGACAAGAGTATAGCTGACAACATCTTCAGCTCCTTTAAAAAAAAAAAAAAAAACATTATTACAGGAAAATACACCCACAACATTATTTACAAGGTAATGGAGAGCTTACAGAAAATAGCTCCACAATGTGACAAAAAAAAGTAGGTCATTCTATCGGAGAATTTTTAGAACTCCTGCATCTTGTCACATTTGGTCTGGTTGCTGTGGCAGTCCGGTAACCATGACAACAGACCTTGACAGTCGCAGAGACGAGACTTAGTGGCAATATGTAACTTTTTTGGCGACCTGACCAAATCCACATAGAAATGTGAGTTGTAGGTCTATCATTTTACTTGAAAGCAAGTCTGTGTGCTATTTCTATTCATCCCATTCCTAAGTTTGTTTTGTGTTTTTTTGTTGTTGATTTTGTACACCAGCTGAAACAACAATATTTTTGTTTATGGAAAATATACTGAACAAAAATATAAAAGCAACATGCAACAATTTCATATAAGGAAATCAGTCAATTGAAATGTATAAAACAAATAAATATAAAACAACTCTGGTGTACATTCCGCAGTCAGCATGCCAATTGCACGCTTCCTTAAAACTTGAGACATCTGTGGCATTGTATTGTGATATAACTGCACATTTTAAAGTTTCCTTTTATTGTCCCCAGTAGAAGGTGCACCTGTGTATTAATTGTGCCGTTTAATCAGCTTCTAGATATGCCAAACCTGTCAGGTGGATGGAGTATCTTGGCAAAGGAGAGGTGCTCACTAACAGGGATGTGAAACATTTCTGGAATTTATTTCAGCTCATGAAACATGGGACCAACACCATTTTTTTGCGTTTATACATCACTTTTTTTGCGTTTTATATTTTTGTTCAGTGTAGATTGCACAGAGTTTTAAGATGGAGTAACCAAGCTCACTGCTGCTGCAAAATCAGGCCCTACACCCAAACAAGGGCACTGCGTTCATCCACCTCTGGCCTGCTCGCCTCCCTACCTCTGAGGAAGTACAGTTCCCGCTCAGCCCAGTCAAAACTGTTCGCTGCTCTGGCACCCCAATGGTGGAACAAACTCCCTCACGACGCCAGGTCAGCGGAGTCAATCACCACCTTCCGGAGACACCTGAAACCCCACCTCTTTAAGGAATACCTAGGATAGGATAAAGTAATCCTTCTAACCCCCCCCCCCCTTAAAAGAGTTAGATGCACTATTGTAAAGTGGTTGTTCCACTGGATATCATAAGGTGAATGCACCAATTTGTAAGTCGCTCTGGATAAGAGCGTCTGCTAAATGACTTAAATGTAAATGTAAATGTAAAATCAAACTTATTACAACTACAAGTCTACCAACACACTGAAGCCTCTGATAATGTGATGCGCATGACTCGGTTACATTTGCATCCACCAGGATCCGTTTCTGACAGAGAAATATTTAATCAGAGTTACTGCAAAGTCAGCTTCAATGTGGCTACCTTAAGAGAGGTGATGGGCTCACGGCAGACAAGGGGTTTTTCTCATTGAGAAAGGTGAGGAGGAAATTGGCTTGAGATTGAACATTCCTTCCTTTGCAAAGTCCAACCTACAAAATGCCAGAACCAGATGTCAAGATGACAGAGAGCAAAGCATAGGGTGCACGTGGAAAGGACAATAGCCAAAATGTAAGATAATTTTATTTTTTATATGTAGTATATGGTAAAATCCCTAATTACAGATTTGAAACAAAAACCAGATGTGGTTAGCACGCTGTCCAACTTCCAGCCACACATTCTTAAGAAGTAGGCTAGTCCTTATACACCCATGCAGACAGACATCTGTATAGGTATTCTTCCTAACATACAGTTGAAGTCGGCAGTTTACATACACCTTAGCCAAATACATTTCAACTCAGTTTTTCACAATCTCTGACATTTTAAGTCTAGTAAAAATTCCCTGTCTTAGGTCAGTTAGGATCACCACTTTATTTTAGGAATGTGAAATGCCAGAATAATAGAGATTTATTTCAGCTTTTATTTCTTTCATCACGTTCCCACTGGGTCAGAAGTTTACATGCACTCAATGAGTATTTGGTAGCATTGCCTTTAAATTGTTTAACTTGGGTCAAATGTTTCGGGTAGCCTTCCACAAGCTTCCCACAATAAGTTGGGTGAATTTCGGCCTCCTTGCTCGCACACACTTTCAGTGCTGCCCACAAAGTTTCTATAGGGTTGAGGTCAGGGCTTTGATGGCCACTCCAGTACCTTGACTTTGTTGTCCTTAAACAGTTTGCCACAACTTTGGAAGTATGCTTGGTGTCAATGTCCATTTGGAAAACCCATTTGTGACAAAGCTTTAACTTTCTGACTGATGTTTTGAGATGTTGCTTCAATATATCTACATAATTTTCCTCCCTCATAATGTCATCTATTTTGTGAAGTGCACTAGTCCCTCCTGCAGAAAAGCACCCCCACAACATGATGAGTACCCTCGTGCTTTACGGTTGGGATGGTGTTCTTCGACTTGCAAGCCCCCCCCTTTTTCCTCCAAACATAATGATGGTCATTTTGGCCAAAAAGTACAATCTTTGTCCCCATGTGCAGTTGCAAACCGTAGTCTGGCTTTTTTTTATGACGGTTTTGGAGCAGTGGCTTCCTTACTGAGCGGCCATTCAGGTTATGTCGATATAGACCTCGTTTTACTGTGGATATAGATACTTTTGTACCTGTTTCCTCTTCACAAGGTCCTTTGCTGTTGTCCTGGGATTGATTTACACTTTTCGCACCAAAGTACGTTCATCTCTAGGAGACAGAACGCGCCTCCTTCCTGAGCGGGATGATGGCTGCGTTTTGTGATACAGTGAATTAATCTGTCTAAACAATTGTTGGAAAAATTACTTGTCATGCACAAAGTAGATGTCCTATCTGACTTGCCAAAACGATAGTTTGTTAAGGCATTTGTGGAGTGGTTGAAAAAGGAGTTTTAATAACTCCAACCTAAGTGTATGTAAACTTCTTCATACAGGAGGGGAATGGGGATGCACCCTTGTGGGGCTTCCCCGTGTTGGTAATCCGCCGTCAGGTAATATTGCCTATCTTCACCACCTGTGGTCTAGGACCTAGTTGCATAGGAAGGAGTTCAGACACAGGGCCATGAGTTTATAGGGCACTATGGTATTGAAGGCTGAGCTGTAGTCAATGAACAGCATCCTCACATATGCATTCCTTTTGTCTGGGTGAGTAAGAGCATTGTGCAGTGTAATGGCGGTTGTGTCGTCCATAGATCTTTCAGGGCTGTAGGCGAATTGGAGAGGATTGAGTGTGTCGGGGAGCGAGGTGGTGATATGGTCTTTGACTAGCCTCTTGAAGCACTTCTTGACGACGGAATTTAGTACTACTGCTTGGTAGTCACCTTGTTCAGTTACTTTCCCTTTCTTGGCACAGGGATGATCGTGGACATCTTGAAGCAGGTGGGTATAGCGGCCTGAGCTAGAGAGATTGAGATTGAATAATGTCTGAACACACCAGCCAGCTGGTCTGCACATGCTCTGAGGGCACGGCTAGGGATGCAGTATGGGCCGGCAGCCCTGCGAGGGTTAGCACGTTTTAATGACTTGCATACATCCTCAGTGTGTACCTGAACTGTAGTTTGCACGTTTTGTTATCACTTTGCAGCATTTTGTATCACATTGGCCAGCAAGCAGATTCCCTTTGACAGCTAGGTGTATTACTGTAGAGAAACCTTGCCTGTTTTGAAGACCAGCATTGCTTATGGTTACACCACTATGGTGATGTGTTAGAACTATAGCTCGCTCGCCAGCCAAACTTGTGTAGTTAGCGAGCAACTGCTACTTGCTAGCTAGGTAAACTCTTGCTGTAGCACCATCATGCACACGTCTCCTGACACAAGGCATCCCAGCTGTTTACATTTCACCTATACACTTCCACTCATCAGAATAATATACTGTAGCTCTTTTGTTACTCACCGTTTCACCAGCCCATCCAACAGTCGAAGTGCATTGCAGACCGCAGTAAGCCAAGGTAGCAACAGGAAATGAGGAGCCCACACGGGTCGTATTTACTTACCAAAGTCATAAACCCCACCTATTTCTACAACTTATTTTCTTAAAATCTGATTTTAAATCTAACCATAAACTTAACCACACTGCTAACCTTAAATAAATCAAGACCAAAAAGCAATTTTTTTTGTTTTCATTAATTTGTACTATATAGCCAATTTGACTTTGTTGCTGTGGTAACTAGTGACAATGCCCACACGTGTTAGCTATAACATGTTTGTACGTAGGTGGTTCCAAATGAACTAAAGCCAGCCCTATAACTAACACGTAAGTCAGAAAACACTTACACTTCATTGACACGTATTTCCGCAAAGTTCCTACTTCAGATTTCCGACTTCAAGCCTAAATATATCATACTTTTACTAAAAGGTTGAAACATGGTGAAACTGCCACGTTCATTTGCGGTATTACATCAACATAGGTACTGCAAACAGCGAGCAGTCCCCCCCCCCCCCCCCCCTTGGACAGCATTGCATACGTGATAGAAGAGCACAATGTCATACTGCTCGAAGTTCCTAAACTCTGCACCAAAAACAATAATGGTGGTGGGGCCAGTGGCGCTGTTTCCCACCTACTTTAGATGGGTTTAATTTTCTCTTGTATTTCTTATTTGTGTTGTCCATTTTTTATTTCTGATTAACAGTCAGATTGCTCACACAAACAAGGTCTGCCTGTCCCTTTTCAAAAGTGGGGTGATTTGTAGTTTTTAGGATAAGGGGGTTAGTTGAACCTTACAACACACAACCAACAAATGTTACTGATTTTAATTAAGAGTAAGTCTTTCTTTCCTTCCCTCCAGGCAGTAAGATTAGTTGCCCCCCTCCCCTTTTCCTGCCTACCTCTCTTCTTTCTGCCCTCTCCTACACCCCCCTCCACCCTCTCCATTTCCCCTCCTCCCCTTTCCCTACTCCACAGTGGTGTAAAGTACTTAAGTAGTACTTTAGTACTTTACCTTTTTTTTGTATCTGTACTTAACTGTTTATATTGTCCAACTGTTCCTTTTACTCCACTACATTCCTAAAGAAAATAATGTACTTTTTACTACATTTTCCCTGACACCCAAAAGTACTCTTTACATTTTACATGATGAATGTTCAGCAGGACAGGAACATTTTCTCATTTACACACTTAACAAGAGAATATCCCTGGTCATCCCTACTTGATCTGATCTGGCGGACTCAATAAACACAATCTTAATTTGTAAATTAATTTTAAGTGTTGGAGTGTGCCTCTGGCTGTCCGTAAGAAAATGGTGCCGTCTGTTTTGCTTAATATAAGGAATTTGAAATGATTCACTGTTGATTAAGTTTATTTGAGCAATTACATTTTACTTTTGATATTTAAAACAAAATACTTTTAGACTTACTCAAGTTGTATTTTACTGGGTGACTTTTACTTAAGTCATTTTCTAATAAGGTATTTTTTACTTTTACTCTATGACAATTGTGTAGTTTTTCCACCACTGCTCCTCCCCCTCCATCTCGCCCTCCCTCCTTCCAAGGGTGAAGCTGTAATTTTAAGTGTAATTAATCAGTGTTTGGGATTTCTCTTAACGAGGCGTGCATTCTATTTACCAAATGAGAGATGATGGTGTACATGTTTCTTCAAAAAAGTTTTTTTTAAAAGTCTGATGTTCAAGAGAAGAAATGGATGGGGGCAGAGCATAGGCAAGAGATCAAAGAAATGGTTTCCTTTTTTACAGATTTCTCAGTTGGTTTGTGTGGAGTTGTCTCCATATGTTCAGCTGCTAATGGGTGATTTTGAAAGGGAACCATCTCCACCTGTAATAATGCTGGATCTGCTCAGTTCTGCTGTGTTCTCTTCAATGAATTACACGTGTTATGAGGTTATATTACGCCAGAAAGAAAAACAAGATGTCTTTAATCCTCTTGGATCTTCTGAACACTTTGCGCAACTGTGACCAATTTGATATGATAATATTCTATCTTTTTGCTATTAACTACATTATAATTTTGACCAACTAAACATCTGTCCTTGTGAGTGGATTTAGCATAGAGGCCTGTGTTTAACGATATCCTAACAGGGTGAGAGACGCACATGTTTCCTTAACCAAACAAGCATCTTGAAGGGTTTTGCTGGGCTCGGGGCAGAAGGCTGGCGTGCGTGCGTGTGCGTGAGAAGCGGCTGTCTCTCAGATGATATAATTATTGTTCTTCTGGAGAGAGGAGCAGGAAGGAACACCTGGTTTTGATTGGTCTTGTTCCGGCAGCTAGAGAGGAGGACGCCCATAGCAGACCTGGGTTCAAATTGTATTTGAAATCATTCCAAATACTTTAGCTGTGCTTGATTTGAGAACTGGAGGCAGGCTAATTCCAAACGTGAAAATATTTGAACTATTTCAAACAGTATTTGAACCCACGTCTGGCCCATAGATAGCAGCCCTCGCCTACTGTCTACCTGCTGCTGCAGAGCTGTATTCAGACAAGTCCCCACTGAGATTTTGCGCACTCCTTATCATACCCTGTCCTGGCTACAAAGCTACTGCTGCCCAAATGTTGTCTGTATAGTGGTGCAGGTTGGGTGTAGCATAAGTGCCTTTTATTCCTATTGTATACAACCACAACAACTTCCTGGTTTGTCTCTTTTGATATTTCAACTCATTCCGTAGTAGTTAGGATTCCTCGAAAGCACTTTGACAACCTGTTGAAAAAGCACTATATGAATCAAGATCTATATTTTAAATTATATTGAGTTTAGTTGGGATTGTGGGCCTGCATTACCAGTTGATCCACAACTAATTAAACCCCTTTCCTCCCCTCCCAGCTCCAGAGAGTATGGTATGTTATTAGTCCGGTCCGGCCCAGCTCCCCTGTGTCCTCTACAGCCCTATAATATTCAGGGAGCAGTGTGACCGGGGCCTGACCCTCCCATCTACCTCACGCTCAGCCAACAACATGGGACCCCGCTGGTCTGCCACATGGGATACAGCCAGTTAATTGTACCACACCACCACCCCACCCCCTCTCACCCTGAGCTGTTCATTTGAAGTTTTAAGATGCCAGTTGACTCTTGAGGCCATTTGACACACAGGGGGAGAGAAGGAGAGGAGAGGGAACATCAGAAGGAAGTAAGTGCTGGAGTTTCCCCTCCCTCTCTCAATTCAAGGGCTTTATTGGCATGGGGAACATATGTTTACATTGCCAAAGCAAGTGAAGTAAATAATATGCAAAAGTGAAATAAACAATACAAATTAACAGTGAACATTACACTCACAAAGTTCCAAAAGAATAAAGACATTTCAAATGTCATGTCTATATACAGTGTTGTAATGATGTGTAAATACAAGTACAAAAGGGAAAATAAATAAACGTAAATATGGGTTGAATTTAAAATGGTGTTTGTTCTTCACTGGTTGCCCTTTTTTCTTGTGGTAACAGGTCACAAATCTTGCTGCTGTGATGGCACACTGGTATTTCACCCAGTAGATATTGGTTTATCAAAATTGGGTTTGTTTTTGAATTCTTCAACTGTGTAATCTGAGAGAAATATATGTCTATGGTCATACATTTGGCAGGAGGTTGGGGAGTGCGTATCTCCCCCTATCCCCCCCGGCAGGGAGGACCAAACCAACATCTTCTAGTAGCTGAACATAGGCCTGTATATGGGGGCTGTAAATGGCCATTGTGTAGAGAGGAGGGAGGGTGTCGTAGAGAGTGCGGCATTGTCGACCCCCCCCCCCCCACCACCACACACACCCCTCGGCCTGTATGAGGTGTGATGCTGTGGTCATGGGGTTGTTAGCCTGCTGATTGGATACAAGTGAGGCGGGTGGCAAGGGTTTGTTGCAGGCAACTTTGTGTTTGTTACTGTGTGTGTGTGTTGCTGCGTCTGTTTGTGTGAGAGTGTGACCTCCTGCTGAGAGCAGGGTGTTAAACCCCAGGACGGCAGGCCCAGGAGCCCATAAGTAAAACCCCAAGGCACCACTTCATTCCCCTGCTAAATGAGAAATTAGGGAGCTACCGCCTTCCTCTTTGTGGCAGTAAACATTTTGTTAGTTAGTAGTTAGCCTTGTAGCTACCTCCGAAAATGTGCCTTTTTAAAACTTTGAAAAGGCCGTGAGCAACGTTCATTTGACTCACAATAAAATGTCAGGTCTTTGCTCTGAAGATTGAAATCAGGAGTAAAGCCCAAGTCTCACACATACGCTGTCAACTGAGTAAAAATTTGCACGCGAGAGTAGAGAACGTCAATTCACGTACACTGCGTATGCCAATGTAATTCTCACCAGCACCCATAATAAACAGTTGTATTTGTTATGTTCGCTATGTAGTCCATGTGAATTATTGTGTGTTCCTTCTGACTCCCCTTACGTCCTACGGGAGCCACCCTACCGGTCTGCTAAACAGTATATAAAGAATTTAGCTAGTCTCGTTCTTTCTACTAACAGTATTCTCTTGAAATTTGAGTTCCTGGAAGTTTCCCAGCCATAGCCTATGCCTGTGATCGACTCAACACCGGTAGGCATAACGTTATTGTTTTCAAATATATATTATTGGCACTGGCTTATTATTGTTATTATTATCAACACTAAATAGACACTTTAACTAAACATGTCACAATTCCAGACGTCACAGTGCACAAAGTCTATTTTCTGGCAATTTATCCTCATATTTTTTCCAGCGTTGCTTTGCGTAGTATTTTCTTGTTTTCTTGTATTTTCTCTCATTTACGACCATGCATTCTAATTCCAGCGTGTACACGCTCGTTCACACGCGTAAAAAAAAAAGTTTTTTGTTTGTTCAATTGTTTAATTCATGACGATGGAAGGGTTACGCTTCAACATACGCCTTGCAAGCCTGAGGGTTTTACATGGCCTATGTACTTTCACATGACGCACTTCCGATTGGTCGGTACAGAACTACCCATACTTCAAATATGGCGTTAACAGAGCGCTGACTGACATGGTACTTAAAAATAAATGGTTCAAATTGGTCAACAACTCAAGTTTCCGCTCCAGGAGAATGTGTCTTGGTCAGCAACCTTACTGCCCAGAAATAGGCAGAGATCGCTTCCGAAAGAATTCCTCAGCGGAGTGGCCCTTTCTAGCACATCCTGACGGGTTAAAACGCACACGGTATCTGACACGTACAGTACTTGAGTTCTCTATAGGGATATACAGTATATTGGATTAGAATAATCATGGATAATTTGCTTCAAATCTTAATCTTCAGCTCTTAGTAAAAGACTGAGGTGTGTCTTTAGCCTAAAGTGTTGGATGGAGAGACTGGGAGAAAAAGTGTTGAAATGTGGAAAAACCTGTTTAAGAGGATGGAGCCTCTCCTGTAATGACCTTAGGGAAATCTATTGATGAATAGGTAATGGTTGGGTTAAGAACACATGGAAGTGATGTGGAAGGTGGATACCACAGTTAATGGCTTCTCCTGTTCATCCATGGTGGTCTAGTCTCTAGCCGGTCTCCCTCTTTTCTGCTTCACTCCAAACACACACACTTTAATTTTTAATTTTATTTAACCGTTATTTAACTAGGCAAGTCAGTTGAGAACAAATTCTTATTTACAATGACTGCCTACACCGGCCAAACCCGGACGACGCTGGGCCAATTGTGCGCCGCCCTATGGGACTCCCAATCACGGCCGGATGTGATACAGCTTGGATTCGAACCAGTGATGCCTCTTGCACTGAGATGCAGTGCCTTAGATCGCTGTGCCACTCGGGAGCACACATCTGGAGGTGCAGGTCGGAATCTGTGGGTAGGGGCAGGGAGAGGTGGGAGTTTGTATGTTGACGGGAGCGTGTGTTGGCGGGAGAAAGGTTTGAACTAGTTGGCAGCCTCAACACATCCTGAGAGGAGGAGAGAAACGGGCAAGTTCAAGACGTGCTTAAATCATGCATTGACGTCAATGGATTTTTTGTTGTTGCAAAAACTCAAGTTCCACATCGGGATCTGAAGTTAGAACTCAGGGTTTTGTCAATTTGATAAGTGAATAAATGAACTGATGCAAATTGCCCTCCATTACATGTATTTACTTGAAACCATTTAACTACCATAGGCCTCACAGTAACAAGGCTTACTATGGTCTGAATGGTCTGTTATTGTTTCCCAGGCTTTGTATAAATCTATTTCCCTAGTTGGGGTTAATTGTGTGGCATTCTGTCTCAGCGATAAGGGCATCCTTTTCTAAAACGGGAGGATGGATAAGATCTTTGATATACCGGCAGTGCCAGCCAGCTATCCAGTAGGGTTAGGACTTTTTAGTAGCATGGCGAGGAAACAAAACATGAAGCGGGTTTAACTTATTTAGGAAAACGGCCCTAATGTTTGAAACATGCATCATGTTGTCATGTGTTTATTTTCACAAGCTATAACACACAATACTTTACATACAGCAGGTTTTTAAAGAACCAGAGTTTGGTCCACTGTTTGAATTTTTGCCCTGGAAAGAATATTGCGACACTGGAATCTTCCTGGCCCTACCGTCAGCCTGTTATCCAATCAGCCAGCTATACAGCCAGGCAGCCGATCCCCATCCCTCATCTGTAGGGTCTAGTTTACATTGCATTTTCCTTATTTTGTGGAATTGTTTTGAGTTTTTACCTTTTTTAAATTGTAGTAACAGCAGTGGTGTAAAGTACTTCAAGTAAAAATACTTAAGTACTACTTAAGTAGTTCTTGGGGGTATGTACTTTATTTATATTTTTAACTACCTTTACTACACACAAAATAATGCACTTTTTACTCCATACATTGTCATTGACACCAAAAAAGTACTTGTTACAATTCCAATGCTTAGCAGGACAGGAAAATGGTCCAATTCACGCATTTTATCAACAGAACATCCCTACTGCCTGATTTTTAGATTTTTTTTATTATTATTTTTTGCCTCCAGAAACACAAATGAGCATACAAGTATGTTTAAGCATACATGACTGTTGGTAGTGTGTTGCCATACCTTTTTTATCCCCAGGTGCAGCAGAGCTGACACACTAAAGATGAAGTTGCAGCAGCCCTGGCTGTTGTCCAGACAGCGGTACCGCTGTTTATGTCCATGTCACCTCCCTCAGAACCAGTGAATATCTCCAGGTTCTTACAGTGGGGCATCAGCATAATCTATAGAGTGCAGAACAGTACAGGATATGGAATTGGGTTTAGTATGGAGTTGAAGTCTCAATTTTAAAAGCCTTAGACATAGGTAAAAGGTAAACAAATGTAGGGCACTGGAGTTTGAGGAAGGTTGAGCGATACAGTATGTGCTAAGTTGTGTATGCAAGGCATAAGAAGACTTGGTGATTCACTGGTCCAAACCTGGCGTCCTCTCAGCGCAATGAGGTAGAAGCCTGACTCCACCTGGTCAAGCCGTGTTATCTCTACAGACACTGACCTGTCTCCTGAGAACAACCGGAGTGAGAGAAAGGAAAATAAGATGTCAGAAAATGTCCGAGTTTTAACGTCGCATTCAAGGTAACAGTCCATTTCAAGACTGCTGTGGCTGTATCAAAGGAGGCAACTATGGATAACCATTTAGCTAAGTAAGTGCTAACACGACGTAGGACTGAACCGAGCTGTAGGGCAATTCCATGCCCGTGGATTTATGCTACCATTCAGATTTTTTCAAACCACAACCAATGCTGTCAAAGTGAAAAAAAACATACAAGTCTATGCACAAGGACTACTTTTAACAATTTCCAATCATTGGTTTGTTTAACATGCATTTAAAAGGGGAAATATCGGAGTCTCAGCATCACTCCGTTATCATGGAATTGCCCAGTACCAATCCACGCCACTTGTCAGTCAGCATGGCTCAGAATTTAACGGCTTGCTGTCCTTACATGCCCAACCCACCTCATGGAGAGCTATCCTCCTATAGGTTTTCACTTCATCCCTTACCTACACTACTCATTGCTGTGCATTAGCTAGGTTTCTATCCAATTGGTGACAGATTTTCATGAAAATATTCAAAAATCTGCATTAAGAAAATCTGCATATTTTCCCACCAGTGGTATGTTTCCACCAAACTGATGAGGTAGTGCAAACAAAATGTACTTTTTTTGCTTAAGTTTTCATGTACCGAATAAAAATGGAATGTTCAATGTGTTTCCATCTCATTGTCAACTGGAACGATTGTAACAAAACTACCTGTTGCCTGTGCCTACTCTGGTCTTGGCAGGTGCGCTCTAGCCAACAGCTTGCAGAAAGGCCTACAGTGCGAGGTAGGTTAGTCTATATGATGAGATTATTATGGATAATATTTGTCAAACGGCATCAAATCATCGATCATCATGTCACCAGATAAGACCCTCGACATTTATTCGAAAGGAGCATCAAACTCATACCGAGCACTTTCACCATCTAGTGAAATCATTTATTTCTATTTTATTTCACCTTTATTTATTTAGAACTCATAATTTATTTAATCTGTAGCCTAATGAACTGCATGGTTTCCAGAGTCGTAAGTGGGAGGACCACACACACCATTTCATCACGACTCCCAAGTTTACTTCGATATGATGGTTATTATATAAAATACATTTTTACAGACACAAATGTCCCACCATACAGTATAGAACCATCTTTCTAACCAATAGACAGAAGCTGGTCATCCTCTCTGTGACAAATGTCCTGTGCACAATGTCTTCATACAGCATCAAAGAAATTGGAGGAACTCTCAGTATCACGAATGATTAAGTTACGGGATGATTGGTGGATGACATGGTTACCTACAGGAAGTCCCCAGAGTGCTGTGCATAGAGGAAAGCCAAGGTACCCTACTTGCAACAGAATGGACTCCTGTATCTCATGTCTGTCAGCTGAGCAGAGAACAACTTCAAATTGTATCGCGAAGTATGCGGTTAGCAGTTTACAATATTGGCTATCATTTGATTCAGAGCCTGACGTCTGTTGCTCCCCCTTCTCAATCACTGACCTCTTCCCCAGTGATGGTCTTCCCTGTCTGTTCTCAACCTGCCTCTCCCCCCTCTTCTGCCACCCAGTCATGCAAATCCTCCTCTACTAAGCCCCTCCTCGACTTAGGTACAATGCTCTTAGTTAAACCAGAGTTGTATAGAAAATGAAATCACCTTGGCTTTGGTTAAACCACATGGTTAAACATTTAGCTAGATAGCTAACATTAACCTCACTTGCCCTTATCAATAGCCTGCTTTTAATAACAGAAGAACAAATAGCTACTTCAATTTCAATATTGAAATCCATAGTTGATTAGCTAGCTAGTTGGTTAGCTAGTTTCTCTACTGGAAAACTATCAAACTTACCTCTTATTGTCAGCCATCATTCACCAGCGTTGGGTGTTTGCCCAACATTTGTGTACAAGGCGTCACTTTCAATCGCCAGAGAGGTGACGTCCGCATGTCTTTCGACTCTAGTCACTGGAAAAGTCACTCGATCTTCATTCCTGGCATTCCCTTAGGGGTAGTGGTGACGTCAGATGCGTCACTCACGGGCTGGGGTGCAGTTCATGAGGGAAATGAAGGAAACGGAGTATGGACCTCATCTCCATATTGCTCACATAAATTACCTTGAATTGCTGACAGTACTTCTTTCAATGAAAAACCGTCAACCCTTCAGATTTGTCACGTCTTGATCAGAATGGACAAATACGACTGTAGTGGCGTACATCAACAGCCAGGGTAGCACTCGCTTGCTGTGCTTACAGACTATCCGTCAGGATTATTCTGCTGAGCAGAGCACACCTACTGTCTCTACATGCGACCCATGTCTCGGGCATACTGAACATGGGAGCAGACTTATTGTCCAGAGGGAATCCCCATCAAGGGGATTGGAGACTCCTTCCTTAAGTGGTGAAACAGATCTGGTAGAGATACGGTCAAGCATCTGCAGATCTCTTTGCATATCAACAAAACATGCACTGCTCATTGTTCTTTGCGAGAGACGCGCTAGCACACCCTTGGCCAAGGATTTTACTTCACGCTTTTCCTCAGCCTCGTACTCCCCACTCTGGCCAGAGTGAGGGAAGAAGGCTCATCTCTCATCTTGGTAGCCCTTCCATGGCAAGGCAAGCTCTGGATAGCGGAGATCATTCTCCTGCTATACGGTGAGCCTTGGCAACTCCCGTTAGAGGGCTCTGCTGCCCAAGTGAACAGAGCAATTACAAATTTGTATTTGTATTTTTAAACCTTACCCGGAAGCCATGGTCCTCTGGGCCTGGCCCGTGAGAGGTTAAATCTGGATGTGACAGGCTTGCCTCTCGGGATCATAGACTATCCAGAGTGCTAGGGCCCCTTCTACATGCTCACTGTACGGAAATAAGTGATGCATTTTGACAAGTCGTGTGACTGAAAAGGGGTTCATTCCTTACCAATGCTCTGTATGCAAGGTTGTATGCTTTCTGTAGGACCTTTTGGACAGAGGGAAGGCTTTCTTCACTGTCAAGGTCTATCTCGGGCCTGTCATGTAAGCTTCGGAAAGAAATCGGTGGGACCCCCCCCCCCCCCCCCGTAATGTTTCATGAAGGGGGCAGTTCCCAAGCATTTAGTCCCATCATGGGATTTGTCAATTGTGCTTGAGGCTATTTTCACAGCTGGCTTTTTTGAGCTGCTGGAGAGCGTGGCGATGAAATATCTCTCCATTTTAAGACTGCTCTGCTGGTCATCGTTACATCCATAATTTGAGCACTGTCAGTTCACCATTCGTGTCTACAGTTTGCCCAGGGCTTTTCCAAGGTTACGTATTTGCCCAACCCCGCCTTTTATGCCTAAGGTTAGCAGCAATTACAATTGTCTCGCCTTGGAGCTTGTGGCATTCCACCCGCCGCCTTTTCTATGTCCAGTACGCTCATTGCGCATATACTTGGATAGGATGAGAGCTTTGCACAAGTGTGTCCAACTCTTGGTCCTGGGCACCTCCCTTTCTCGTCAATTGTCACATTGCATTGTGAAAGGTAATATATTGGCCTATAATAGCAAGGGGTTCCTGCCTCCGCAGGGCCTAAAGGCTCACTCCACCAGGGGTATGGCACTGTTCAAGGTCATCTCCTTACAGGATATTTGCGATGCGGCTTGTTGGGCATCCCCTGTTACTTTCAAGGTTCTACCGACTAGACGTCACTGCACCTTTTGTTGGAGCATACTGTCCTCCCGTGTCGAGCCTCTGAGGGTTGATACGTTGGAACTACCTGGCTTCGAGCTCATGTGCGATCCGAGAGTTGGCCATATCCCACCATAAGATGTTGAAACACAAAATTGAAAGAACTTAAGGTTACTGGCATAACTCTGATTCTCTGATATTATGAGTGAGACATCTCACCGCATTCCCCTACTTGCAAGAGTGTGAGGAAGTTTGGTTTGCTCGAGATGATCAGAGGGCGGGCGAGTAGCTCTAAGTATGAAGGTAGGTTCTTCCTCATTCGCCACTCGACCTGTCTCCGACAGACGTGTATGATTTGGTTCTTCAAGCTACTTAGGAGATTCTGGTGAATCCCGCTGTAAGATGTCTCACTCCTAATGTAAGAGAACCGGGGTCACTCAATAACCTTAAGTTTTTCTTTGGAGTACATTTTAAAGTGAATAATCTTGAGTCCCCGCCGTAATTCCGTTACCGTGGAATTGCCCCTCTTATTTTCAGTTTGGCTGTTAATACAACAGTATGCCAACTGCTGGGTTATTGTGTACAGATCCAATATTTCATGTAAGTACGTAATTCTATTGTTCATTTAAGCAGGCTGATTTTCTTCGCATTCCTGTGAGGCCGCAGCCTGTCCGTCTGAGCATCGGCAACATGAGGTGGTTGTATTGATATGTATTAGTCTGCCAGTTATACTTGTGGTTTCACCATCTTTCTTTCTTGCAGGGGCTCCAGGTCCAGTCAAGTTCTGACGAGAATGGTCGGAAGCGCGGGGTCACATTCCGAACAGACAGTGAGTCCTTTCTTTTTCTCTCTCTCTCTCTCTCGCGCTATCGCTCTCAAGGGGTTCACTATTTCACATGGCCTTGCATGAAAACTGCCTGCCCTTTCCCATTCCATACTAACGTTGACATTTTACCACCTCAAGTTGCCAATTCTGTCTCAGACCCTCCACCAACTAAAAGTTAATATCTCGAAGTCAACGTTTTCTCTCCTGTAACAAATCCTGATTTTAAAAAAAATAAATATAATAATAATTCCCAGCAGTCAGCTGCTATTATCCATGACTGTCAGAGGGAACAGCTTTTCTGAAAAGCCCCTCTCTGGTTTAGCATCACAATCGACTGCAGCTCAGAGCCAGGGGGCGTGTGTGACACAGCCCGCTGCTCCTCTTCCTCTACCTCTACCTGAGAGGACATAGGGATCATAGTCAAAAGAGATGGGAGAGGAGGGGACGGCTCCTTGCATGGCTGCACATTCTTGTCCCCAGACTTGGCTCAGAGAGAATCTCACCCACTCACCCGTCCATTATTCTTCATCCAGGGAGCCCCGTTCTGAGCTTCCCATCTTAACCACGCTCTGTGATCCATCCTCTTCTCTTTTTTAAGGTGTGATTTTGGGGGTGATTCTCTGTGCGGTAGAAGAGGGAGTCTAATTTTAGGACTCGACACTGTAAACAAGTTTAATTGTGACAAGGTTGTTTTGACTTTCGACAACCTCTCCTCCATCATTAGCATACTCTAACTCTGATATCCTCTTTCTTATCGTCTCCTCCTCTGTTCTCCTCCGCCAGACTGCTCTGTGAACTGGAGCCCGTTGGGGAAGCATGCCATCCATGGGGTGAACAATATGACATTCGGCCACCTCTCCTGTGACAGCCAGGCTGCCGTGGTGGTCCACTGGACGACCAGCCCTCTGGGTATGAACCTACGCATTTTAAATTCTTCCATGTGATAAGTCATGATACAGACTAGAGATCAACGGGCAAAATCGAACCCAGTGTCTTGAGGTTAGATTTGAGCAGTCACTCCTAGTGAGCGGAAATCCGTATCCAGAAGTTAGTGGTTGACCTACTTTGAAACGTTTCTACCCGGATTGTTTTGGGTAGATCATATTACATCTGGGCGACACTAACATTTTAAAACCTCGGCATGTGTGCTGGAAGACACGTGTGCTTCCTACACCTGGTTGCACACAGGAGTCGTTTGTTTATCTTCAGTATCTCAGGCCAAAGAGTCATTTGTAGAGGTAAGAGGTTTTGGAACAGGAGAGAAGAGGGTAAAGAAAGGACTCATCTTCAAAGCCCCGTGCTGTGTTGTTGGGCTTGTCCTGATCAAAGACGCAGGGCAGTTTACCTTCCCCCAGTAGGCTTACTCTGCTACCCTGACAGTCACAGATCTGAGGGAAGGGAGGAGGAAGGGATCCATATCTTACACAACAACGCTGTGATATGTTTGAAGAAGTGTGTGTGTGTAAGCACTGTGTGTGGTTGTCTTAAGTGTCTCTGTTTGCATGCTATATATATGTGTGTGTGTGTGTGTGACAGAGAGAGCAAGACTGAGAAAAGGGAGGCTTCCTCTTCCGTCAACTGAGGCACTACTGAAGCCATGGCTGATCCTCAGGACAATGTAGCCTGTTATTCTCCAGGGGTTAAGCCCTAGGACAGGGGCACCACTGCTCAGGTAGAGGGTTAAAGAAAGAAGCAGGAAAAATAAACGGAGAGGGGGGGGGGCTCTTTCCTACTTTGAATCAAGTAGTTAGAAAGCTGAAGCTACCGACGCCGGGGGGGGGGGGGGAAACACGCCGGAAGACAGCCCAACCTGTCTGACAGCTTTTTCCTTCCAGTTTTTCCCCTCTCCTCTGTGTCTGACGTGTTGACGGTGAGGCTGCTGATATCTGTGTGGCGGTAGAAGAGGTAAAGGATGGAGTGGATGAGGTGTAGAGTTACCACCACCACCACAAAGAGGAGGCTCTTTCAACTTCTAAGCTTGCACACACACAGTCTCCGCTCCCCACAGTGGTAATAGAAGCCACAGGGAATGTGTGTTTTCTGCCTCTGCTGATGCCTCGGACTGATAAGGTAGAAGTGTAATTAACGTGGGAGGTGCGCTGGCACACTTTGAAGGGCACGGGAATACTTCCTTGGCACGCAGACACCCTCCCTCTTGTCCTCTGCATACCTGGGTTCAAATACTATTAAAACATATATTTCAAATGCTTAGCTGTGCTTGCTTGAGCTTGCCTGTTGCTATGAATAAATAGAAGTCCTAAAAGTGCAAATCCTGCCCACCTGGTACTCCAGAAAGGCTAAAACAAACACAAAGTATTTGAAAGATTTCAAATGGTCTTTGAACCCAGGTGTGGTCCTCTGCCAGGGCACAGCCCCTCTCTTCTGCCAGCTCAAATTATGGTCTCTCATAAAAACATGTTTGGTACTATGCCCTTACCTCAAGCGTGTGTGAGTGTAACTAGCTAATGTGTGTGGACTCCTACTAACTTCACAAACAACATCCGCTTCATGATTAGGATTTAACATTTTTTCCTCACAATATTTGTACTTTGGTCATGTTTTGGCCATGTTTTTATTCATTGTTTTGGGCCCCAGTTAAAATTATTTGTGCTTTATGGAAGTTACCCTAGAAATGAAATTATAGTTGCTAACGGTAGAGGACATATTGTGACCTTGGGTTTTATCTGACATGTTTGGTTAAAAAATGTGTTATTCACATAGTTGCTCTTTTTAGATGGTCCTTTACATGTGAGACAGTGAGCTCCTAAAGTATTGGGCCAGTGACACCATTTTTTGTTGTTTTGGCTCTGTAATCCAGGACTTTGGATTTGAAATGATACAATGACTGAGGCTGAAGTGCAGCCTGTCAGCTTTCATTTTAGGGTATTTTCATTCATATCGGGTGAACTGTTGAGAAATTACAGCACTTTTTGTACATAGTCCCTCCATTTTAGGGAACCTATATATATATATATATACACACACACAGTTGAAGTCGGAAGTTTACATACACTTATGTTGGAGTCATTAAGTCTTGTTTTTTCAACCACTTAACAAACTATAGTTTTGACAAGTCGGTTAGGACATCTACTTTGTGTATGATACAAGTAGTTTTTCCAACAATTGTTTACAGACAGATTATTTAACCTCTCTAGGGTACGTGGGACGGTAGCGTCCCACCCCGTCAACAGCCAGTGAAACTGCAGGGCGCCAAATTCAAAACAACAGAAATCCCATAATTAAAATTCCTCAAACATACATGTATTTTACACCATTTTAAAGATACACTTGTTGTAAATCCAGCCACAGTGTCTGATTTCAAAAAGGCTTTACGACGAAAGCAAACCAAACAATTACGTTAGGTGAGTGCCTATTCACAGAATAACACAGCCATTTTTCCAGCCAAAGAGAGGATTCACATAAAACAGAAATATAGATAAAATTAATCACTAACCTTTGATCTTCATCAGATGACACTCATAGGACTTCATGTTACACAATACATGTATGTTTTGTTCGGTAAAGTTCATATTATATCCAAAAATCTGAGTTTACATTGGCACGTTACATTCAGTAGTTCCAAAACATCTGATTTTGCAGAGAGCCACATCAATTTACAGAAATACTCATTATAAATGTTGATGAAAATACAAGTGTTATGCATGGAACTTTAGATGCACTTCTCCTTAATGCAACCGCTGTGTCAGATTTCAAAAAAGATTTACGGAAAAAGCAAACCATGCAATAATCTGAGGTCGGCGCTCAGAGTCCAATCAAGACAAAAATATATCCGCCATATTGTGCAGTCAACAGAAGTCAGAAATAACATTTAAACATTCACTTACCTTTGATCTTCATCAGAATGCATTCCCAGGAATCCCAGTTCCACAATAAATGTTTGTTTTTTTCGATAATGTCCATTTATGTCCAAATTCCTCCTTGTTGTTCTAGCGTTCAGTACACTTTCCAAACTCACGACACGCGTGCAAGTCCAGCGGAAAGTACGGACGAAGAGTTAAAGTTATATTACAGTCTGTAAAAACATGACAAACGAAGTATTGAATCAATCTTTAGGATGTTTTTAACATAATTCTTCAATGATGTTCCAACCGGAGAATTCAGAAGTGCGATGGAACAGAGCTCGCTCTCACATGAACGCGCATGGTCAGCGCATGTTCAGCTCATGGTAGACCTTACTCAATCCCCTCTCATTTGGCCCCACTTCAAAGTAGACGCATCAGACAAGGCTCTAAAGACTGTTGACATCTAGAGGACGCCTTAGGAAGTGCAACATGACCAATATCCCCCTGTATCTTCAATAGGGGCTGAGTTGAAAATCGACCAACCTCAGATTTCCCACTTCCTGGTTGGATTTCTTCTCAGGTTTTTGCATGCCATATGAGTTCTGTTATACTCACTGACATCATACAAACAGTTTTAGAAACTTCAGAGTGTTTTCTATCCAAATCTATTAATAATATGCATATTCTAGCTTTTATGGCTGAGTAGCAGGCTGTTTACTCTGGGCACGCTTTTCATCCGGACGTGAAAATACTGCCCCCTACCCCAAAGAAGTTAACTTATAACTCACTGTATTACAATACCAGTGGGTCAGAAGTTTACATACAACAATTTGACGGTGCCTTTTAAACAGCTTGGAAAATGATGTCATGGCTTTAGAAGCTTCTGATAGGCTAATTGACATCATTTGAGTCAATTGGAGGTGTACCTGTGGATGTATTTCAAGGCCTACCTTCAAACTCGGTGCCTCTTTGCTTGACATCATGAGAAAATCAAAAGAATTCAGCCAAGACCTCAGAAAAAATTATTGTAGACCTCCACGTCTGGTTCATCCTTGGGAGCAATTTCCAAACGCAATTTCCGAACGTACCACGTTCATCTGTACAAACAATAGTACGCATGTATAAACACCATGGGACCACGCAGCTGTCATACCGCTCAGGAAGGAGAAGCGTTCTGTCTACTAGAGATGAACGTACTTTGGTGCGAAAAGTGCAAATCAATCCCAGAACAACAGCAAAGGACCTTGTGAAAATGCTGGAGGAAACTGATATGAAAGTATCTACCAAGTATCCACCAAGACTCTTCCTAGAGCTGGCCGCCCAGCCAAACTGTGCAATCAGGGGAGAAGGGTCTTGGTCAGGGAGGAGACCAAGAACCCCATGGTCAATCTGACAGGGCTCCAGAGTTGCTCTGTGGAGATGGGAGAACCTTCCAGAAGGACAACCATCTCTGCAGCACTCCATCAATCAGGCCTTTATGGTAGAGTGGGCAGACGAAAGCCACTCCTCAGTAAAAGGCACATGACAGCCCGCACACAGCCAAGACAACGCAGAAGTGGCTTCGGGACTAGTCTCTGAATGTCCTTGAGTGACCCAGCCAGAGCCCGGACTTGAACCGATCGAGCATCTCTGGAGAGACTTGAAAATAGCTGTGTAGCGACTCTCCCAATCCAACCTGACAGAGCTTGAGAGGATCTGCAGAGAAGAATGGGAGTAACTCCCCAAATACAGGTGTGCCAAGATTGTAGCTTCATATCCAAGAGGACTCAAGGCTGTAATCGCTGCCAAATGTGCTTCAACAAAGTACTGAGTGAAGGGTCTGAATACTTATATAAATGTGATATTTCCATTTTTCTACATTTCTAAAAAACGGTTTTTACTTTGTCATTATGGGTTATTGTGTGTAGATTGACAATGTTAGACGATTTAATAAATTTTAGAATAAGGCTGTAACGTAACCAAATGTGGAAAAAGTGAAGGGTTCTGAATACTTTCCGAATGCACTGTTACTTCTGTCCCTGTTCTCGCCTAGTAAGCTATAGGCCTACTAAAATGCAATTTTGCTTTTATTGGAATAGAAACACCATAATATGAATCAAATGAATTAAGCTAAAATATCAGATACTTATTAAGTAATAAAGGCCAGGATTGGCTTCTTTTCATAAATGATGTGTGCAAAGAAGCATGCACCAAGACAGAAAAACACACGCGTGAAAGCTTAATTACATAAAGGAGTGTAAGAGGGACTATAGCCATATCGACAAGAGAATGGACCGGGAATTGAAATGACCGATTGTCGGCCTTTGACCGTACAAATATTTTCGATTATATTCTGCCCATATTCCTATTTTTGAAGGACTTGTATTAACAGATGTTTTAGGTACAGTGAGCTACAGGCCTACATAGGCAAGTGTCAAATGCATTTTGTTATAGAAACACAAATTCATTAATATTATGGAAACACCATAATATTCATCAATTCAGCTAAAATATCAGAAATATATCTTAAAGGCCAGGATCCGCTTTCTTTTCGTCAAGGAAAAAGGGAATACGTAATTGAACGGCAGCGGTCAAATGATGTAGTAGATCGAGTAGATGTGCTCAACGATACCCTCTGGTGGTGTGAACAAGCATTAACGGTAAGCACATAAGGTACAACAGCCTACCACACGCTATACTGCTGTATGACTCAACTTTTAATTGAGGAACTTCTGTACGTGATACGTGGGGGATAGTGTCATGGGTGTGTTAGTGGTGATATGCTGTCATCTGACATGGGTGCATTTTTGTCACCGATTGAACGTGCATGTTTCTATTCAGGTATTGAACGCGTGTATTGTCTGTGTGTGTGTTATTCTGTCCAGGTATTGAGCATGTGAAGGGCTTCAGAGTATACCTAGAGGATAAGAACCCAGAGGGCAAACAGTGTCAACACATGATCCTCAAAGACCCACGACCGCTCAACTTCTCCTACAAGACTGTGGTAAGTCACACCGCAGACTCGGCTAACAGGGATTTTTTTCTTCCATGCACCTGGAAGTAAGGTGTGCGAATGAGCTTAGCTCAAGTCTTACCAAGTTATGTGTTTGGGTGCCGTAGCCGTTCAAAGAATTGATGACCGAAAAACACATCCATTTTGACGGCTGATAATACATCGAAGCGATACTTAATTTGTGAGTGCTGGCTGACTTTTACCCTGAAGTATGCGCTGTTATTCCTTGACAGAAGATGAGCTCACAGCCCTTCCCTGGCCTGGCCTTTGAGACAGATTACATGGTCCGTGTTGTTCCCTTCCCCACCGTCATGAACGACAGCTTCTTCCCCCCGTCCTTCCTGCGCACAAACTGTAAGTGGAATGCAGCTCAAACTGCAGGGGCCCTAGTTGTAGGCTGGAACTAGAACTCAGAGTTAAGTCACTACCACCAACTTGGAATATCAATACAGCCAAGACAGGAGTTTTTCTTGACCTGATCTGGAGGAAAACTCTTGGCCCCATTTGATAACGTTGTAGCGAACAGTAATAGTATTATAACTGTTGTTGAAGACTCCTTTTGTCTTTGTTTTCAGCCTGTGAAGTTCTACTGGGCCCAGACAACCTGGTCTGCAAACCATGTAAGTTATCAAGTTTCCCATATCTGTTTGCTACTACTGTAATTACTCTCGTAACAGCGTTGTGTTAACATGTAACATAGTAATATGATGTCCTAATTGTTTTGTAATTGAGTTGAGTGACCGCTACTGTTTATTGAAGTAATGTTGTGAAAGAATTGTGAAAAATAATGATTATGGATGAAACCACCAGAAATTCCTATAATGCCCATTTGGTCCTATACATGGATTAATCTCTCTGTCTCTGTGTGTGTCTCTGTCTGGTGGTTGTGACCAGTCTGGAAGCCCAAGACTCTCAACATCTCCCAGCTGGGCTCCAACCTCCATGTTGTCTTCGACCATGCCCCCTCCACCTTCGGCTTCACCGTCTACTACCTGTACTACAAACTACGACAGGAGGGACCATTCAGGCTTAAACGCTGCAAACCAGTAAGAGCATGATTACATTATGATTTGGCCACATCGTTTTTACTGGTAAGGCGTCGCTAAGAGTGCTGATCTGCCCCAAAGTCCATATAATCTCATTCATTATTATCTAATAGGTCAAATCATGAGATAAGCACTCTCACTCTGAGACATTTATGGAATATTGGCCCTGAGCTGCTTCTAATGTGTTTCCCAGACATTGAGGAGGGTGTAGTACGGTTATGGTATGTTGACGTGTCTTGTCCCCGGCCTCTTTCTACCGGGCCTCTCTCTGACATCCTATAACCTCCTGGGACACATCATGGACTATCCTACTTTCACTGTCAGTCAGTCAGTGACAATCAGAATTAAATCATTTCAATACGTGACCCGTGCTTGTTTAGGTTTACCTGTTGAAAAGTCTGAAAGGTGCAAACCCTGTCCATCTGGCTGGCAAAAGCAAACCCTGTCCCTCTGGCTGGCAAAAGCAAACCCTGTCCCTCTGGCTGGCAAAAGCAAATCACATTTGAAAGGACGTGTTTGATCAGACCCACTGAGTTACTGAAGATATTCCCAGCAGAACATAACTTCATTATTCAGGGCTCGAGGAGAGTCTCCTCTCTCACACACGTTGCCAGAACAGACAGCACTTTGTATCCAGGATGCATTGTTTTAGCTGTGGAGAGAAAGAGAAAAATCATATAATCTCCCCTGTTCCTCCTCCTGTCAGTCAAGTCTTGTAGCTGCTCTGCCCTACTTGTTCTGTCTTCGAACAATGATAAAAGCCAAAGCCCCCCTAGCTAGCTGTAGCTCTCATTCAGGTCCCCACTCTCTCTCATACTGTGTTTTAGAAACAGGACCTGCTTAGGTCATCGCCAATATGATTGGTTAAGAGGTGAAAAAAATGAACTATTATGATGTCAGTATTCCAAACCCTCAGTCAGAAATGCATGAGACTCCTCAGCTCTGGACATTGTATCGCTACAGAAACAGCATGATAATAATGCACCGTTCTCCTCTATTTTTTGCAAAGGAGTTCAATCTGCCCATAACAACATGCGTTCTTCAAGATGTGATGCCAGGAACCTATGCGATTGAGGTAAAGAATGATTCTCATGGCGCTGGTTAAAAGCAGTGCACCATGGGAAATAATAAGGTGCTATTGTGGACGCACCACTGATGTAAACCATGAAGAAACCCACTGAAGCAATCTCAGCTGACATATATTTCCTTCCATATACATCTTTTGTCCTTCAGCTGAGAGATGACACCAACACTACCAGAAGACAGGCCCAGTACCATGTAAGCCAAGGTGAGCTGCCTGCTACTAGCTAACATCAGTCTTGCATCTGGACTGATACCCTCTTACTAAACTCACATTACATTACATAAGCCTGGATGACTGGGGAGTTGCCCAAGTCTTCCGGGTGTTTTATGTTCACTTTGCTGAGTAAAAGCACATTTATAGTTAATTGGAAATGTATTTGCTTGTTATTTAAATGTGTCTTTTTTCTGTCTGTTGTCCCTCTCAGTCCACTCCCCGTGGGCAGGGCCTATCAGAGCCATGGCCATCACTGTCCCGCTAGTCATCATGTCTGCCTTCGCTACACTCTTCACTGTAATGTGCCGGAAGAAACAACAAGGTACTTTTCGTCATTCATAATAAGAAAACATTTCACATTCAGGGCTCTATTTGCAGGTGGTCAAATGCAATTGTCAAATGCAATTTTGACCTGTTAAAGCTGGCACTCTTCTATTTTCAAACCCTAGCACCAGGATTGGTAATTTACCAGTCTTGTCTTACCAGTCACTTGCGCTGAGGTGGGATGGGTGGCAATATCTGAGGTGTGTCCATAAAAACATGCGCCAAAGTGCCGATTTCAGTATACGCTGGTGGGGATATTTAAGACCAACCAAAATCTGGTCTTAGCGGTAACGCGGTGGGTTATGGCGTGGATTTTGACAACGGAAGCGTAGCCTATCCAGCCATGACGTACAGTGCCCATATACACATGGAACGAGAGAGACGTGCATTTTGTGCCCATAAACCTCGTATTTAGAAACACAAACTGTTTTTTCACCATTTTTTTTGTTTTATTTGATTTTAAAGCATAGCCTCCCCTCTCAATGAAGTCAGTTTTTTTTGTCATGCCCACTACATTCGCCAAGTAGTCAAGACTATCGATAAAGGGTTTGGCTTGTGAGACTGCTTTGGAATAATTCTTCATCACCAAACTTGTATTAAAAGATCAAGTTTGGCAGCTGCAAAACAGTGAGCAGACATCCCCTTTTTGTAGGCTATTACATTATTTTAGCCAGCTCCTGTTATTATTTTGGATGTATGTTAAAGAAATTAAAAATAATTAGGCTATATGCCCATCATGGAAGGAGAGATGAGAGAATCTGGTATTTAGATTTTCCCGTAACAATTGCTTGTTTTCCGTTTTCGTTTGATTAAGAAAACAAGCAGTTAGTAGGCTACTATAAAAAAATATGTCTTATCCTGTACATGAATTATCCAAGTAGCCTATCCATAAAGGTTTTCTAAATGGTCAAGTTGTGTGGCTTTTGCCTACATGCTTTTTCACTATTCACATAGGACTACCTGCAGTGCATACTCCAATTCGGCTTGGATCCATCCCATTTCCAAAGAGTGCCTCCTTGTTCCGTTACCAAAGATGTGCTCCTTCAAACATAGGCTATAAACAAATGTCAGTCCTATAACGCCATGTCAGTTGTAGGCCCAGGCTACAGTATCTCTTGCATATTAACCACGTTACGTGCCTCACACATACAATAGAATTTACGGGAGCCTAGTATTTTTATTTGAGGAGATGCCTATAATCGTTGAAGCCAATTACAACAATGTTGAATGTCAACACTAGATGTTTTTAGTTTTTTACTGTTGCTATCACTCGTTATTGTAGCCCGTGCTATTTAATAAACCGTAGTAGCCGATCAATCCACAGTGGACTAGGATGAGAATACTCCGTGCCCCCAGCCGATTGAAGTTGATGACAATGCAAATACCGTCAAATCCTACAGAACTAGAGACAAATGCATGCAGTATTAAGCCATGAAATGCCTTGATTGGCCAAGCCCTCGCCACACCTACAACTTGTTCATTCATCAAACCTAGCCCTTTCGCTCCACCGCCAGCTATTGTGCTCATAATAACGCCTCTTAAAATGGCAACAAATCGATTTTGTCTGTTTACTGAATCTACCTTTAAAAAAAATCCGTATTCCAACATTTTACAAACATTGGTAGACGTTTAGTAGAAGAGGCCAATGCATTTCCCTTCACCTTTATTGTCTTCCTATTGTATTAATACTGTATATTGTGTTGTACCTATTGATCTGTGCAGAGAATATCTACTCCCATCTGGATGAGGAGAGCTCTGAGTCATCGTCTCTCACCACAGCTCTGAATGCAGACAGATCCTGGCCCCGGACGAAGGTGTTTGTCTGCTACTCCACTAAGGACTGCCCCAAACACCTCGCTGTCATACAGAGCTTCGCCTTCTTCCTCCAGGACTTCTGTGGCTGTGAGGTAGACACTAAACCTCCAAAATAATGTTCCTTCAAGCACACAACTTTGTAGCTAGGTTATGGCTCCAAGGGCTGGCTCCAAGGGCTGGCTCCAAGGGCTGGCTCCAAGGGCTGGCTCCAAGGGCTGGCTCCAAGGGCTGGCTCCAAGGGCTGGCTCCAAGGGCTGGCTCCAAGGGCTGGCTCCAAGGGCTGGCTCCAAGGGCTGGCTCCGGCCAGAGAATTGAATGTGATGGGGTTGGAAATGCAAATCAGGAGTGTGTTTTGTGCCACCTGCTGGTTGATCCCATGAAGTGTGTGACTTCATAGTTAAATTAGTAGTAGAAGCATATATTTTATAGGAACGGCTCAGTAATAGTCTCGTCCACCAGCCCGACGTGATGAGTTTAGCTCAGTAAATACTCAAAAATAGATTACTATTCTGTAATATTAATCAATAATAGTAACGATGATGATGATGATAGTATACCATCGGAATCTGACTACGTCTCTCTAAGTGGTTAGTCCTGCAGGTGATATTATAGTTTAACCTCGCCCCATTCCTCTGTTCCTATTTTTTTAATTCTAGGTGACTCTGGACCTGTGGGAGCACCTGCAGATCTGTAAGGAGGGCCAGATGTCCTGGCTGAGTCGGCAGATAGATGAAGCTCACTACATCATCACTGTCTGCTCCAAGGGCCTCAAGTACTACATGGAGAAGAGCCGCAGGGGGAAATCACCAGCCAGAGGTGATTTGATATATTTTTGGGGGGAATGATTGTTTGATTTAATTTGTTTGACAAATGAAAACCAAAAGTGTCCAAAACATTGTCCAGACCTCTACTGAATTATCAGTACAACAACGGCAGTTACAACAGGTGTCCTTTTGGTTATGTTCAGTTGAATAAATGCATATACAGCCAGTACATGCATTTTAACAAACTATCAAGGATAAATGCAATAAAGTCACTGACTTACTCTGTCCATTGTTTCTTTTGGTGTAGGAGGAGGTGGAGCAGCAGCATTAAACGGAGCAGAGCTCTTCATCGTCGCAGTGGCCATGATTGGGGAGAAGCTCTGTGAGGCGCGCCAGAAAGACCAGGACCTGTCTCGCTTCATGGCCGTCTACTTCGACTACTCCCACGAGAGCGACGTCCCGGCCGTGCTGAGCCTCGCTCCCAAGTTCAAGCTCATGGATCAGCTCCCTCAGATGTTCGGCCGCCTCCACTCCCGCCACGCTCACGTTTACCGGAGACGCGCGCCGCAGCCTGCTCAACATAGAGCAAGTAGGTCCTACTTGCTCTATGTTGAGCAGGCTGCGGCGCGCGGTCTCGGTATACGTGAGCGTGGCGGGAGTGGAGGCGGCCGAACGTCTGAGGGAGCTGATCCATGAGCTTGAACTTGGGAGCGAGGCTGAGCACGGCCGGGACGTGGCTCTCGTGGGAGTAGTCGAAGTAGACGGCCATGAAGCGAGACAGGTCCTGGTCTTTCTGGCGCGCCTCACAGAGCTTCTCCCCAATCATGGCCACTGCGACGATGAAGAGCTCTGCTCCGTTTAATGCTGCTGCTCCACCTCCTCCTACACCAAAAGAAACAATGGACAGAGTAAGTCAGTGACTTTATTGCATTTATCCTTGATAGTTTGTTAAAATGCATGTACTGGCTGTATATGCATTTATTCAACTGAACATAACCAAAAGGACACCTGTTGTAACTGCCGTTGTTGTACTGATAATTCAGTAGAGGTCTGGACAATGTTTTGGACACTTTTAGGTTTTCATTTGTTCAAACAAATTAAATCAGAACAATCAGTTCCCCCCAAAAATATATCAAATCACCTCTGGCTGGTGATTTCCCCCTGCGGCTCTTCATGCATGTAGTAATTCTTGAGGCCCTTGGAGCAGACAGTGATGATGTAGTGAGCTTCATCTGTCTGCCAGACTCAGCCAGGACATCTGGCCCTCCTTACAGATCTGCAGGTGCTCCCACAGGTCCAGAGTCACCTAGAATTAAAAAAATAGGAACAGAGGAATGGGGCGAGGTTAAACGATAATATCACCTGCAGGACTAACCACTTAGAGAGACGTAGTCAGATTCCCGATGGTATACTATCATCATCATCATCGCTACTATTATTGATTAATATTACAGAATAGTAATCTATTTTTGAGTATTTACTGAGCTAAACTCATCACGTCGGGCTGGTGGACGAGACTATTACTGAGCCGTTCCTATAAAATATATGCTTCTACTACTAATTTAACTATGAAGTCACACACTTCATGGGATCAACCAGCAGGTGGCACAAAACACACTCCTGATTTGCATTTCCAACCCCATCACGTTCAATTCTGGCCGGAGCCAGCCCTTGGAGCCAGCCCTTGGAGCCAGCCCTTGGAGCCAGCCCTTGGAGCCAGCCCTTGGAGCCAGCCCTTGGAGCCAGCCCTTGGAGCCAGCCCTTGGAGCCAGCCCTTGGAGCCAGCCCTTGGAGCCAGCCCTTGGAGCCATAACCTAGCTACAAAGTTGTGTGCTTGAAGGAACATTATTTTGGAGGTTTAGTGTCTACCTCACAGCCACAGAAGTCCTGGAGGAAGAAGGCGAAGCTCTGTATGAGGACAGCGGAGGTGTTCAGGGGCAGTCCTTAGTGGAGTAGCAGACAAACACCTTTCGTCCGGGGCCAGGATCTGTCTGCATTCAGAGCTGTGGTGAGAGACGATGACTCAGAGCTCTCCTGATCCAGATGGGAGTAGATATTCTCTGCACAGATCAATAGGTACAACACAATATACAGTATTAATACAATAGGAAGACAATAAAGGTGAAGGGAAATGCATTGGCCTCTTCTACTAAACGTCTACCAATGTTTGTAAAATGTTGGAATACGGATTTTTTTTAAAGGTAGAGTTCAGTGAACAGACAAAATCGATTTGTTGCCATTTTTAGAGGCGTTATTATGAGCACAATAGCTGGCGGTGGAGCGAAAGGGCTAGGTTTGATGAATGAACAAGTTTGTAGGTGTGGCGAGGGCTTGGCCAATCAAAGGCATTTCATGGCTTAATACTGCATGCATTTGTCTCTAGTTCTGTAGGATTTGACGGTATTTGCATTGTCATCAACTTCAATCGGGCTGGGGGCACAAGGAGTGTTCTCATCCTAGTCCACTGTGGATTGATCGGCTACTACGGCTTATTAAATAGCACGGGCTACAATAACGAGTGATAGCAACGTAGAAAACTAAAAACATCTAGTGTAGGACATTCAACATTGTTGTAATTGGCTTCAACGATTATAGGCATCTCCTCAAATAAAAATACTAGGCTCCCGTTAAATTCTATTGTATGTGTGAGGCGCGTAGACGTGGGTCATACGCAAGAGATACTGTAGCCTGGGCCTACAACTGACATGGCGTTATAGGACTGACATTTGTTTATAGCCTATGCTTGAAGGAGCACATCTTTGGTAACGGAACAAGGAGGCACTCTTTGGAAATGGGATGGATCCAAGCCGAATTGGAGTATGCACTGCAGGTAGTCCTATGTGAATAGTGAAAGATGCATCTAGGCGAAAATGGCACACAACTTGACCATTTAGAAAACCTTTATGGATAGGCTACTTGGATAATTCATGTACAGGATAAGACATATTTTTTTATAGTAGCCTACTAACTGCTTGTTTTCTTAATCAAACGAAAACGGAAAACAAGCAATTGTTACGGGAAAATCTAAATACCCAGATTCTGCTCATCTCTCCTTCCATGATGGGCATATAGCCTAATTATTTTTAATTTCTTTAACATACATCCAAAATAATAACAGGAGCTGGCTAAAATAATGTAATAGCCTACAAAAAGGGGATAAGTTCTGCTCACTGTTTTGCAGCTGCCAAACTTGATCTTTTAATACAAGTTTGGTGATGAAGAATTATTCCAAAGCAGTCTCACAAGCCAAACCGTTTATCGATAGTCTTGACTACTTGGCGAATGTAGTGGGCATGACAAAAAAAACTGACTTCAGTTGAGAGGGGAGGCTATGCTTTAAAATCAAATAAAACAAAAAAAATGGTGAAAAAACAGTTTGTGTTTCTAAATACGAGGTTTATGGGCACAAAATGCACGTCTCTCTCGTTCCATGTGTATATGGGCACTGTACGTCATGGCTGGATAGGCTACGCTTCCGTTGTCAAAATCCACGCCATAACCCACCGCGTTACCGCTAGAGACCAGATTTTGGTTGGTCTTAAATATCCCCACCAGCGTATACTGAAATCGGACCACTTTGGCGCATGTTTTTTATGGACACACCTCAGATATTGCCACCCATCCCACCTCCAGCGCAAGTGACTGGTAAGACAAGACTGGTAAATTACCAATCCTGGTGCTAGGGTTTGAAAATAGAAGAGTGCCAGCTTTAACAGGTCAAAATTGCATTTGAGCAATTAGGCATCTGACCACCTGCAAATAGAGCCCTGAATGTGAAATGTTTTTCTTATTATGAATGACGAAAAGTGCCTTGTTGTTTCTTCCGGCACATTACAGTGAAGAGTGTCAGCGAAGGCAGACATGGATGGCTAGCGGGACAGTGATGGCCATGGCTCTGATAGGCCCTGCCCACGAAGGGAGTGGACTGAGAGGGACAACAGACAGAAAAAAGACACATTTAAACAACAAGCAAATACATTTCCAATTAACTATAAATGTGCTTTTACTCAGCAAAGTGAACATAAAACACCCGGTCAGACTTGGGCAACTCCCCAGTCATCCAGGCTTATGTAGATGTAATGTCGAGTTTAGTAAGAGGGTATCAGTCCAGATGCAAGACTGATGTCAGCTAGTAGCAGGCAGCTCACCTTGGCCTGCATGGTACTGGGCCTGTCTTCTGGTAGTGTTGGTGTCATCTCTCAGCTGAAGGACAAAAGATGTATATGGAAGGAAATATATGTCAGCTGGGGCTGCTTCAGTGGGTTTCTTCATGGTTTACATCAGTGGTGCGTCCACAATAGCACCTTATTATTTCCCATGGGTGCACTGCTTTTAACCAGCGCCATGAGAATCATTCTTTACCTCAATCGCATAGGTTCCTGGCATCACATCTTGAAGAACGCATGTTGTTATGGGGCAGATTGAACTCCTTTGCAAAAAATAGAGGAGAACGGTGCATTATTATCATGCTGTTTCTGTAGCGATACAATGCCCAGAGCTGAGGAGTCTCATGCATTTTCTGACTGAGGGTTTGGAATACTGACATCATAATAGTTCATTTTTTTCACCTCTTAACCAATCATATTGGCGATGACCTAAGCAGGTCCTGTTTCTAAAACACAGTATGAGAGAGTAGTGGGGACCTGAATGAGAGCTACAGCTAGCTAGGGGGGCTTTGGCTTTTATCATTGTTCGAAGACAGAACAAGTAGGGCAGAGCAGCTACAAGACTTGACTGACAGGAGGAGGAACAGGGGAGATTATATGATTTTTCTCTTTCTCTCCACAGCTAAAACAATGCATCCTGGATACAAAGTGCTGTCTGTTTCTGGCAGACGTGTGTGAGAGAGGAGACTCTCCTCGAGCCCTGAATAATGAAGTTGTGCTTCTGCTGGAATGTCTTCAGTAACTCAGTGGGTCTGATCAAACACGTCCTTTCAAATGTGATTTGCTTTTGCCAGCCAGAGGGACAGGGTTGTGCTTTTGCCAGCCAGAGGGACAGGGTTTGCTTTTGCCAGCCAGATGGACAGGGTTTGCACCTTTCAGACTTTTCAACAGGTAAACCTAAACAAGCACGGGTCCACGTATTGAAATGATTTAATTCTGATTGTCACTGACTGACTGACAGTGAAAGTAGGATAGTCGAACATGACGTGTCCCAGGAGGTTATGGGATGTCAGAGAGAGGCCCGGTAGAAAGAGGCCGGGGACAAGACACGTCAACATACCATAACCGTACTACACCCTCCTCAATGTCTGGGAAACACATTAGAAGCAGACTACAGGGCCAGTGTTCCATAAATGTCTCAGAGTGAGAGTGCTTATCTCATGATTTGACCTATTAGATAATAATGAATGAGATTATATGGACTTTGGGGCACGCTTGCAGCACTTCTTAGCGACGCCTTACCAGTAAAAACGATGTGGCCAAAATCAGGGAATGTAATCATGCTCTTACTGGTTTGCAGCGTTTAAGCCTGAATGGTCCCTCCTGTCGTAGTTTGTAGTACAGGTAGTAGACGGTGAAGCCGAAGGTGGAGGGGGGCATGGTCGAAGACAACATGGAGGTTGGAGCCCAGCTGGGAGATGTTGAGAGTCTTGGGCTTCCAGACTGGGCCACAACCACCAGACAGAGACACACACAGAGACAGAGAGATATTAATCCATGTATAGGACCAAATGGGCAGATATAGGAATTTCTGGTGGTTTCATCCATAATCATTATTTTTCACAATTCTTTCACAACATTACTTCAATAAACAGTAGCGGTCACTCAACTCAATTACAAAACAATTAGGACATCATATTACTATGTTACATGTTAACACAACGCTGTTACGAGAGTAATTACAGTAGTAGCAAACAGATATGGGAAACTTGATAACTTACATGGTTTGCAGACCAGGTTGTCTGGGCCCAGTAGAACTTCACAGGCTGAAAACAAAGACAAAAGGAGTCTTCAACAACAGTTATAATACTATTACTGTTCGCTACAACGTTATCAAATGGGGCCAAGAGTTTTCCTCCAGATCAGGTCAAGAAAAACTCCTGTCTTGGCTGTATTGATATTCCAAGTTGGTGGTAGTGACTTAACTCTGAGTTCTAGTTCCAGCCTACAACTAGGGCCCCTGCAGTTTGAGCTGCATTCCACTTACAGTTTGTGCGCAGGAAGGACGGGGGGAAGAAGCTGTCGTTCATGACGGTGGGGAAGGGAACAACACGGACCATGTAATCTGTCTCAAAGGCCAGGCCAGGGAAGGGCTGTGAGCTCATCTTCTGTCAAGGAATAACAGCGCATACTTCAGGGTAAAAGTCAGCCAGCACTCACAAATTAAGTATCGCTTCGATGTATTATCAGCCGTCAAAATGGATGTGTTTTTCGGTCATCAATTCTTTGAACGGCTACGGCACCCAAACACATAACTTGGTAAGACTTGAGCTAAGCTCATTCGCACACCTTACTTCCAGGTGCATGGAAGAAAAAAATCCCTGTTAGCCGAGTCTGCGGTGTGACTTACCACAGTCTTGTAGGAGAAGTTGAGCGGTCGTGGGTCTTTGAGGATCATGTGTTGACACTGTTTGCCCTCTGGGTTCTTATCCTCTAGGTATACTCTGAAGCCCTTCACATGCTCAATACCTGGACAGAATAACACACACACAGACAATACACGCGTTCAATACCTGAATAGAAACATGCACGTTCAATCGGTGACAAAAATGCACCCATGTCAGATGACAGCATATCACCACTAACACACCCATGACACTATCCCCCACGTATCACGTACAGAAGTTCCTCAATTAAAAGTTGAGTCATACAGCAGTATAGCGTGTGGTAGGCTGTTGTACCTTATGTGCTTACCGTTAATGCTTGTTCACACCACCAGAGGGTATCGTTGAGCACATCTACTCGATCTACTACATCATTTGACCGCTGCCGTTCAATTACGTATTCCCTTTTTCCTTGACGAAAAGAAAGCGGATCCTGGCCTTTAAGATATATTTCTGATATTTTAGCTGAATTGATGAATATTATGGTGTTTCCATAATATTAATGAATTTGTGTTTCTATAACAAAATGCATTTGACACTTGCCTATGTAGGCCTGTAGCTCACTGTACCTAAAACATCTGTTAATACAAGTCCTTCAAAAATAGGAATATGGGCAGAATATAATCGAAAATATTTGTACGGTCAAAGGCCGACAATCGGTCATTTCAATTCCCGGTCCATTCTCTTGTCGATATGGCTATAGTCCCTCTTACACTCCTTTATGTAATTAAGCTTTCACGCGTGTGTTTTTCTGTCTTGGTGCATGCTTCTTTGCACACATCATTTATGAAAAGAAGCCAATCCTGGCCTTTATTACTTAATAAGTATCTGATATTTTAGCTTAATTCATTTGATTCATATTATGGTGTTTCTATTCCAATAAAAGCAAAATTGCATTTTAGTAGGCCTATAGCTTACTAGGCGAGAACAGGGACAGAAGTAACAGTGCATTCGGAAAGTATTCAGAACCCTTCACTTTTTCCACATTTGGTTACGTTACAGCCTTATTCTAAAATTTATTAAATCGTCTAACATTGTCAATCTACACACAATAACCCATAATGACAAAGTAAAAACCGTTTTTTAGAAATGTAGAAAAATGGAAATATCACATTTATATAAGTATTCAGACCCTTCACTCAGTACTTTGTTGAAGCACATTTGGCAGCGATTACAGCCTTGAGTCCTCTTGGATATGAAGCTACAATCTTGGCACACCTGTATTTGGGGAGTTACTCCCATTCTTCTCTGCAGATCCTCTCAAGCTCTGTCAGGTTGGATTGGGAGAGTCGCTACACAGCTATTTTCAAGTCTCTCCAGAGATGCTCGATCGGTTCAAGTCCGGGCTCTGGCTGGGTCACTCAAGGACATTCAGAGACTAGTCCCGAAGCCACTTCTGCGTTGTCTTGGCTGTGTGCGGGCTGTCATGTGCCTTTTACTGAGGAGTGGCTTTCGTCTGCCCACTCTACCATAAAGGCCTGATTGATGGAGTGCTGCAGAGATGGTTGTCCTTCTGGAAGGTTCTCCCATCTCCACAGAGCAACTCTGGAGCCCTGTCAGATTGACCATGGGGTTCTTGGTCTCCTCCCTGACCAAGACCCTTCTCCCCTGATTGCACAGTTTGGCTGGGCGGCCAGCTCTAGGAAGAGTCTTGGTGGATACTTGGTAGATACTTTCATATCAGTTTCCTCCAGCATTTTCACAAGGTCCTTTGCTGTTGTTCTGGGATTGATTTGCACTTTTCGCACCAAAGTACGTTCATCTCTAGTAGACAGAACGCTTCTCCTTCCTGAGCGGTATGACAGCTGCGTGGTCCCATGGTGTTTATACATGCGTACTATTGTTTGTACAGATGAAACGTGGTACGTTCGGAAATTGCGTTTGGAAATTGCTCCCAAGGATGAACCAGACGTGGAGGTCTACAATAATTTTTTCTGAGGTCTTGGCTGAATTCTTTTGATTTTCTCATGATGTCAAGCAAAGAGGCACCGAGTTTGAAGGTAGGCCTTGAAATACATCCACAGGTACACCTCCAATTGACTCAAATGATGTCAATTAGCCTATCAGAAGCTTCTAAAGCCATGACATCATTTTCCAAGCTGTTTAAAAGGCACCGTCAAATTGTTGTATGTAAACTTCTGACCCACTGGTATTGTAATACAGTGAGTTATAAGTTAACTTCTTTGGGTAGGGGGCATATTTTCACGTCCGGATGAAAAGCGTGCCCAGAGTAAACAGCCTGCTACTCAGCCATAAAAGCTAGAATATGCATATTATTAATAGATTTGGATAGAAAACACTCTGAAGTTTCTAAAACTGTTTGTATGATGTCAGTGAGTATAACAGAACTCATATGGCATGCAAAAACCTGAGAAGAAATCCAACCAGGAAGTGGGAAATCTGAGGTTGGTCGATTTTCAACTCAGCCCCTATTGAAGATACAGGGGGATATTGGTCATGTTGCACTTCCTAAGGCGTCCTCTAGATGTCAACAGTCTTTAGAGCCTTGTCTGATGCGTCTACTTTGAAGTGGGGCCAAATGAGAGGGGATTGAGTAAGGTCTACCATGAGCTGAACATGCGCTGACCATGCGCGTTCATGTGAGAGCGAGCTCTGTTCCATCGCACTTCTGAATTCTCCGGTTGGAACATCATTGAAGAATTATGTTAAAAACATCCTAAAGATTGATTCAATACTTCGTTTGTCATGTTTTTACAGACTGTAATATAACTTTAACTCTTCGTCCGTACTTTCCGCTGGACTTGCACGCGTGTCGTGAGTTTGGAAAGTGTACTGAACGCTAGAACAACAAGGAGGAATTTGGACATAAATGGACATTATCGAAAAAAACAAACATTTATTGTGGAACTGGGATTCCTGGGAATGCATTCTGATGAAGATCAAAGGTAAGTGAATGTTTAAATGTTATTTCTGACTTCTGTTGACTGCACAATATGGCGGATATATTTTTGTCTTGATTGGACTCTGAGCGCCGACCTCAGATTATTGCATGGTTTGCTTTTTCCGTAAATCTTTTTTGAAATCTGACACAGCGGTTGCATTAAGGAGAAGTGCATCTAAAGTTCCATGCATAACACTTGTATTTTCATCAACATTTATAATGAGTATTTCTGTAAATTGATGTGGCTCTCTGCAAAATCAGATGTTTTGGAACTACTGAATGTAACGTGCCAATGTAAACTCAGATTTTTGGATATAATATGAACTTTACCGAACAAAACATACATGTATTGTGTAACATGAAGTCCTATGAGTGTCATCTGATGAAGATCAAAGGTTAGTGATTAATTTTATCTATATTTCTGTTTTATGTGAATCCTCTCTTTGGCTGGAAAAATGGCTGTGTTATTCTGTGAATAGGCACTCACCTAACGTAATTGTTTGGTTTGCTTTCGTCGTAAAGCCTTTTTGAAATCAGACACTGTGGCTGGATTTACAACAAGTGTATCTTTAAAATGGTGTAAAATACATGTATGTTTGAGGAATTTTAATTATGGGATTTCTGTTGTTTTGAATTTGGCGCCCTGCAGTTTCACTGGCTGTTGACGGGGTGGGACGCTACCGTCCCACGTACCCTAGAGAGGTTAAATAATCTGTCTGTAAACAATTGTTGGAAAAACTACTTGTATCATACACAAAGTAGATGTCCTAACCGACTTGTCAAAACTATAGTTTGTTAAGTGGTTGAAAAAACAAGACTTAATGACTCCAACATAAGTGTATGTAAACTTCCGACTTCAACTGTGTGTGTGTATATATATATATATATAGGTTCCCTAAAATGGAGGGACTATGTACAAAAAGTGCTGTAATTTCTCAACAGTTCACCCGATATGAATGAAAATACCCTAAAATGAAAGCTGACAGGCTGCACTTCAGCTCAGTCATTGTATCATTTCAAATCCAAAGTCCTGGATTACAGAGCCAAAACAACAAAAAATGGTGTCACTGGCCCAATACTTTAGGAGCTCACTGTCTCACATGTAAAGGACCATCTAAAAAGAGCAACTATGTGAATAACACATTTTTTAACCAAACATGTCAGATAAAACCCAAGGTCACAATATGTCCTCTACCGTTAGCAACTATAATTTCATTTCTAGGGTAACTTCCATAAAGCACAAATAATTTTAACTGGGGCCCAAAACAATGAATAAAAACATGGCCAAAACATGACCAAAGTACAAATATTGTGAGGAAAAAATGTTAAATCCTAATCATGAAGCGGATGTTGTTTGTGAAGTTAGTAGGAGTCCACACACATTAGCTAGTTACACTCACACACGCTTGAGGTAAGGGCATAGTACCAAACATGTTTTTATGAGAGACCATAATTTGAGCTGGCAGAAGAGAGGGGCTGTGCCCTGGCAGAGGACCACACCTGGGTTCAAAGACCATTTGAAATCTTTCAAATACTTTGTGTTTGTTTTAGCCTTTCTGGAGTACCAGGTGGGCAGGATTTGCACTTTTAGGACTTCTATTTATTCATAGCAACAGGCAAGCTCAAGCAAGCACAGCTAAGCATTTGAAATATATGTTTTAATAGTATTTGAACCCAGGTATGCAGAGGACAAGAGGGAGGGTGTCTGCGTGCCAAGGAAGTATTCCCGTGCCCTTCAAAGTGTGCCAGCGCACCTCCCACGTTAATTACACTTCTACCTTATCAGTCCGAGGCATCGGCCGAGGCAGAAAACACACATTCCCTGTGGCTTCTATTACCACTGTGGGGAGCGGGAGACTGTGTGTGTGCAAGACTTCCGAAGGGCCTCGAAAGAGCCTCCTCTTTGTGGTGGTGGTGGTGACGTGCCACCTCATCCACTCCATCCTTTACCTCTTCTACCGCCACACAGATATCAGCAGCCTCACCGTCAACACGTCAGACACAGAGGAGAGGGGAAAAACTGGAAGGAAAAAGCTGTCAGACAGGTTGGGCTGTGCTTCCGGCGTGTTTCCCCCCCCCCCCCGGCGTCGGTAGCTTCAGCTTTCTAACTACTTGATTCAAAGTAGGAAAGAGCCCCCCCCCCTCTCCGTTTATTTTTCCTGCTTCTTTCTTTAACCCTCTACCTGAGCAGTGGTGCCCCTGTCCTAGGGCTTAACCCCTGGAGAATAACAGGCTACATTGTCCTGAGGATCAGCCATGGCTTCAGTAGTGCCTCAGTTGACGGAAGAGGAAGCCTCCCTTTTCTCAGTCTTGCTCTCTCTGTCACACACACACACACACATATATATAGCATGCAAACAGAGACACTTAAGACAACCACACACAGTGCTTACACACACACACTTCTTCAAACATATGCACAGCGTTGTTGTGTGGGATCTGGATCCCTCTCCTCCTCCCTTCCCTCAGATCTGTGAGCTGTCAGAGAGGGTAGCAGAGTAAGCCTACTGGGGGAAGGTAAACTGCCCTGCGTCCTTGATCAGGACAAGCCCAACAACACAGCACGGGGCTTTGAAGATGAGTGCTTTCTTTACCCTCTTCTCTCCTGTTCCAAAACCTCTTACCTCTACAAAATGACTCTTTGGCCTGAGATACTGAAGATAAACAAACGACTCCTGTGTGCAACCAGGTGTAGGAAGAGCACACGTGTCTTCCAGCACACATGCCGAGGTTTTAAAATGTTAGTGTCGCCCAGACTGTAATATGATCTACCCCAAAACAATCCGGGTAGAAACGTTTCAAAGTAGGTCAACCACTGACTTCTGGATACGGATTTCCGCTCACTAGGAGTGACTGCTCAAATCTAACCTCAAGACACTGGGTTCGATTTTGCCCGTTGATCTCTAGTCTGTATCATGACTTATCAGCATGGAAGAATTTAAAATGCGTCAGGTTCATGCCCGAATAGGGCTGGTCGTCCAGTGGACCACCACGGCAGCCTGGCTGTCACAGGAGAGGTGGCCGAAATGTGGTATTGTTCACCCCATGGATGGCATGCTTCCCCAACGGGCTCCAGTTCACAGAGCAGTCTGGCGGAGGAGAACAGAGGAGGAGACGATAAGAAGAGGAGTACCAGAGTTAGAGTATGCTAATGATGGAGGAGAGGTTGTCGAAAGTCAAAACAACCTTGTCACAATTAAACTTGTTTACAGTGTCGAGTCCTAAAATTAAAAAAGAACTCCGCTCTCTACCGCACAGAGAATCACCCCCAAAATCACACCTTAAAAAAGAGAAGAGGATGGATCACAGAGCGTGGTTAAGATGGGAAGCTCAGAACGGGGCTCCCTGGATGAAGAATAATGGACGGGTGAGTGGGTGAGGAGACTCTCTCTGAGCCAAGTCTGGGGACAAGAATGTGCAGCCATGCAAGGAGGCCGTCCCCTCCTCTCCCATCTCTTTTGACTATGATCCCTATGTCCTCTCAGGTAGAGGTAGAGGAAGAGGAGCAGCGGGCTGCCTGTCACACACGCCCCCTGGGCTCTGAGCTGCAGTCGATTGTGATGCTAAAGCCGGAGAGGGGCTTTTCAGAAAAGCTGTTCCCTCTGACAGTGGTGGATCACAGACTAGGCTGATCTGCTGGGAATTATTATTATATATTTATTTTTTTAAATCAGGATTTGTTACAGGAGAGAAAACGTTGACTTCGGAGATACTTAACTTTTAGTTGGTGGAGGGTCTGAGACAGAATTGGCAACTTGAGGTGGTAAAATGTCAACGTTAGTATGGAATGGGAAAGGGCAGGCAGGTTTTCATGCAAGGCCATGTGAAATAGTGAACCCCTTGAGAGCGATAGCGCGAGAGAGAGAGAGAGAAAAAGAAAGGACTCACTGTCTGTTCTCGGAATGTGACCCCGCGCTTTTCCGACCATTCTCGTCAGAAACTTGACTGGACCTGGAGCCCCTGCAAGAAAGAAAGATGGTGAAACCACAAGTATAACTGGCAGACTAATACATATCAATACAACCACCTCATGTTGCCGATGCTCAGACGGACCAGGCTGCGGCCTGCACAGGAATGCGAAGAAAATCAGCCTGCTTAAATGAACAATAGAATTACGTACTTACATGAAATATTGGATCTGTACACAATAACCCAGCAGTTGGCATACTGTTGTATTAACAGCCAAACTGAAAGTGAGAGAGCGCGTTGCAATTCCACGGTAACGGAATTACGGCGGGGTCTCGAGATTATTCACTTTGAACTGTTCTCCAAAGAAAAACTTAAGGTCTATACGAGTGACCCCGGTTCTCTTACATTAGGAGTGAGACATCTTACAGCGGGATTCACCAGAATCTCCTAAGTAGCTTGAAGAACCAAATCATACACGTCTGTCGGAGACAGGTCGAGTGGCGAATGAGGAAGAACCTACCTTCATACTTAGAGCTACTCGCCCGCCCTCTGATCATCTCGAGCAAACCAAACTTCCTCAGCACTCTTGCGAGTAGGGGAATGCGGTGATATGTCTCACTCATAGGATCAGAGAATCAGAGTTATGCCCAGTAACCTTAAGTTCTTTCAATTTTGTGTTTTTCAACATCTTATGGTGGGATATGGCCAACTCTCGGATCGCACATGAGCTCGAAGCCAGGTAGTCCCAGGCAAGTTATCAACCCTCAGAGGCTCGACACGGGAGGACAGTGTGCTCCAACAAAAGGATGCAGTGGGCAGTCTAGTCGGTCAGAACCTTGAAAGTAACAGGGGATGCCCAACAAGCCGCATCGCAAATATCCTGTAAGGAGATGACCTTGAACAGTGCCATACCCCTGGTGGAGTGAGCCTTTAGGCCCTGCGGAGGCAGGAACCCCTTGCTATTATAGGCCAATATATTACCTTTCACAATGCAATGTGACAATTTGACGAGAAAAGGGAGGTGCCCAGGACCAAGAGTTGGACACACTTGTGCGAAGCTCTCATCCTATCCAAGTATATGCGCAATGAGCGTACTGGACACAGAAAAGAAAAGGCGGCGGGTGGAATGCCACAAGCTCCAAGGCGAGACAATTGTAATTGCTGCTAACCTTAGGCATAAAAGGCGGGGTTGGGCAAATACGTAACCTTGGAAAAGCCCTGGGCGAACTGCTAGACACGAGATGGGTGAACTGACAGTGCTCAAATTATGGATGTCACGTTGGGCCCAGCAGAGCAGTGCTTAAAATGGAGAGATATTTCATCGCCACGCTCTCCAAGCAGCTTCGAAAAAAGCCAGCTGTGAAAATAGCCTCAAGCACAATTGACAAATCCCATGATGGGACTAAATGCTTGGGACAACTGCCCCCTTCATGAAACATTACGGGGGGGGGGGGGGGAACCCACCGATTTCTCTGCCGAAAGCTTACATGACAGGCCCGAGATAGACCTTGACAGTGAAGAAAGCCTTCCCTCTGTCCAAAAGGTCCTGCAGAAAGCATACAACCTTGCATACAGAGCATTGGTAAGGAATGAACCCCTTTTCAGTCACACGAGCTTGCTCGAAAATGCATCACTTATTTCCGTACAGTGAGCATGTAGAAGGGGCCCTAGCACTCTGGATAGTCTATGATCCCGAGAAGGCAGAGCCTGTCACATCCAGATTTAACCTCTCACGGGCCAGGCCCAGAGGACCATGGCTTCCGGGTAAGGTTTAAAAATACAAATACAAATTTGTAATTGCTCTGTTCACTTGGGCAGCAGAGCCCTCTAACGGGAGTTGCCAAGGCTCACCGTATAGCAGGAGAAATGATCTCGGTCTATCCAGAGCTTGCCTTGCCATGGAAGGGCTACCAAGATGAGAGATGAGCCTTCTTCCTCACTCTGGCCAGAGTGGGGAGTACGAGGCTGAGGAAAAGCGTGAAGTAAAATCCTCGGCCAAGGGTGTGCTAGCGCGTCTCTCGCAAAGAACAATGAGCAGTGCATGTTTTGTTGATATGCAAAGGAGATACTGCAGAATGCTTTGACCGTATCTCTACCAGATCTGTTTCACCACTTAAGGAAGGAGTCTCCAATCCCCTCTGATGGGGATTCCCTATCTGGACAATAAGTCTGCCTCCCAATGCCCTCCAGTATGCCCGAGAGACATGGGTCGCATGTAGAGACAGTAGGCGTGCTCTGCTCAGCAGAATAATCCTGACGGATGAGTCCTGTAAGCACAGCAAGCGAGTGCTACCCTGGCTGTTGATGTACGCCACTACAGTCGTATTTGTCCATTCTGATCAAGACGTGACAAATCTGAAGGGCTTGAGCGGTTTTTCATTGAAAGAAGTACTGTCAGCAATTCAAGGTAATTTATGTGAGCAATATGGAGATGAGGTCCATACTCCGTTTCCTTCATTTCCCTCATGCACTGCACCCCAGCCCGTGAGTGACGCATCTGACGTGGCCACCACTACCCCTAAGGGAATGCCAGGAATGAAGATCGAGTGGCTTTTCCAGTGACTAGAGTCGAAAGACATGCGGACGTCACCTCTCTGGCGATTGAAAGTGACGCCTTGTACACAAATGTTGGGCAAACAGCCAACGCTGGTGAATGATGGCTGACAATAAGAGGTAAGTTTGATAGTTTTCCAGTAGAGAAACTAGCTAACCAACTAGCTAGCTAATCAACTATGGATTGCAATTATTGAAATTGAAGTAGCTATTTGTTCTTCTGTTATTAAAAGCAGGCTATTGATAAGGGCAAGTGAGGTTTAATGTTAGCTATCTAGCTAAATGCTTAACCATGTGGTTTAACCAAAGCCAAGGTGATTTCATTTTCTATACAACTCTGGTTTAACTAAGAGCATTGTACCTAAGTCGAGGAGGGGCTTAGTAGAGGAGGATTTGCATGACTGGGTGGCAGCAGAGGGGGAGAGGGAGGCTGAGAACAGACAGGGAAGACCATCACTGGGGAAGAGGTCAGTGATTGAGAAGGGGGAGCAACAGGCGTCAGGACTGTGAATCAAATGATGGCCAATATTGTAAACTGCTAACCGCATACGTCTCAGAGAATTCGAAGTTGTTCTACTGCTCAGCTGACAGACATGAGATACAGGAGTCCATTCTGTTGCAAGTAGGGTACCTTGGCTTTCCTCTATGCACAGCACTCTGGGGACTTCCTGTAGGTAACCATGTCATCCACCAATGATCCCGTGACTTAATCATTCGTGATACTGAGGAGTTCCTCCAACTTCTTTGATGCTGTATGAAGACATTGTGCACAGGACATTTGTCACAGAGAGGATGACCAGCTTCTGTCTATTGGTTAGAAAGATGGTTCTATACTGTATGGTGGGACATTTGTGTCTGTAAAAATGTATTTTATATAATAACCATCATATCGAAGTAAACTTGGGAGTCAGTGAGATGAAATGGTGTGTGTGGTCCTCCCACTTACGACTCTCGGAAACCATGCAGTTCATTAGGCTCCAGACTAAACAAATTATGAGTTCTAAATAAATAAAGGTGAAATAAAATAGAAATAAATGATTTCACTAGATGGTGAAAGTGCTCGGTATGAGTTTGATGCTCCTTTCGAATAAATGTCGAGGGTCTTATCTGGTGACATGATGATCGATGATTTGATGCCGTTTGACAAATATTATCCATAATAATCTCATCATATAGACTAACCTACCTCGCACTGTAGGCCTTTCTGCAAGCTGTTGGCTAGAGCGCACCTGCCAAGACCAGAGTAGGCACAGGCAACAGGTAGTTTTGTTACAATCGTTCCAGTTGACAATGAGATGGAAACACATTGAACATTCCATTTTTATTCGGTACACTGAAAACTTAAGCAAAAAAAAGTACATTTTGTTTGCACTACCTCATCAGTTTGGTGGAAACATACCACTGGTGGGAAAATATGCAGATTTTCTTAATGCAGATTTTTGAATATTTTCATGAAAATCTGCTCACCAATTGGATAGAAACCTAGCTAATGCACAGCAATGAGTAGTGTAGGTAAGGGATGAAGTGAAAACCTATAGGAGGATAGCTCTCCATGAGGTGGGTTGGGCATGTAAGGACAGCAAGCCGGATAAATTCTGAGCCATGCTGACTGACAAGTGGCGTGGATTGGTACTGGGCAATTCCATGATCACGGAGTGATGCTGAGACTCCGATATTTCCCCTTTTAAATGCATGCTAAACAAACCAATGATTGGAAATTGTTAAAAGTAGTCCTTGTGCATAGACTTGTATGTTTTTTTTCACTTTGAGCAGCATTGGTTGTGGTTTGAAAAAATCTGAATGGTAGCAATAAATCGACGGGCATGGAATCGCCCTGCAGCTCGGTTCAGTCCTACGTCGTGTTAGCACTTACTTAGCTAAATGGTCATCCATAGTTGCCTCCTTTGATACAGCCACAGCAGTCTTGAAATGGACTGTTACCTTGAATGCGACGTTAAAACTCGGACATTTTCTGACATCTTATTTTCCTTTCTCTCACTCCGGTTGTTCTCAGGAGACAGGTCAGTGTCTGTAGAGATAACACGGCTTGACCAGGTGGAGTCAGGCTTCTACCTCATTGCGACTGAGAGGACGCCAGGTTTGGACCAGTGAATCACCAAGTCTTCTTATGCCTTGCATACACAACTTAGCACATACATGTATCGCTCAACCTTTCCTCAAACTCCAGTGCCCTACATTTGTTTACCTTTTACCTATGTCTAAGGCTTTTAGAATTTTGAGACTTCAACTCCATACTAAACCCAATTCCATATCCTGTACTGTTCTGCACTCTATAGATTATGCTGATGCCCCACTGTAAGAACCTGGAGATATTCACTGGTTCTGAGGGAGGTGACATGGACATAAACAGCGGTACCGCTAGTCTGGACAGACAGCCAGGGCTGCTGCAACTTCATCTTTAGTGTGTGAGCTACTGCTGCGCCTGGGGATAAAAAAGGTATGGCAACACACTACCAACAGTCATGTATGCTTAAACATACTTGTATGCTCATTTGTGTTTCTGGAGGCAAAAAATAATAATAAAAAAAAATCTAAAAATCAGGCAGTAGGGATGTTCTGTTGATAAAATGCGTGAATTGGACCATTTTCCTGTCCTGTTAAGCATTGGAATTGTAACAAGCACTGTTTTGGTGTCAATGACAATGTATGGAGTAAAAAGTGGCATTATTTTGTGTGTAGTAAAGGTAGTTAAAAATATAAATAAAGTACATACCCCCAAGAACTACTTAAGTAGTACTTTTAAGATATTTTTACTTGAAAAGTACTTTACACCACTGCTGTTACTACAATTTAAAAAAAGGTTAAAAACTCAAAACAATTCCACAAAATAAGGAAAATGCAATGTAAACTAGACCCTACAGTTGAGGGATGGGGAATCGGCTGCCTGGCTGTATATAGCTGGCTGATTGGATAGCAGGCGAGGAAGATTCCAGTGTCGACAATGTCTCTTTCCAGGGCAAAAATTCGAACAGTGAGGCCGAACTCTGGCTCTCTAAAAACCTGCTGTATGTAAAGTATTGTGTGTTATAGCTTGTGAAAATAAACACATGACAACATGATGCATGTTTCAAACATTAGGGCCGTTTTCCTAAATAAGTTAAACCCGCTTCATGTTTTTGTTCCCTACGCCATGCTACTAGAAAACTGTTCCTAACCCTACTGGATAGCTGGCTGGCACTGCCGGTATATAGACGAAAGATCTTATCCATCCTCCCGTTTTTTAGAAAAGGATGCCCTTATCGCTGAGACAGAATGCCACACAATTAACCCCAACTAGGGAAATAGATTTATACAAAGCTTGGGAAACAATAACAGACCATTCAGACCATAGTAAGCCTTGTTACTGTGAGGCCTATGGTAGTTAAATGGTTTCAAGTAAAGACACGTAATGGAGGGCAATTTGCATCAGTTCAACTTATTCACTTATCAAATTCGACAAAACCCTGAGTTCTAACTTCAGATCCCGATGTGGAACTTGAGTTTTTGCGACAACAAAAAATCCATTGACGTCAATGCATGATTTAAGCACGTCTTGAACTTGCCCGTTTCTCTCCTCCTCTCAGGATGTGTTGAGGCTGCGGGCTCATTGTTCAAACCTTTCTCCCGCCAACACACGCTCCCGTCAACATACAAACTCCCACCCCTCCCTGCCCCTACCCACAGATTCCGACCTGCAGCCTCCAGATGTGTGCTCCCGAGTGGCACAGCGATCTAAGGCACTGCATCTCAGTGCAAGAGGCATCACTGGTTCGAATCCAAGCTGTATCTACATCCGGCCGTGATTGGGAGTCCCATAGGGCGGCGCACAATTGGCCCAGCGTCGGATGCGCGGGTTTGGCCGGTGTAGGCAGTCATTGTAAATAAGAATTTGTTCTCAACTGACTTGCCTAGTTAAATAACGGTTAAATAAAATTAAAAATTAAAGTGTGCTGTGTTTGCGAGTGAAGCAGAAAAGAGGGAGAACCAAGGCTCGAGACTAGACCACCATGGATGAACAGGAGAAGCTCGTTAACTGTGGTATGCACACCTTCCACATCACTTCCATGTGTTCTTAACCCAACCATTACCTATTCATCAAATCAGATTTCCCTAAGGTCATTACAGGAGAGGCTCCATCCTCTTCAACAGGTTTTTCCCACATTTCAAACACTTTTTCTGCCCTAGTCTCTCCATCCAACACTTTAGGCTAAGACACAGCTCGGTCTTTTACTAAGAGCTGAAGGATTCAGATTTGAAGCACATTATCCATGATTATTCTAATCCAATATACTGTATATCCCTAGAGAGAACTCAAGTACTGTACGTGTCAGATACCGTGTGCGTTTTAACCCGTCAGGATGTGCTAGAAAGGGCCACTCCGCTGAGGAATTCTTTCGGAAGCGATCTCTGCCTATTTCTGGGCAGTAAGGTTGCTCAGCCCAAGACACATTCTCCTGGAGCGGAAACTTGAGTTGTTGACCAATTTGAACCATTTATTTTTAAGTACCATGTCAGTCAGCGCTCTGTTAACGCCATATTTGATGCATGGGTAGTTCTGTACCGACCAATCGGAAGTGCGGTCATGTGAAAGTACATAGGCCATGTAAAACCCTCAGGCTTGCAAGGCGTATGTTGAAGCGTAACCCTTCCATCGTCATGAATTAAACAATTGAACAAACAAAAAACTTTTTTTTCTACGCGCTGTGCTAACGAGCGTGTACACGCTGGAACTAGAATGCATGGTCGTGAATGAGAGAAAATACAAGAAAACAAGAAAATACTACGCAAAGCAACGCTGGAACAATATGTCAGGGATAAATTGCCAGAAAAATAGACTTTGTGCACTGTGACGTCTGGAATTGTGACATGTTTAGTTAAAGTGTCTATTTTAGTGTTGATAATAATAACAATAATAAGCCAGTGCCAATAATATATATTTGAAAACAATAACGTTATAGCCTACCGGTGTTGAGTCGATCACAGGCATAGGCTATGGCTGGGAAACTTCCAGGAACTCAAATTTCAAGAGAATACTGTTAGTAGAAAAGAACGAGACTAGCTAAATTCTTTATATACTGTTTAGCAGACCGGTAGGGTGGCTCCCGTAGGACGTAAGGGGAGTCAGAAGGAACACACAATAATTCACATGGACTACATAGCACGAACATAACAAATACAACTTGTTTATTATGGGTGCTGGTGAGAGCCTGCATTGGCATACGCAGTGTACGTGAATTGACGTTCTGTACTCTCGCGTGCAAATTTTTACTCAGTTGACAGCGTATGTGTGAGACTTGGGCTTTACTCCTGATTTCAATCTTCAGAGCAAAAAGACCTGACAGTTTATTGGTGTCAGTCAGAATGAACGTTGCTCACGGCCTTTTCAAAGTTTTAAAAAGGACACATTTTCGGAGGTAAGCTCAGAGAGGCTAACTGACTAACTAACAAAATGTTTACTGCCACCAGAAGAGGGAGGGCGGTGAGCTCCCTAATTTCCTTCATTTTGGCAGGGGAATTGAAGTGGTGCCTTGGGGTGTTACTTATGGGCTCCTGGGCCTGCCGCTGGGTTCAACACCCTGCTCTCAGCAGGAGGTCACACTCTCACGCAAACCAGGCAGCAGCAACACACACACACAGTAACAAACACAAAGTTGCCTGCAACAAAGCCTTGCCACCCGCCTCACTTGTATCCAATCAGCAGGCCAACAACCCCATGACCACAGCATGGCACCTCATACAGGCCGAGGGGTGTGTGTGGTGGTGGGGGGGGGGGGCGTTCAATGCCGCACTCTCTACGACACCCTCCCTCCTCTCTACACAATGGCCATTTACAGCCCCCATGATACAGGCCTATGTTCAGCTACTAGAAGATGTTGGTTTGGTCCTCCCTGCCGGGGGGGATAGGGGGAGATTACGCCACTCCCCAACCTCCTGCCAAATGTATGACCATGAGACATATATTTCTCTCAGATTACACAGTTGAAGAATTCAAAAACAAACCCAATTTTGATAAACCAATATCTACTGGGTGAAATACCAGTGTGCCATCACAGCAGCAAGATTTGTGGTCACTGTTACCACAAGAAAAAGGGGCAACCAGTGAAGAACAAACACCATTTTAAATTCAACCCATATTTACGTTTATTTATTTTCCCTTTTGTACTTGTATTTACACATCATTACAACACTGTATATAGACATGACATTTGAAATGTCTTTATTCTTTTGGAAACTTTGTGAGTGTAATGTTCACTGTTAATTTGTATTGTTTATTTCACTTTTGCATATTATTTACTTCACTTGCTTTGGCAATGTAAACATATGTTCCCCATGCCAATAAAGCCCTTGAATTGAGGGAGGGGAGGGGAAACTCCAGCACTTACTTCCTTCTGATGTTCCCTCTCCTCTCCTTCTCCCCTCCCCCTGTGTGTCAAATGGCCTCAAGAGTCAACTAGGCATCTTAAAACTTCGGATGGGCAGCCCAGGGTGAGAGGGGGTGGGGTGGTGGTGTGGTACAATTAACTGGCTGTATCCCATGTGGCAGAGCCAGCGGGGTCCCATGTTGTTGGCTGAGCGTGAGGTAGATGGGAGGGTCAGGCCCCGGTCACACTGCTCCCTGAATATTATAGGGCTGTGAGAGGACACAGGGGAGCTGGGCCGGACCGGACTAATAACATACCATACTCTCTGGAGCTGGGAGGGGAGGAAAGGGGTTTAATTAGTTGTGGATGAACTGGTGATGCAGGCCCACAATCCCAACTAAACTCAATATAATTTAAAATATAGATCTTGATTCATATAGTGCTTTTTTCAACAGGTTGTCAAAGTGCCTTCGAGGAATCCTAGCTACTACGGAATGAGTTGAAATATCAAAAGAGACAAACCAGGAAGTTGTTGTGGTTGTATACAAGAAATAGGAATAAAAGGCACTTATGCTACACCCAACCTGCACCACTATACAGACAACATTTGGGCAGCAGTAGCTTTGCCTCAGTTCCAGGACAGGGTATGATAAGGAGTGCGCAAAATCTCAGTGGGGACTTGTCTGAATACAGCTCTGCAGCAGCAGGTAGAGCAGTAGGCGAGGGCTGCTATCTATGGGCCAGACGTGGGTTCGAGAAGTACTGTTTGAAATAGTTCAAATATTTTCACGTTTGGAATTAGCCTGCCTCCAGTTCTCAAATCAAGCACAGCTAAAGTATTTGGAATGATTTCAAATACAATTTGAACCCAGGTCTGCTATGGGCGTCCTCCTCTCTAGCTGCCGGAACAAGACCAATCAAAACCAGGTGTTCCCTCCCCTGCTCCTCTCTCCAGAAGAACAATGACTACTATCATCTGAGAGACAGCCGCTTCTCACGCACACGCACGCACGCCAGCCTTCTGCCCCGAGCCCAGCAAAACCCTTCAAGATGCTCGTTTGGTTAAGGGAAGCATGCTGCGTGCGTCTCTCACCCTGTTAGGATATCGTTAAACACAGGCCTCTATGCTAAATCCACTCACAAGGACAGATGTTTAGTTGGTCAAAATTATAATGTAGTTAATAGCAAAAAGATAGAATATTATCATATCAGATTGGTCAACAGTTGCGCAAAGTGTTCAGAAGATCCAAGAGGATTAAAGACATCTTGTTTCTCTTATCTGGCGTAATATAACCTCATAACACGTGTAATTCATTGAAGAGAACACAGCAGAACTGAGCAGATCCAGCATTATTACAGGTGGAGATGGTTCCCTTTCAAAATCACCCATTAGCAGCTGAACATATGGAGACAACTCCACACAAACCAACTGAGAAATCATGTAAAAAAGGAAACTATTTCTTTGATCTCTTGCCTATGCTCTGCCCCCATCCATTTCTTCTCTTGAACATCAGACTTTTAAAAATAACTTTTTTGAAGAAACATGTACACCATCATCTCTCATTTGGTAAATAGAATGCACGCCTCGTTAAGAGAAATCCCAAACACTGATTAATTACACTTAAAATTACAGCTTCACCCTTGGAAGGAGGGAGGGCGAGATGGAGGGGGAGGAGCAGTGGTGGAAAAACTACACAATTGTCATAGAGTAAAAGTAAAAAATACCTTATTAGAAAATGACTTAAGTAAAAGTCACCCAGTAAAATACAACTTGAGTAAGTCTAAAAGTATTTTGTTTTAAATATCAAAAGTAAAATGTAATTGCTCAAATAAACTTAATTTTATTTATTTATTTATTTATTTTTTATTTAACCTTTATTTAACCAGGTAGGCAAATTGAGAACACGTTCTCATTTACAATTGCGACCTGGCCAAGATAAAGCAAAGCAGTTCGACACATACAACAACACATAGTTACACATGGAGTAAAACAAACATATAGTCAATAATACAGTGAAAAAAAAAAATAAGTCTATATACAATGTGAGCAAGTGAGGTGAGATAAGGGAGGTGAAGGCAAACAAATATATGTATAAATAAATAAAAATATAAAAAGGCCATGGAGGCGAAGCGACAACCACAACACAGCAAGTAAAATAAAAAATAAAAAATAAAATAAATAAAAAATAAATAAAAATAAAACAATGGAATGGTTGGTTTGCAGTGGAAGAAAGTGCAAAGTAGAGACAGAAATAATGGGGTGCAAAGGAGCAAAATAAATTAATAAATAAATACAGTAGGTAAAGAGGTAGTTGTTTGGGCTAAACCGTAGATGGGTTATGTACAGGTGCAAGTAATCTATGAGCTGCTCTGACAGCTGGTGCTTAAAGCTAGTGAGGGAGATAGGTGTTTCCAGTTTCAGAGATTTTTGGGGTCCGTTCCAGTCATTGGCAGCAGAGAACTGGAAGGAGAGGCGTGCAAAGGAAGAATTGGTTTTGGGGGTGACTAGAGAGATATACCTGCTGGAGCGCGTGCTACAGGTAGGTGCTGCTATGGTGACCAGCGAGCTGAGATGAGGGGGGACTTTACCTAGCAGGGTCTTGTAGATGACCTGGAACCAGTGGGTTTGGCGACGAGTATGAAGCGAGGGCCAGCCAACGAGAGTGTACAGGTCGCAGTGGTGGGTAGTATATGGGGCTTTGGTGACAAAACGGATGGCACTGTGATAGACTGCATCCAATTTATTGAGTAGGGTTTTGGAGGCTATTTTGTAAATGACATCACCGAAGTCGAGGATTGGTAGGATGGTCAGTTTTACAAGGGTATGTTTGGCAGCATGAGTAAAGGATGCTTTGTTGCGGAATAGGAAGCCAATTCTAGATTTGACTTTGGATTGGAGATGTTTGATGTGAGTCTGGAAGGAGAGTTTACAGTCTAACCAGACACCTAGGTATTTGTAGGTGTCCACATATTCTAAGTCAGAGCCGTCCAAAGTAGTGATGTTGGACAGGCGGGCAGGAGCAGGCAGTGATCGGTTGAAGAGCATGCATTTTGTTTTACTTGTATTTAAGAGCAGTTGGAGGCCACGGAAGGAGAGTTGTATGGCATTGAAGCTCGCCTGGAGGGTTGTTAACACAGTGTCAAAAGAAGGGCCAGAAGTATACAGAATAGTGTCGTCTGCGTAGAGGTGGATCAGAGAATCACCAGCAGCAAGAGCGACATCATTGATGTATACAGAGAAGAGAGTCGGTCCAAGAATTGAACCCTGTGGCACCCCCATAGAGACTGCCAGAGGCCCGGACAACAGACCCTCCGATTTGACACACTGAACTCGATCAGAGAAGTAGTTGGTGAACCAGGCGAGGCAATCATTAGAGAAACCAAGGCTGTCGAGTCTGCCAATGAGGATGTGGTGATTGACAGAGTCAAAGGCCTTGGCCAGGTCAATGAATACGGCTGCACAGTATTGTTTCCTATCGATGGCGGTTACGATATCGTTTATGACCTTGAGCGTGGCTGAGGTGCACCCATGACCAGCTACTGAAACCAGATTGCATTGCGGAGAAGGTGGTGGTGGGATTCGAAATGGGCCGGTAATCTGTTTGTTGACTTGGCTTTCGAAGACCTTAGAAAGGCAGGGTAGAGGTGGATATGAGGTCTGTAGCAGTTGGGGTCAAGGGTGTCCCCCCCTTTGAAGAGGGGGATAACCGCAGCTGCTTTCCAATCTTTGGGGATCTCAGACGACACCGAAAGAGAGGTTGAAGAGGCTAGTAATAGGGGTGGCAACAATTTCAGCAGATAGTTTTAGAAAGAAAGGGTCCAGATTATCTAGCCCGGCTATTTGTAAGGGTCCAGATTTTGCAGCTCATTTAGAACATCAGCTGACTGTATTTGGGAGAAAGAGAAATGGGGAAGGCTTGGGCGAGTAGCAGAGGGGAGGGCAGTGCTGTTGTCCGGGGTAGGTGTAGCAGGTGGAAGGCATGGCCAGCCGTAGAAAAATGCTTATTGAAATTCTCAATTATAGTGGATTTGTCGGTGGTGACAGTGTTTCCTATCTTCAGAGCGGTTGGAAGCTGGGAGGTGTTCTTATTCTCCATGGAGACTACGGTGTCCCAGAACTTTTTTGAATTTGTGTTGCAGGAAGCAAATTTCTGCTTGAAAAAGCTAGCCTTGGCTGTTCTAACTGCCTGTGTATATTGGTTTCTGGCTTCCCTGAAAAGTTGCATATCACGGGGGCAGTTCGATGCTAATGCAGAACGCCATAGGATGTTTTTCTGTTGGTTAAGGGCAGTCAGGTCAGGAGAGAACCAAGGGCTATATCTGTTCCTGGTTCTAAATTTCTTGAATGGGGCATGCTTATTCAAGATGGTGAGGAAGGCATTTTTAAAAAATGACCAGGCATCCTCTACTGACGGGATGAGATCAATATCCTTCCAGGATACCCCGGCCAGGTCGATTATAAAGGCCTGCTCGCTGAAGTGTTTCAGGGAGCGTTTGACAGTGATGAGTGGAGGTCGTTTGACCGCTGACCCATTACGGATGCAGGCAATGAGGCAGTGATCGCTGAGATCTTGGTTGAAAACAGCAGAGGTGTATTTGGAGGGCAAGTTTGTTAGGATGATATCTATGAGGGTACCCGTGTTTAACGGAATTGGGGTGGTACCTGGTAGGTTCATTTATAATTTGTGTGAGATTGAGGGCATCAAGCTTAGATTGTAGGGTGGCTGGGGTGTTGAGCATGTTCAAATTTAGGTCGCCTAGCAGCACGAGCTCTGAAGATAGATGGGGGGCAATCAGTTCACATATAGTGTCCAGAGCACAGCTGGGGGCAGAGGGTGGTCTATAGCAGGCGGCAACGGTGAGAGACTTGTTTTTAGAGAGGTGGATTTTTAAAAGTAGAAGTTCAAATTGTTTGGGAACAGACCTGGAGTAGCATAACAGAACTCTGCAGGCAGTCTTTGCAGTAGATTGCAACACCGCCCCCTTTGGCCGTTCTCCTGCTTGTCTGAAAATCTTGTAATTGGGGATGAAAATGTCTGAATTTTTGGTGGTCTTTCTAAGCCAGGATTCAGACACGGCTAAAACGTCCGGGTTGGCAGAGTGTGCTAGAGCCAGTGAACAAAACAAACTTAGGGAGGAGGCTTCTAATGTTAACATGCATGAAGCCAAGGCTATTACGGCTACAGAAGTGGTCGGAATAGAAGCAGCCTGGGGAATAGGAGTGGAGCCAGGTACTGCAGGGCCTGGATTCCCCTCTACATCACCAGAGGAACAGAGGAGGAGTAGGATAAGGGTACGGCTAAAAGCTATGAGAATTGGTCGGTCCTGGAGCTAGCTAGAGCAGAGAGTAAAAGGAGGTTTCTGGGGGCGATAAAATAGTTTAAAGGAATAATGTACAGACAAAGGTATGGTAGGATGTGAATACAGTGGAGGTAAACCTAGGTATTGAGTGATGATGAGAGAGATATTGTCTCTAGAAACATCATTGAAACCGGGTGATGTCATCGCATATGTGGGTGGTGGAACTGAGGGGTTGGACCTGGTGATAGTGATAGACAGGGCTAGGATCTCTACAGTGAAATAAGCCAATAAACACTAACCAGAACAGCAATGGACAAGGCATATTTACATTAAGGAGAGGCATGCTTAATACAGAGTGATCAATAATGGGTCCAGTAGAGTAGAGGTTGGTTGGGGTCGTGGCGATCCAGACAGCTGGCCGGGTATATGGCTATCGGTCGCCTGACATAGGATGGAGGTGTGTTTTGTAGATACCTCGTGCGTTTCCAGTCGGTAGGTTAGTGGGGTTCCGTGTGGTAGAGGGGATCAATGCAAAGTGGCAAGATGGATCATAGTGACCCAAGGAAAAAATAAAATAAATAAATAATAATAATAGTTGTCCCAGTGTGCTTGTTCAAATGGCGAGGCCGATAGGACAGCTAACGATTGAGCGGGCCTGGGATGAGCGTTGGGCCGTAACGTACGAGGACGGAGGTGCCAGCTGGATAGATCCCTCGGGCATTGATCCACGTCGGCAGTCAGTCGCGGCAGTCAGTCGTGAAGGCCCGGTGGGGCTCCGTATTCTGCAGCAGCAACAAAAGAAGCGGGTCCGGATGGTGAATGGAGCACTCCTCAGCTGGCTGAGCTCCAGAATGATTAGAGTTTGCTCCGCGGGTGCGAGGCGTAAGCCAATAGTCACACGGTTTGCAGCTAGCTAGCTGCGAAATCAAGGTACAAGTGTCCAGCGCCTCCAGCGGCTGGAATCCGGGAACTAGAGAGAAAGACAGTCCGCCGGAATGCTCCGGTCCGAGTGCGGCGTTGCACAAAAGTGCCGAGTGGATCTATCGAGCTAAAGGAATAGCTGATGACCACTTAAACGTGGCCTGGGAGCCCAAACACCGACGCTAGCCTAGCACTCGTCGGCTAACTTCGGGGCCGCTTCGGATTGGCTTCTGGCTGGCTATCGGAGTGGCTTCTGGTGTCAGCTTTCGGGCCCCTTGGCTTCCTGAATTAGCCACCTGGCTCTGCTTCCACAGATGGATTTGATCGGAGGACATTGCTGAGGTAAGTGATTGCTTTTATTGATGGATATTGGTGAAGCGGGTTGGACAAGGAAAAGCTTTTGCAGGAAAGCTTTTGTGACGTTGAGTTCTTCGATGATGATCTAAATATGATAAAAGATATGCAAGAGGAAGGTGTGAATATTCCATATCATCTATATCTCCTGCGACACGAACAATTCGGAACCAGAAAAAGACGTCTGAACTGCTAAGCCACCTTAAAGGAATTAGGAGGTAGGTGGAATCAACCAGTCAGAATCATTTCAAATTCCTGATATTGAGCAAGACAGACCCGGCGCCATCCGCTTACGGACAGCCAGCGGCACACTGCAGCACTCGTCGAACTACTCGTCCGGGTTCAGATTGTTGTAGGATTGAGTCCGCCACGATCGGATGAAGTCAGAGGATGGAGCACGGGATATTCTCTTGTTAAGTGTGTGGAGAATGGAGAAAATGTTCCTGTCCTGCTGAACATTCAATCAATGCAAATACTGCAAGGAGCTACTTTTGGGTGTCAGGGAAAATGTAGTAAAAGACGTACATTTATTTCCTTTCAGGAATGCAGCATGATGAAGTGTAAAACGGAACAGTTGGACAATGTCAAACAAGCATCAGTACAAGATACGAAAAGATTGAGGTTAAGTGCTGAAAGTTGCTTACTTAAGTACTTCTGGCACGACTGTGGAGTAGGGCAAAGGGGAGGAGGGGAGATGGAGAGGTGGGCAGGGGGGTGTAGGACGAGGGCAGGAAGAAAGAAGGACAGGTAGGCAGGAAAAGGGGAGGGGGGCAACTACTTCCTACCGCCATGGAGGGAGAAGGAAAGAAAGACTTACTCTTAATTAAAATCAGACACAGCGATTTGTATGGTATAGGTGTGTTGTATATGGTTGACAACGTGGGCCCCTCATCCTGCTAAAAACTTACACAAATGCACACCCACTGTTGAAGAAGGGAACAGGCAGCACCTCGTTTGTGGGAGGCAAATGGGCAGCTGTTGATCATGAGAATGAAAAATGGACAAACACAAATTGAATGAGAATACGCGAGAAAATTAAACCCATTCATAAAGTACGGTGGGAAGACAGCGCCACTGGCCCCACCAGCATTACTGCTTTTGGTGCCGAGTTTAGGAACTTCGAGCAGCATGACATCGTGCTCTCTCTGTGACGTATGCGATGCTCGTCCAAGGGAGGGGGCTGCCAGACGCTGTTTGCAGATACCTATGCTTGATGATGACACCGACGAAGATGAACGTCTCGGCAGATTTACGGCCCATGTTTCCAACCTTGTTTAGTCCGAAGGTATCGATGTATCTAGGCTTTGAAAGTAACGGAAATACTGAAGTAGGAACGTTGCGGAAATCCGTGCCTGATGAAGTGTAAGTAGCTTTACTAGACTGGGACGTGGTTTAGTTATAGGGCTAGGCTTTAGCTCCATTTCTGGAACCACCTACGCAACACGAACATGTTATCAGCTAACACAGTTGTGGGCATTGTTCCACTAGCTGACCCCAGCAACAAAGTCAAATTGGCTATATCTGGGTATTAAAATGAAAACAAAAAGAATTGCTTTTTGGTCTTGATTGGTTTAAGGTTAAGCAGCGGTGGTTAAGATTTCTATGGTTAGATTTGAATTCAGATTTTAAGAAAATAAGTTGTAGTTATAGGTGGGGTTTATGACTTTGGTAAGTAAATACGACCCGTGTGGGCTCCTCACTTCCTGTTGCTACCTTGGCCTAACTGCGGTCTGCAATAGGCACTTCGGACTGTTGGATGGGCTGGTGCCACGGTGAGTAACAAAAGAGCTACAGTATGTTATTCTGATGAGTGGGAAGTGTTATTAGGTGAAATTGTTATCAGCTGGGATGCCTTGTGTCAGGAGACGTGTGCCTGATGGTGCTACAGCAAGAGTTTGCCTGAGCTTGGGCAACGTAGCAGCATCTGCTTCGCTAACTTCACAAGTTTGGCTGGCGAGCGAGCTATGCAGCTCTGGGCACAGTGAGCCATGAGTGGTGTAGCCATTAGAGCAATGCTCGGTCTTCAAAACAGGCAACGGTTTCTCTACAGTAATACACCTAGGCTGTTGACAAAGGGAATCTGCTTGCTGGCCAATGCGATACAAAATGCTGCAAGGTGATAACAAAGCGTGTCAAACTACAAGAATTCATTGGTAGTCACACTGAGCCGATGCGGTGCAAGTCATTAAGACGTGCTCCACTCCCTCGCAGGGCTGCCGGCCCAGATCCATCCCTAGCCGTGCCCTCAGTGCATGGGGGCATTGACCAGTCATGGCTGGTGTGTTCAGACATCATGCAATGTCAATCTCTGTGGCTCGGGCCGCTGTACCCACCTGCTTCAGGAGGATGCCCACGGATGGTCCCTGTGCCGAGGAAGGGAAAGTAACTGAACAAGGTGACTACCAAGCAGTGAGTACTAAATTCCGTCGTCGGTGGAGTGCTTCAAGAGGCCAGTCGAAGACCATATCACCACCTCGCTCCCCGACACACTCAATCCTCTCCAATGCGCCTGCAGCCCTGAGAGATCTCTGGACGACACAACCGCCATTACACTGCACAATGCTCTTGCCCACCCAGACAAAAGGAATGCATATGTGAGGATGCTGCTCATTGACTACAGCTCAGCCTTCAATACCATAAGTGCCCTATAAAACTCATGGCCCTGTGTCTGAACTCCTTCCTCATGCAACTCAGGTCCTGGACCAGTCGGGTGGTGAAGATAGGCAATATTACCTGACGGCGGATTGCCAACACGGGGAAGCCCCACAAGGGTGCATCCCCAGTTCCCCTCCTGTATGAAGAAGTTTACATACACTTAGGTTGGAGTTATTAAAACTCCTTTTTCAAGAACCACTCCACAAATGCCTTAACAAACTATCGTTTTGGCAAGTCAGTATAGGACATCTACTTTGTGCATGACAAGTAATTTTTCCAACAATTGTTTAGACAGATTAATTCACTGTATCACAAAACGCAGCCATCATCCCGCTCAGGAAGGAGGCGCGTTGTGTCTCCTGAAAGATGAACGTACTTTGGTGCGAAAAGTGTAAATCAATCCCAGGAGCAACAGCAAAGGAGCTATGTGAAGAGGAAACAGGTACAAAAAGTATCTATATCCACAGTAAAACGAGGTCTATATCGACATAACCTGAATGGCCGCTGAGTAAGGAAGCCACTGCTCCAAAACCGTCATAAAAAAAAGCCAGACTTACACGGTTTGCAACTGCACATGGGGACAAAGATTGTACTTTTTGGCCAAAATGACCATCATTATGTTTGGAGGAAAAAGGGGGGGGCTTGCAAGTCGAAGAACACCATCCCAACCGTAAAGCACGAGGGTACTCATCATGTTGTGGGGGTGCTTTTCTGCAGGAGGGACTAGTGCACTTCACAAAAATAGATGACATTATTAGGGAGGAAGATTATGTAGATATATTGAAGCAACATCTCAAAACATCAGTCAGAAAGTTAAAGCTTTGTCACAAATGGGTTTTCCAAATGGACATTGACACCAAGCATACTTCCAAAGTTGTGGCAAACTGTTTAAGGACAACAAAGTCAAGGTAACTTGGAGCTGGCCATCAAAGCCCTGACCTCAACCCTATAGAAACTTTGTGGGCAGCACTGAAAGTGTGTGCGAGCAAGGAGGCCGAAATCTCCCACCCAACTTCAGTTGTGGGAAGCTTGTGGAAGGCTACCCGAAAACATTTGACCCAAGTTAAACAATTTAAAGGCAATGCTACCAAATACTCATTGAGTGCATGTAAACTTCTGACCGAGTGGGAACGTGATGAAAGAAATAAAAGCTGAAATAAATCTCTATTATTCTGGCATTTCCAAGCATTCCTAAAATAAAGTGGTGATCCTAACTGACCTAAGACAGGGAATTTTTACTGAGACTTAAAATGTCAGAAAATTGTGAAAAACTGAGTTGAAATGTATTCGGCTAAGGTGTATGTAAACTGCCGACTTCAACTGTATGTTGAGGAAGAATACCTATACAGATGTCTGTCTGCATGGGTGTATAAGGACTAGCCTACTTCTTAAGAATGTGTGGCTGGAAGTTGGACAGCGTACTAACCACATCTGGTTTTTGTTTCAAATCTGTAATTAGGGATTTTACCATATACTACATATAAAAAATAAAATTATCTTAAATTTTGGCTATTGTCCTTTCCACGTGCACCCTATGCTTTGCTCTCTGTCATCTTGACATCTGGTTCTGGCATTTGTAGGTTGGACTTTGCAAAGGAAGGAATGTTCAATCTCAAGCCAATTTCCTCCTCACCTTTCTCAATGAGAAAAACCCCTTGTCTGCCGTGAGCCCATCACCTCTCTTAAGGTAGCCACATTGAAGCTGACTTTGCAGTAACTCTGATTAAATATTTCTCTGTCAGAAACGGATCCTGGTGGATGCAAATGTAACCGAGTCATGCGCAATCACATTATCAGAGGCTTCAGTGTGTTGGTAGACTTGTAGTTGTAATAAGTTTGATTTTGCAGCAGCAGTGAGCTTGGTTACTCCATCTTAAAACTCTGTGCAATCTACACTGAACAAAAATATAAAACACAAAAAAATGGTGTTGGTTTCAT